>NW_011495059.1:7900696-7901520 GCF_000754665.1 Bison bison bison | reverse complement strand
TTTTTTTTTTTTTTTTTTTTGACAGGATTTTCTGTTATCAGAGATGTGTTCTCTAACTGCTTTGCAATTGCATCCTTTTCCTGGATGACTCGGCTCTCTCTTGGGAAACAAGGGAACTCAGAAGGGTGACCTAGGAGGTGATATGAATGAATGTCCAGGCTTGCAGAAACCAGTGCTATCTTATGCTCTCCTCTGGATGGCTTCCTAGTCATAGCTGATAAGTAATGAGTGTGATTCATGGCCTTTGAAATCTGATTCTGCACATAAATGTTCCTCCTCCTTCTGTTCTGATCTCTGGTAGTTGAGATTTTCCACATCAATCAAAGCTCCACATCTGATCTCTACTGCACACCCATTTCCTGTGGTGACCCCTTGATATCCATTGAGTACATCCCTTGACCTGCATTCCCAGCTGACTGAGTCCTTGCTTACGTTCGTATTCCAGGCCCTGTGGTGGTTTCAGTCACTGCCGATTTGTGATCTGTTCCAGGTGGGAGAGATGCTTTTTCCTGTCTACCTAAAGGATGAAGCTGCTAGATGCATTTTCTCACATGATACAGGGTCATTCCCCTGCTTCCATGTCGGGCCTTCTGGGAGCCCTCCACCCCCCACGACACTACTGCCTCCAGGGTATCCTTCAGGCTTCTGAAACTCAAGGTATATTCCTCATCTTCCTCTTTCTTGACTCATATTTAACAGCTCCCCTGCCAGGGCACTGAACTCACCAGGCTGACATTCTTCAGACAGGGCCTGGGTCCAGACCCCCTCCCATGGAATGTCCACCTCTATTTGTGCTGGGCCCTTCAAGTTGCTGCCCAGGGAAG
>NW_011495059.1:7900192-7900596 GCF_000754665.1 Bison bison bison | reverse complement strand
GTTCTTTGTTCCGTGCGCAGGCCTGGCGGTGTCTTAGGTTGGGGCTGGCTTTTCACGTGGTAGATATCCCACAGTCTGGTTTGCTAGCCCAAATTATTTCGCTCAGATAGTGCTCAGGGTATTCAGGCCAGATTCCTACTCTAAGCGATGCAGCCCACGCTGCGCCTCCCTACCCAGCCCCCGCTTGCTAATGGCGCGTGCAGGTGTCTGCGCTGCTTCTCCGCTGGGGGAGTTACCATAGGACTCGCAATCTTCGAGTTTTAATTGTTTATTTATTTTTTCTCCCTGTTATGTTGCCCTCTGTTCTTCCAAAGCTGGGCACAGATTCGGCAGTGAGAAGGTTTCCTGGTGTTTGGAAACTTCTCTCTTTTTAAGACTCCCTTCCCGGGATGGAACTCCATCCC
>NW_011495059.1:7899352-7900092 GCF_000754665.1 Bison bison bison | reverse complement strand
AAAAAAAAAAAAAAAAAGAAAGAAAGAAAGAAAAGAAAAAAGAAAACATAGTTTCCTTGCTAAACAGATATTCCAGTGACTTTTCCAGACTAAAATGTGGAGGCTACTTTTCCTTAAGGGGATACCAAATATTGATAGGCTGTGCCATCATAGGTTCCATTAACACAGTATTTAATATCATAATCTCTGCATGCTTGATTTTCTCTTTTTTATGGCATGTATAAGGCACATTATGGGAAACTGGAATGTCATGATGAGGGACAAGAAAGAGCCAAGATCAAAGAGTGCTTTGCTTTGGAAAGTGATTCTACTAAAAAACCTGGGAGGTGAGGTGATTTTAAGTGTTCATGACATATTTCATGCACAGTTGTGACTCAAATTGCCATTGAGTATGTTTTGTGATGTTTGGTTAAAAAATGACACCCTGCCCCCACCCCCCACATGAAATAGTCAGCTGAAACTCAGGACATGTGTGCTGTGCTAAGTTGCTTCAGTCGTGTATGACTCTGTGTGACCCTGTGGACCATAGCCCACTAGGCTCTTCTGTCCCTGGGATTCTCCAGTCAAGAATACTGGAATGGGTTGCTGTGCCTTCCTCCAAGGCATCGTCCCAACTCAGGGATCAAACGCATGTTTCTATGTCTCCTGTATTGGCAGGCAGGTACCTTACCACTAGTGCCCAACTGGGAAGCCCAGGTCAGCCATAGCAAATTCATTACACTCTTCTTTCCTGGTTGTAC
>NW_011495059.1:7898617-7899252 GCF_000754665.1 Bison bison bison | reverse complement strand
TGAATCAAGGCAAATAGGAAGTGGTCAAACAAGAGATGGCAAGAGTGAACATTGACATTCTAGGAATCAGCAAACTAAAATGGACTGGAATGGGTGAATTTAACTCAGATGACCATTATATCTACTACTGTGGGCAAGAATCCCTCAGAAGAAATGGAGTAGCCATCATGGTCAACAAAAGAGTTCAAAATGCAGTCCTTGGATGCAATCTCAAAAATGACAGAATGATCTCCGTTTGTTTCCAAGGCAAACTATTCAATATCACAGTAATCCAAGTATATGCCCCAACCAGTAACACTGAAGAATCTGAGGTTGAACAGTTCTATGAAGACCTACAAGACCTTTTGGAACTAACACCCAACAAAGATGTCCTTTTCATTATAGGGGACTGGAATGCAAAAGTAGGAAGTCAAGAAACACCTGGAGTAATAGAGAAATTTGGCCTTGTAATACAGAATGAAGCAGGGAAAAGATTAATAGAGTTTTGCCAAGGAAACACACTGTTCATAGCAAACATCCTGTTCCAACAACACAAGAGAAGACTCTACACATGGACATCACCACATGGCCAAAACCGAAATGAGATTGATTATATTCTTTGCAGCCAAAATTGGAGAAGCTCTAAACAGTCAACA
>NW_011495059.1:7897909-7898517 GCF_000754665.1 Bison bison bison | reverse complement strand
TCGTAACCACTGAACCACCAGACAAGTCCCAATATTCATTTTCCAAAGGGAATTGCTTGAAATCCATCAATCTTTGTCCCACTCTATCTGCATCTCCTCACTTGGCTGTGTTAGTACTATGCACTTAGGTTTCCTTTTAGAAACAGATAGGCACTTGTGTGTTTAAACATGAAAGTGGAGTTTGTTCCAAGTTAAGCACCCTGAGGTCTGACCCATGACTTGTCTTAATGACTACACCATGCTTCATGGTCTGGATGGCCTACTGGGTGTGTAACAGATCCTCTGTGCATGAATGTTTTTATGGTGCTTCCAGAGTATTCGTGTAGTAGACAGTGCTGCACCGTGACACATTTGTACCCAAGTTCATGTGTGTGTGTGTGTGTGTGTGTGTGTGTGTGTGTGTAGCTCCTCATGATCTATTCCTTGACTGGGAGGTTTTGAGTCAGAAACTATGTGCCTCATGAAGTTTATTTTTGCTAACTTTGTGGGTGGGATAGGTGACAGATACTTTTGTTGTTTGAAATAGGCATTTCTGTCTGTGGGAGTGAGGTAGGACATCCTGCCATGTCTTCAGAAGCTTGTTCTGAATTCGAGGAACATATGTAAGG
>NW_011495059.1:7896647-7897809 GCF_000754665.1 Bison bison bison | reverse complement strand
CCCCCTTCTCCCCTCCACTTCTCTCTCTCCCCTTCCCTTCTCTCTATCCCACTTCCAACCCCCCCATTCTTCCTCCCCTCTCCTGTCCATCTCACCCTCCCTCTCCTCTTCATTCTTTCACTCTCCCTTCTCCCCTTCCCCCTCGACTTCTCTCTCTCCCCCTCCCATTTCCCCCCCTCTCCCTTCCCCCTCCCTTTCTCATCCTCCCCTCCCTTCTACCACTCCCCTCTTCTCCCCTTCCCCTCCTGGAGAGCTCTTCCTCAGGCAGAAACTCAGCATGTTCTGGGTTGTCTGTCTTACTGGGGATGCTTCTGCAGAGTGGTCTGAGACCCCTCATTCACATTTCAGGAGAAATGTTGTTTTGAGCATTTGGGGGCTTATGGCTGCTGGCTACTATACTTATTTTCTTGTTAAAATATAAACCCATGGGTTTACATTGGACACATGTTGACTTGCTTGGGCTGTTTTCTGTCATTGTTTCTATTACATAAAATCGGGAGGGGAAAAAGAAACACCACATAGGTCAGACTTGTTTTTATTAAATAAAATCAGAAGAGGGGGGGAAAAACCCACAGGGAACGTAATTGCTTTATTTGGGGAAAGGGTGCTTCTTTTCAGATGTGTATTTAGTGTATGGTTTAAACAAGTGAATCAAGTGTATTATGTGAGATGTTTCCTACTCTGAGCAAAGAAGAGAATGGCAAATGTTTAAGATTTGTTTTGCATTGAAAGACATGCAAGTGATGTTGATGAAATGTGGTGTGGAAAAGGTGATGGTTTCTATTATATTAAGGCACGCAAAGAATGTTGCACATATTTTGTTTGTACATCCTTAAGACTCACTGACTCAGTAGCTTATATTTACTTATGTTCATTTATATTTATATTTAGTCATGTTAATGGTTGCTTCTTTGAGTGTTTGTGGTATCTTTACCAAAATATTCATTGTAGGGTTGAAATGTAGCCAGAAAGTTGGGTTGGTACCTTTATAGAAACATCTAGTTGAACAAAACCATGTGTTCAACAATTGGGTATATGCAGCATGATTTCTGGTGGTTTGGACAAAGCATTTTTAGTGTTGCTGATGCTGGGTTGGGCTTCGCTGGTCAGTGGATAATCCAGGGTTCCATCTCTGAATCAGGAAGTTTCCCTGGAGATAGAA
>NW_011495059.1:7896132-7896547 GCF_000754665.1 Bison bison bison | reverse complement strand
CTATTCCACATTCAAGGTCAGAAGGGGCAGCTGTGAGGAGATACCCCTCATCCAAGGTAAGGAGTAGTGGCTGCACTTTGCTGGAGCAGCCGTGAAGAGATATCCCATGTCCAAGGTAAGAGAAACCCAAGTAAGATGGTAGGTGTTACAAGAGGGCATCAAAGGGCAGACACACTGAAATCATACTCACAGAAAACTAGTCAATCTAATCACACTAGGACCACAGCCTTGTCTAACTCAATGAAACTAAGCCATGCCCTGTGGGGACACCCAAGATGGGCGGTCATGGTGGAGAGGTCGGACAGACTGTGGTCCACTGGAGAAGGGAATGACAAACCACTTCAGTATTCTTGCCTTGAGAACCCCTGAACAGTATGAAAAGGCAAAATGATAGGATACTGAAAGAAGAATTCCC
>NW_011495059.1:7895433-7896032 GCF_000754665.1 Bison bison bison | reverse complement strand
AGACTGAAGAAAGTAGGGAAAACCATTAGAACATTCAGGTACGACTTAATCAAATCCCTTATGATATACAGTGGAAGTGAGAAATAGACTTAGGGGACTAGCTCTGATAGAGTGCCTGATGAACAGTGGACTAAGGTTCATGATACTGTATAGGAGACAGGGATCAAGACCATCCCCATGGAAAAGAAGTGCAAAAAAAGCAAAATGGCTGTCTGGGGAGGTCTTACAAATAGCTGTGAAAAGAAGATAAGCGAAAAGCAAAGGAGAAAAGGAAAGATATAAGATTCTGAATGCAGAGTTCCAAAGAATAGCAAGAAGAGATAAGAAAGCCTTCTTCAGCGATCAATGCAAAGAAATAGAGGAAAACAACAGAATGAGAAAGACTCGAGATCTCTTCAAGAAAATTAGAGATACCAAGGGGAATTTTCATGCAAAAATGGGCTCGATAAAGGACAGAAATGGTGTGGACCTAACAGAAGCAGAAGATATTAAGAAAATGGGGCAAGAGTACACAGAAGAACTGTACAAAAAATATCTTCATTACCCAGATAATCACGATGGTGTGATCACTCACCTAGAGCCAGACATCCTGGAATGTG
>NW_011495059.1:7894592-7895333 GCF_000754665.1 Bison bison bison | reverse complement strand
GGTGTTTTGCAAGCAGAATTTCAGTGAATAATCCAAACCACAATATTCAACCTGGCCAGTGAGCCCTTGGGGCTTTCCTTCTGACTGGTGCACATGGACAGGCATTGTGGGTGGATGTGGATTCCTTTATCCTTGCCTGCTTGCCTTTTTGTACAGGAAGTTTTTTTGTTGTTTTGTTTTATTTTTTTATTTTTTTTTTTCTGAGCTAGAGCAAGCGATGCTGAGAACTTTGCCTAGGTTATGTAGGGTATGAATGCTCCATTTGTGGCTCCTTCTGACAGTGTCCTCTGCAACTGGCAATGCCCAGCACTCTCTTGACTGTTAAACAGAGGAAGGTGATAAAAAAGGAGTGTATGTGTCTTGAATGCATGATGCATTCAAGGCACAACTCATCACATGTAAAATATGATACATCATACACAACTGGCAGGCAGAACCATATTCCTGGGTCCCTAGGTCCAGCCTCAGGTCTGTGCTTTACCAGGTTCAAGCCCAATGAAGTCTTCTTCATGGGAGAAGTTTGATGGGGTCAAGAGTACAGACCAAAGGTCTTCAAAGCTGCCTCATTTGCAACTCTCTTCATGATGAATGAGAAAAAATGTTGGATAAATGCTTTGTTTTGCTGAGGAAGCCAAGGATCTCAGAGATCCCCAGCTAATCTGTCTGTCAATCCTGCAGGCATTTTTGCTGGGAGTTTAGTTGGAGTGTGGTTTGGGTGAGGCAGATGGGCTGCCTTGTAAT
>NW_011495059.1:7893994-7894492 GCF_000754665.1 Bison bison bison | reverse complement strand
ATCCAGAAAGCAAAGGGGTCTGTCTGGATCCCCTGTTTCTGGTGTATTTTTGAATGATTGTGTATTCTACTGCCCCTTCCATAAATGGTAGGCCTTGCAGATATGGACCAGATGAGGGGTACAGACCAGGAGAGGGTTGCATCCCTGGTCTCTCACAGGAAATTGGGGCCCAAGCTGGATACCTTCACTTCCGGGTCATACTTAAGCCAGTATGAGAATCAGTGGGTGGCATAGAGCTGTTACGAAAACACCCTCCTGTCTGTGTCCTGGGGACTGGTTTGCTCTTTTGGCGTGAGGGGAGGCTCATGGACCCTCTTTCTATGTTGCAGGTCAAAGAAGGGAGCAAAGCTGTGGCCATGGACAAACTGCTGGCCAGAGATGAGATTGTGGGCCTCAACAACATCAGTCTGTTTGGCTTTAGAAAGAAGGCCACCTGCCTGGTGAGGGGGTTGCATAAGACCCTGAAGTTGGTGGTGAAAAGGTAAGACCTGGGAGTCA
>NW_011495059.1:7893457-7893894 GCF_000754665.1 Bison bison bison | reverse complement strand
CCACTCCATTATTCTTGCCTGTAGAGTCCCATGGATAGAAGGCTACAGTCCTTGGGGTGGCAAAAGAGTTGGACATGACTAACCCACTAAACAGCAACAGCAAGGGTGCTGGATGAGATAATTGCCCCCCACCACCCCTTTCATAAGTTAACAGAAAAACAGCCCAGTCATTTGTGTCTCTTCCCTTTCTGCCTGTGTTCATTGTGTGATATGTCTATGTGGTCTTTCCTGTGAATACACCTGGGGAACATGAGTGTCCGAGACAAATATGAGCTTGTCCTCACTAGGGGACAAATAAGGGGTGTCCCAGATTCATGGAGTGGAACCCTGAAGCTTTGCTATCATGCAAAATGCTGCTACTCGGCCATGGCATTTGCCTAAAATGCTGCTTTGATGTCTGGTGTCAGTTTCAGTCATTGAGATGACTAGGGAATTTT
>NW_011495059.1:7893027-7893357 GCF_000754665.1 Bison bison bison | reverse complement strand
TTTGGAATGAAAATAGCATGCAAGACAGAGAAGGCAATGGCACCCCACTCCGGTACTCTTGCCTGGAAAATACCATGGGCAGAGGAGCCTGGTAGGCTGCAGTCAATGGGGTCACTAAGAGTTGGACAGACTGAGTGACTTCACTTTCACTTTTCACTTTCATGCATTGGCAAAAGAAATGGCAACCCACTCCAGTGTTCTTGCCTGGAAAATCCAGGACAGTGTTCTTGCCTGGAAAATCAGACATGACTGAAGCAACTTAGTAGCAACAGCAGCAGCATCCAAGAAGGAAGTTCAGAACAGGAAGAAGGAAAAGTTTCATTCTTTGTC
>NW_011495059.1:7891753-7892927 GCF_000754665.1 Bison bison bison | reverse complement strand
ATGGGCACTGGTATTTCTCTGAGGGCCACCGGTATTTCCCTGAGGGCCTCTGGTATTTTGCTGAGGGCCACCAGTATTTCCCTGAGGGCCATCACAGTCAGGCCATTAGCTTAACCCAATGTGCTTGGAAAAGACTAAGACCCAAAATTGGGTCACTTGCAGCATTTTCCTGATTAACGGGGTTGTTTGTAAGCCCGTCATTGTTGGAGATGCATAGAGGAAGGGAGAGTTCTTTCCAGTGCTGGGTTCAAGCTTTGTCTGCTGGGTGCTGTCAAACGTGCACTAAAAACCCCTGCATGCATAGTACTGGAGACTCATCCACCATCCTCAGCTCCCTTTTAGGAGTGCATGGAATTTAAATCACTGTTCAGAAAATTTCTTCTGAGTATCATGCCATAAACTATACTGTGAAGCTTGGAATGGCTCTTTTGGTCCTTCTGTCACATTTATCTGATAAATATGAGTTTTGTTTACAGTGAACCTCACCTGCCACTTTATCCTTCATCTCACTCTCAAGTGGTGAGCCATTTTGCCAGGACCACACTGTCCATAACTTGTGGACATAAGGTGTGGATTCTTTGTTACTTTCTGCCTCTTTGCTTGAAGCATTAAAGCCTTCCATGACTCTGATTCCATCCACTAAGCTCACATTCAGGAGCAGATTAACACCCAGGGAGGCAGGTTTTTGCTGGAGGCAGTGAGGGTTAGCCAGACATGGTGGCATGGTGACACTTTTAAAGAAGGCAGGTGTCTGCTCCAGTGACAGCACACACCTGCTCAGAGCAGGTTTCCTGCCACATATGTGGGTTTCTCCATGGCCCTGAACTGTAGTGAGTCCTGCACCAAGCCAGCATTGTTTCCAGCCTCCCCTCTGCCACTGGCTCTTTGGAGCTGTCCTTGAGGAGGCAGCTCTGTGCATGGCTCCAACAGGGATGAGTGCAGATGTTCCTGAAGCTGCAAGAGTAGAGGAGTGGCTAGGACCTGGCAGGTTGTGTCTCCCTTTTGCCCCTTCTCCCCTTCCTTCTTCCCCTCCCATCCCTTCTTTCCAGCCCCCTCCCCTCCTTGAGAGCTCTTCCTGGGACAAAAACTGTGTGTGTTCAAGGATGTCTATGTTACTGGGGATGTTTCACTCCCCCTCCCCATTTCTGCCCTCTGCTCCTCTTCTCTCTCCCCC
>NW_011495059.1:7891297-7891653 GCF_000754665.1 Bison bison bison | reverse complement strand
ATGGCCGAGTCATTATAGGTGATAGGTTGTTGCAGGAAGTGCTACCTTCAGAACCTGTCCTAAAATCCTGCACATTCCTCCATAATCGTGGTTTCACCTAAAGGCTTTCTTATGATGCTTAGATTCAAAAGCTCTGTGTGTCTCTGCTTGTTGTCTCTTTTGGGATATCCACCCCTTTTTTCTCCTCTGTGATGTTGATGCTGAAACTCCAATACTTTTGCCACTCGATATGGAAAGCTGACTTATTTGAAAAGTCCCTGATGCTGGGAAAGATTGAGGGCAGGAGGAGAAAAGGACGACAGAGGATGAGATGGTTGGATGGCATCACCGACACAATGGACATAGGTTTGGGTGGA
>NW_011495059.1:7890837-7891197 GCF_000754665.1 Bison bison bison | reverse complement strand
CTGAGTGGGCAGCCTCCATCACTGCCTCTCCAGTCTTTAATTTCCTTCCCTTGCTGTTCACTCCATTGTTTTCTCCGGTATTCCCACCTCCCAGCCACCCCAGATAACTGCCCAACAAACCTCTGATTGGAAACATCCCACAGGCTTCCTACCTGGGTCATGTCAAAATCTAAACTCTCCACCACGTATCCATCACCTTGACTGTTTATGGGTGAGTGTGTAATTTTGGCCAGGTGGAAGCATATTAATGTTGGGATCTGTCATTATGTTGGGACGAAAATTGTCTAGAATTTGAATCTGGTTTTTAGCCAAACGAATTGCTTCATAGTTCTGTTAGGAGTAGTCATTTTGTTTGTGGTA
>NW_011495059.1:7888088-7890737 GCF_000754665.1 Bison bison bison | reverse complement strand
CTTTGTTCAAATATTTTTAATTTATTTGGCCATGCAAAATCTTCGTTGAAGATCTTCTCTCTTCATTGTAGCATTTAGAATATTTAGCTGTGGCACGTGGGATCTAGTTCCCTGACCAGGAATTGAACCCCTTACCCTGCATTAAGGAGCACAGAGACTTAGCCACTGGACCATTGGGCTAGTCCCTTAGCCAAACATTAATGACAGTGCTTTGAGAGAGTCTTGCATGCAAGGGGTTCTGGGGATTAGAAAGAAAACCCCACCAGGTGACGGCTGAGGCACTATAGGTGATGGGTTTCTATAGGAAGTGCTACCTTCAGAACTTATCCTAAAATCTTGCAAGTTCCTCCATTGTCATGGTTTCACCTAAAGGTTTTCTTGTGATGCTCAGATTCAACAGTTCTGCACGTGTCTGCTTGTTGTCTCTACTGGGACACCCACCCTTTCTTTCTCCTCCGTGATGTTGAAGCTGAAACTCCAATACTTTGGCCACCTGATATGGCGAGCTGACTCATTTGAAAAGACCCTGATGCTGGGAAAGATTGAGGGCAGGAGAAGAGGCTGACAGAGGATGAGATGGTTGTATGGCATCACCAGTACAATGGACATGAGTTTGGGTGGACTCTGGGAGTCGGGGATGGACAGTGAGGCATGGTGTGCTGCAGTTCATGGTGTTACAAAGAGTCAGACACAACTGAGAGACTGAACTGAACCTGCTCCTTCATCCTTTTTCCAGGCAGCCCAAGGATTCTGTCCTCTGCTGTTCATGGGTCTGTTTTCTATGTGGGCAGCCTCCATAACTACCTCTCCAGTCTTTAAGTTCCTTCCCCTGTTGTTCACTCCATTTCTTTTTTTCTCTGGAACTCACACCTCCCACCCACCCCAGCTAACTGCCCAACGACCCTCTGATTGTAAACAGCCCCTGGGCCTCCCAGCTGGGGCATGACAAAATCTAAGCTCTCCACAATGTATCCATCACCTTGGCTGTTTCTGGGTGAATGTGTAATCTTAGCCAGATTGAAGATTATTAATGTTGGGATTTGTCATTATGTTGTGATGAAAATTGTCTAGAATCTGAAACTGGTTTTTAGCCAAATGAATTGCTTCATAGTTCTGTTAGGAGTAGTCATTTTGTTTGTGGTATCAACTCACAATAAATAATTGACTCTGTTACTCTAAGGAGTTGTTCTCAGGTCTAGGTGGAGAAACAAGTCCAAGTACCATGTAGTTTCATCCATGAGCCTGTCAGTGACTCCCAGAGGAGGAATGTTTCCTTGCTTTAGTGCCTGGTAAGGTTTGGAATTGATTTTCAGGTCAGCCCTGGTATATAGTGGGAGCAAAACAAACTTCCAAAACTGTACATAAACATTCATCATTTTTTGCTAATTTTCCTAGCATTTTGTAAAAAGAATGGCTTTTTGGTGTAGAACAGGGGTTGGCTTTTTTTTTTTTCTAGTACCAAGCCAAGTAGTAAATATTTTTGGCCTTATAGGCCCCAAATTATTCCATTCTCTCCAGTAGCAGTGGAGAGTAGTTTACGTATCATAAATGGGTGTAGTTGTATTCTAGTAAAATTTTATTTAACACCCCATCCCCCCCCTGCAAAAAAATACAGGTATCTAGATTTTTGGCAAGGGGAGGATAGGATACACCATCTAGCATGTGGGATTTTCCTGGCCAGGAATGGAAACCAGGCCCCCTACATTGGGAGCATGGAGTCTTAATCACTAGACCACAGGGAAGTCCTATTTGGTGGGATTTGATTCATGGGTCATAGAGCTTCTCTGGTAGTTTAGCTGGTAAAGAATCCACCTACAATGCAGGAGGCCCTGGTTCAATTCCTGGGTTGGGAAGATCTGCTGGAGAAGGGACTGCCTACCCACTCCAGTATTCTTGGGGCTCCCTGGTGGCTCAGAGTGTAAAGAAACTGCCACAATTCAGGGGGCCTTGGTTCAATCCCTGGGTTTGAAAGATCCACTGGAGGGAGAAAATGGCTACCCACTGCAGTATTTTTGCCTGGAGACCTCCATGGATAGAGGAGCATGGAAGACTGCAGTCCATGGGATCACAAAAAATCAGAGATGACTAAGAAACTAAGCACAACATACAGTTTGCAGGGCAGTGGTACAGAAAGTAGGTTGGTTAAGTGATGACTTACTTAATGCTTAGTTGGATTATTACTATATAAGATAAGCTGAGTTTAGGACTTACAGATTGAAAATTCTCAGCATAAAAGTCATAAAATCCTTTTAATGAGTCAATCAATATACTTGTATACATACTGTATATAACTCTTGAGTAGAGAGTGTTTTACATACCTTGGTTCAATCCTCTGGTCAGGGAGATAGATCCCATTTTCCAGAGCTAAGACTCTATGCCACGATGAAGACTGTAGGTGGCACGTGCTGCAACTGAGACCCAGCACAGTGAAATAAGTAAATATATAAAAGCAGTCTAGCAGGTCCTGAAAATGTTTACTCTAGTTACCATATGACTCTGCCATTCTACTCCTAGTTTTACACCCAAGAGAAATGAGGATGTATATGCACACACAAACATGTGTATACAAGTGTTCATGGGTGTTGATAGCCAAATGCATGGATTTGAGTTGAACTCTAAAGAAAGCTGAGCACTGAAGATTGATGCTTT
>NW_011495059.1:7886853-7887988 GCF_000754665.1 Bison bison bison | reverse complement strand
TTTTTTTTTTGGTACCAAGCCAAGTAGTAATTATTATTGGCTTTATGGGCCCCAAACTATTCCATTCTCTCCAGTAGCAGTGTATAAACAAATGGGTGTAGTTGTATTCCAGTAAAATTTTATTTACCCCATTCCCCCCACACCAAAAAAAAAAGAAGACAGCTGGCTGGATTTTTTGCAGGGGGAGGGTAGGACACACTTCTAGCATGTAGGATGTTTCCTGGCCAGAAAAGGGACCCAGGCTCCCTACATTTGGAGCATGGAGTCTTAATCACTTGACCACCAGGAAGTCCTAGCTGGCTGGATTTGGTTCATGGCTCATAGGGCTTCTCTGACAGTTTAGCTGGTAAAGAATCCACCTCTTGCACCTAGTGCAAGAGACCCTGTTTCAATTCCTGGATTGGGAAGATCTGCTGGAGAAGGGCTAGGCTATCCACTCCAGTATTCTTGGAGTTGCCTGGTATCTCAGAGTGCAAAGAAACTGCCTGCAATGCAGGGGGCCTGGGTTCAATCCCTGAGTTTGGACGATCCCTGGAGGGAGAAAATGGCTACTTGCTCCAGTATTTTTGCCTGAAGACCTCTATGGATAGAGGAGCCTGGCAAACTGCAGTCCATTGGGTCACAAAGAGTCAGAGATTACTGAGAGACTAAGCACAGTACACAGTTTGCAGGACACTGGTACAGAAAGTAGGTTGGTTAATTGATGGCTTACTGAATGCTTAGTTGGATTATTACTGTATAAGAAAAGCTGGGTTAAGTACTTAACCCAGATTGAAACTTCTCAGCATAAAAGTCATAAAATCATTTTAAGGAGTTAGTCAAAACACTTGTATACAGACTGTGTATAACTCTGAATAGGGAGTGTTTTACGTACATGGGTTCAATCTCCTGGTCAGGGAAGTAGATCCCACTTTCCAGAGCTAAAACTATGCCATGATGAAGACTGAAGATGGCACATGCTGCAACTGAGACCCAAAACAGTGAAATAAATAAATATATTATATATATAATTATGTTTTTAAAGAAAAGCAATCTAGCAGGTCCTGAAAATGTTTACTCTAGTTACCATATGACCCCACCATTCTACACTTAGTTTTACACCCAAGGGAAATGAGGACACATATTCACACACAAA
>NW_011495059.1:7885331-7886753 GCF_000754665.1 Bison bison bison | reverse complement strand
CTTTTAAAGAGGAGAAGCTTTTGGAGTTTGGTGTGGTGTGTTCACAGGAGTCAGCATCAAGTTTGCACCCCAAAGGGTTCTATGCAGTGCCCCCAAAGGGTTTGCTTACTGCACAGTGGTCAAAACAACCACTCTTAAGGGGTGGCTGCTAGAATGCCAGCTATAGTTTTCTCCAAATGTGACTTTTTTTCTACGTTTGTCAGTACTGAGAGTGACATGGACAAGGGAAAATATTCACTTTTCTTGTTATTAAGTATTTATTATTTTATTTATTTGGTTGTGCTGGGTCTTAGTTGTGGCACCTGGGAATCTAGTCGCCGGATCAAGGATAGATCTCTGGGTGCCCTGCATTCAGAGCACAGATTTTTAGCTCCTGAACCACCAGGCAAGTCCCAATATTCATTTTCAAAAGGGAATTGCATGAAATCCATCAATCTTTTTTCCTCCCTATCTGCATTCCCTCACTTGGCTCTGTCAGTACTACTCTCTTAGGTTTTCTTTTAGAAACAGATAGGTGCTTGTGTGTTTAAACATGAAAGTGGAGTTTGTTCCACATTGAGTGTCCTGATGTCTGACTTATGACTTGTCTTAGCGACCCCATGATGCTCCGTAGTCTGGATGGTCTAATGGGTGTGTAACAAATCCTCTATACATGGATGTTTTTATGTTGCTTCCAGAGTATTCATGTAGCAGACAGTGCTGCACTGTAATAACTTTGCACCCAAGTTCATATATGTGCGTGTGTGTGTAGCTAATCATGATCCGTTCCTTGTCTGGGAGGTTTTAAGTCAGAAAGTAAGTGCCTCATGAAGTTTATTTTTGCTCCCTTTGTGGATGGCATAGGTGACAGATGCTTTTGTTGTTTGAAATAGGCATTTCTGTCTGTGAGAGTGAGTTGGGACATCCTGCCATGTCTTCAGAAGCTTGTTCTGAATTTGAGGAACATATGTAAGGTCAGAAAACAAGACGATCTGAGTTCTGTTCAGAGCACAAGCCATGGAAACTGGTGGTGGGAAAAGCGAGATGAGGCCTAGGGCCTGCTTGCTGGTGGGGACAAGCGGGCAGCTGGTCAGATTTGGCCACTGAAGGGTGGAAGGGAGCCCCCAGTGTAGACTCTTACTTTTGCATTCTGATACCTGGGCTCCTTTTAAGTAACAGGTGTGCAGAATAATTATCTAGTTTGGAAGGGCTTACTGATCTAAGTAACATGGAGAAAGAAATGGCAACCCACTCTAGTATTCCTGTCTGGAAAATCCCATGGACAGAGGAGCCTGGTGAGCTGCACAATCCATGGGGTTGCTAAGACTCAGAGACAATTGAATGACTGAGCTTAGGAATCCCAATAACATGTATCACACATTAGAAAACCAAAACAAGTGGTTGGTTCAGATGCTTTAAACACACACACACACACAAGCGTAT
>NW_011495059.1:7884579-7885231 GCF_000754665.1 Bison bison bison | reverse complement strand
CCATGGATGAAAGAGCCTGGTAGGCTTCAGTCCATGGGGTTGCATAGAGTTGGACATGACTGAGTGACTTCACTTTTTCCTGGCTTGTCACAGAGTATTGAGTGGAGTTTCTGGTGCTGTAAGGTCAGTTTTGAAAAAAGATTCCTTCCTTCATTGCTGCTGAGTGTTAATTTTTGATTTATGAAGTGATTTTGATTCCTTAAATCTTATCCCTGGGACTAGCTGATGCTCTAAATAAAGCAAAATATCAATGGGCCATTTTAAACACAAGATGGCAGACTACTGGATTTTCAAGTCTTATGCTAATGTGGAGTAATGTACACAGACATCCATGTCCAGGCTTTGGGGCTGGCAAGCACACTCGATTCAAAAGCAAATTGTGAATAGGAGTTGGGGTAATTTGAGGGGTTCAGAGAAGGAAATTGGGGATGTGATGCTTTTACACACAGGAACTAGAATAGTCCTACTGGTCAGCTTGGAGGTGTTGGGATTGTTTTTGGCCATGCTGGCTACACAACTTGATGGCTTCATTGGTAGTTCAGCTGATAAAGAATCTGCCCATGATGCAGCAGACCTCTGTTCTATTCCTGGTTTGGGAAGATCTGATGAAGAAGGGGTAGGCTACCCACTCCAGTATTCTTGGGCTTCCACT
>NW_011495059.1:7884181-7884479 GCF_000754665.1 Bison bison bison | reverse complement strand
TTTTTTTTTTTTTGGGTGGGGGGAAGGAGATCCAGAAAGCAAAGGGGTCTGTCTGGATCCCCTGTTTCTGGTGTATATTTGAGTGTTTGTGTATTCTGCTGTCTCTTCTGTAAGTGGTAGGCCTTGCAGATACAGACTAGATGAGGGGTATAGACCAGGAGAGGGGTGCATCCCTGGTCTCCCACAGGTAATCGGGGCCCAAGCTGGATACCTTCATTTCTCGGTTGTCCTGAAGCCAGTCTGAGAATAGATAGGTAGCACAGAGCTGTAACTGACACATCCTCCTGTCTGCATCCTG
>NW_011495059.1:7883314-7884081 GCF_000754665.1 Bison bison bison | reverse complement strand
ATGGGATAGGCTACCTATTGCAGTATTCTTGGGCTTCCCTTGTGGCTCAGCTGGGAAATAATCCACCTGCAATATGGGAGGCTTGCCTTCAATCCCTGGGTTGGGAAGATCCCCTGGAGAAGGGAACCCACTCCAATGTTCTTGCCTGGAGCATTCCATAGAATTCTTGCAAGATCTTGGTTCCCTGACTAGAGATCAAACTCAAGGCCCCAAAGTGATGCCAGCAGAGTCTTAAGTACCATACAGCCAATAAATACCCATGACTGATTTTATATACAGAAATAATCCTTGACTTGGTATTTCAGAGGTGGCTCATTCACAGTGCAGTGTTGACCTGCCCTTTTTAACAGAATTAGTCCAGTGTTTTCCAAGATTGGCTGTCAATTTTAAAAAGTAAGTTGACCCCATGCACTCCAGTGTTTAGTATGGACTTGAAGACATATCCCAATGGATATATATATATGTATCCTGCTACACAAATAATCTGGAAACACCATAAATATATCCAGGTATAGAGGATGGATATATATATACATGAAGTGATGGATATATATATATATATACACACATGAAGTGATGGGAACAGATACCATGATTTTCATTTTCTAAGTGCTAAATTTTAAGTCAACTTTTTCACTCTCCTCTTTCACCTTCATCAAGAGGCTTTTTACTTCCTCTTCACTTTCTGCCATAAGGGTGGTTTCATCTGCATATCTGAGGTTATTGATACAGGAACAGCCGAGAGGTTGATAAGGTGACCCCAAAGA
>NW_011495059.1:7882855-7883214 GCF_000754665.1 Bison bison bison | reverse complement strand
ACCCCAAAGAAATGATACACCATGGCAGTATCTCTCAGGTCCCGTTCACCCCAAAGGGCTTGGAAATGTCCATGTGGGGGCATTAGTTTTCTCATTTATGAGGACAATCACCTATTTCATGGAGCAATGAGACTGCTCCATTAATGTGGCAAACAATGAAACTTTTTCCATTTTCCAATTCTGAACCTCCTTCTTGGATACTATATATATATGTATATATATATATATATCAAACCAAATATATATATAAAACCAAATATATATATATAATCATATACATATATATGTGTGTATATATACATCCTCTATACATGGATATATATATATATAAATATTTGGTTTTATATATATATATATAT
>NW_011495059.1:7881846-7882755 GCF_000754665.1 Bison bison bison | reverse complement strand
CAAGGGCTTGATCTGCAGAGCTGAGTTGTAGGAACCTTGGTGGGGTGGGAGGCAGAGACAGCTGTGGAGACAGAGAGGCTTGACCAGGGCAGGAAGGCAGCTGCAGCTCTTCCTGAATGAAGGGAAAAGCTTCATTCAGTGTCTGTTGTTGTTCAATGGCTCAGTTGTTTCTGACTCCTGGGGACCCCATGGACTGTAGCACATCAGGCCTCCCTGTTTATCACCATCTCATGGACTTTGCTTAAACTCATGTCTGTTGAGTTGCTGATGCCATCCAACCATCTCATCCTCTGTCAACCCCTTCTCCTCCCACTTTCAATCTTTCCCAGCATCAGGGTCTTTTCCAATGAGTCAATTCACATCAGGTGGCCAGAGTATTGGAGCTTCAGCTTCAACATTAGTTCTTCTGATTCAGGGTTGATCTCCTTTAGGATGGGCTGTCTGGATCTCCTTGCAGTCCCAGAGACTCTCTAAAGTCTTTTCCTAGTGTCTGTAAGGTGGTGCTTTTGCATGTGTTGACTTCAAAAAACTTAATAAAAAGTGTGTTTGCATTTTTTTCTCTCCTCCAGCCTGAGCAAACTGTCAGCTTCACGCAGACCTCAGTCACACTGCCTCTTGAAGCTCTAGGGGCTTCCTGCCGGGAGCTCATCTCAGTAATACTCAGTGCTCAGACGTCTCTGTTTCCAGTACTCAGGGCAAAGCATTTGCAGGACTTTCCAGGCTCTCCTTTTATCTGCAAGGCCCTCCCCACTGCCATCCACTCCAACTCTTGCTTTTAAGATACCCTCAAGCACCACTGTCAATTTTATCTCCCAAGAAGTCTTCCCATGGACAGTGTCACCTGCAGCCCACAGACCCTGTGGTTCCCCTGTTATAGTATCCAGCCAGGCCTTACCCTCCTCACTGGCC
>NW_011495059.1:7881245-7881746 GCF_000754665.1 Bison bison bison | reverse complement strand
ATGTTCTCCTGTCCACATCCTGGGGACTGGTTTGCTCTCTTTTTGTTGGGGGGAGGCATATGGACCCTCTTCCTGAGTTGCAGGTCAAAGAAGGGAACAAAGCCGCAGTCATGGAGAAACTGCTGGCCAGAGATGAGATGGCGGTCATCAACGACATTGGTCTGTCCCGGTTTAGAAAGAAGGCCATCTGCCTGGTGAAGGGGTCACATAAGATCCTGAAGCTGGTGGTGAAAAGGTAAGACCTGGGTGTCAAGCCTTGTTTACAGACAGAGATAAGCAGGCAAGCAAAGCGTGCAGACTGTTGGCTGCACTGTGTCAACTGTGGCAGTCCCAGTGTCAACATGTATGTGTCTGTGCATATGTGTGTGAATGTATACACTTAGGAAATATAAGAGTGATTCATCTCTTGGTTAAAGATGAATCCAACATCTCAAATTTAAAAGATTACCTTTGATTATTAGTTTTATGTTGAAGTATAGTTAACTTAGTTAAAGCTCCAAA
>NW_011495059.1:7880665-7881145 GCF_000754665.1 Bison bison bison | reverse complement strand
CTTTGACCACCTGATGCAAAGAACTGACTCACTGGAAAAGACCTTGATGCTGGTAAAGACTGAAGGTGGTAGGAGAAGGGGATGCCAGAAGATGAGATGATTGGATGGCATCACTGACTCAATGGGCATCAGTTTTAATAAGCTCCGGGCATTCATGATGGACAGGGAGGCCTGGTGTGCTGCAGTTTGTAGGGTTGCAAAGACTCAGACATGACTGAGCAACCGAACTGAGCTGGCTTAATAGCCAAAAAGTAAAAAAAAATGTAAATATATTTATCCCTGATGAACAGATAAATCAAATGTGGTTGATTGGTCAATAGTGGAATATCACTCAGCCATAAGAAGGAATGGAGTCCCCACACACAGGTCAACAGGGGTGCATCTGGAAAACACATTATGAGTGAAAGAAGCCAGACTCATAAGGCCACCTGTTGTATGACTCTATGTATATCAAGTGTCCACGGTAGGTACATCCAAGAC
>NW_011495059.1:7880333-7880565 GCF_000754665.1 Bison bison bison | reverse complement strand
CACCTGGAAACTCTAGGTGGCGCCAGAGCGTTTGGTCCCCTGCACTTTCCTGCCCAATCTGGTCCCAATGACTGTGATCCCAGAGACCAGCTCTCAGTCAAATGTTCCCCATCTCTCATCCAGACAGCTCCAGGTGCCATTTATCCAGTTGTCCGGTGGATAAGGACCTGCCTTGCAACTCAGGAGATGCCTGTATGATCCCTGGTAGGGGAAACAGGATCCTACATTTTGT
>NW_011495059.1:7879906-7880233 GCF_000754665.1 Bison bison bison | reverse complement strand
AAACTCAATGAACATGAGTTTGAGCAGACTCTGGTAGGTGGTGAAGGACCAGGAAGCATGAAATGCTGCAGTCCATGGGATTGCAAAAAGTCAGACACAACTTGTTGGCTGAACAATAACATAGTTAACTTAATAGTTAATGTTGTGTTGGTTTCAGGTATACAGCAAAGCAAATCAGCTATATATTTATATCCACTTTTTTTTTATTCTTTTCTTGTGCTTTTTTGGTGGCTCAGATGATAAAGCATATGCCTGCAATGCAGGAGATCTAGGTTCAATCCCTGGATCATGAAGATTCCCTGGAGAAGGAAATAGCAACTCACTTCA
>NW_011495059.1:7879171-7879806 GCF_000754665.1 Bison bison bison | reverse complement strand
AATCCTTTGGCTACCTGATGCAAATGGCTGACTCATTGGAAAATACTCTGATACTGGGAAAGACTGAAGGTGGGAGGAGAAGGGGACAATAGCGGTTGAGATGGATGCATGGCATCACCAACTCAATGGACATGATTTTGAGCAAACTCTTGTAGGTGGTGAAGGACCGGGAAGCCTGGCATGTCACAGTCCATGGGATCACAAAGAGTCAGACACAACTTGTCAGCTGAACAACAACATAGTTAACTTAATAGTTAATGTTGTGTTGGTTTCAGGTATACAGCAAAGTGCATCAGCTATATATAAAATGTGTGTATATATGTATATATATATACACATATATGTATATATATATACATACTTTTTTTTTCACATTCTTTTCCTGTGCTTTTTTGGTGGCTCAGACAATAAAGCATCTGCCTTCAATGCAGCAGACCGGGGTTCAGTCCTTGGATCACGAAGATCCCCTGGAGAAGGAAATGGGAGCCCACTCCAGTATTCTTGCCTGAAAAATTCCATGGATGGAGGAGGTAGGCTTCAGTCCATGGAGTGGCAAAGAGTTGGACATGACTGAGTGACTTTACTTTTTCCTGGCTTTTCAAAGAGTATTGAGTAGAGTTCCTGGTGCTGTAAGG
>NW_011495059.1:7878417-7879071 GCF_000754665.1 Bison bison bison | reverse complement strand
AATCTGCCTGCAATACAGCAGACCCAGGTTCTATTCCTGGATTAGAAAGATCTGTTGGAGAAAGGATAGACTACTCCCTCCATTATTCTTGGGCTTCCCTTGTGACTCAGATGGTAAAGAACCCTCCTGCAATGCAGGAAACCTGGATTCAATTCCTGGGTTGGGAAGATCCCATACAGATGGGATAGGCCACCCACTGCAGTGTTCTTGGGCTTTGCTTGTGGCTCAGCTGGTAAATAATCCACCTGCAATGTGGGAGACCTGGGTTCAGTCCCTGGGTTGGGAAGATCCCCTGGAGATGAGAACCCACTCCAGTGTTCTTGCCTGGAGCATTCCATGGAACTCTTTCAAGATCTTAGTTCCCTGACCAGAGATCAAAGTCAAGGCCTCAAAGTGATGGCACCAGAGTCTTAAGCACCTCAAAGACAAGAAATATCTGTGACTGCTTGTATATACAGAAATAATCCTCAACTTAATGTTTCAGAGGTGACTCATTCACAGTGCAGTGTTGATCTTCCCTTTTTAACAGAATTAGTCCAGTCTTTTCCAAGATTGGCTGTAAATTTTAAAAAGTAAATTGACCCCATGCACTCCTGTTTTTTGTACAGACTTGAAGACATACCCTAAAGGATTTTTTTTTTTTTTTAATGAAAA
>NW_011495059.1:7877533-7878317 GCF_000754665.1 Bison bison bison | reverse complement strand
AACCATCTCATCCTCTGCCATCCCCTTCTCCTCCTGCCTTCAATCTTTCCCAACATCAGGGTCTTTTCAAATGAGTCAGCTCTTCATATCAGGTGGCAAAAATATTGGAGTTTAATCTTCAACATCAGTCCTTCCAATGAACACTCAGAACTTATCTTCTTTAGGATGGACTGGTTGGGTCTCCTTGCAGTCCAAGGTACTCTCAAGACTCTTCTCCAACACCAGGGTTCAAAAGCATCAATTATTCTGTGCTCAGCTTTATTTATAGTCCAACTGTCACATCCATACATGACTATTGGAAAAACCATAGCTTTGACTATACAGACCTTTGTTAACAAAGTAGTATCTATGCCTTTTAATATAATATACTACCTAGTTAGGTCATAACTTTCCTTCCAAGAGTAAGGCAATAACTAATCTGATTTGTATCTATGACAAGAGCAATTTTCTACTGTTTTATGTTTGGAGCTTCCCTGGCACCTCAGTCAGGTAAAGAGACCACCTGCAATGTAGGAAATTCAGATTCCATGTAGAACTCCAAAACAGATCAAGTACTCTCCTCTCTCTCTCTTTTTTTTAAGTGATTAGCTTATAAAGGCGCTCTGCAGTTAATTCATTGACTGAGCCACCAACACAGAAGTAATCCAATGTTGGATGTTGACCAGATGGTAGAGGTGCTTCTTTTAACCCTTAAGGACCTAACCACCACAGGAACCCTAAGAAGTGGCTTTTCTGATAAAGACTGAGAAGAGCTTAGGGTCCTGATGTTTAGAGTGGCTAAAGG
>NW_011495059.1:7875530-7877433 GCF_000754665.1 Bison bison bison | reverse complement strand
GTGGGTAGAGGTTGGGTTGTTCTGAGAGGTGCTATGGAAAGACATGTGTGCATCTCAAGGTGAAACAGGGTTTGTCAACAGTGTGGGCATTTTTTTCTGGTTGGTTGATTTGGCCTTTTTGTTTTTTGTGTGTGTGTGTGTTTTCTTTTGAGGGGAGGGGGTTATGCCAGTTCTTTGTTGTTGCACAGGCTCATCTCTAGTTGCTGTGAGCTGGTGAGGTGTGGTCTACTCTACTTTTGGTGCATGGGCTTCTCATTTCAGTGGCTTTTCTTGATTCTGAGCATGGGTTCAGTAGTGGTCACACATGGGCTTAGTTGCCTGGGAGATATTCCCAGATCAGGGATCGAAACCGTGTCCCCTACATTGGCAGGCAGACTCTTACCACTGGACCACCAGTATAGTCCCAAAGTGGGAATTGTGGTTGACATACTTCCCTCCCTCTGGTGACAACTGCTGTGTTTATCCTCCTTGCCATCCCCGAGAGCAGAGCGCCCAGGGGCCAGGAGAGGATGGCTGCTGGCCGGCTTCACAAAGTAGGGGTGTCTGGTTTCTTGGGCCCCAAGCCCCATATATCTTGTCATCATTTAGAAGCTGGGGCTGAGAGGGTGTTGCCTTGGGGTCCAGGAACCCCACTCACTGTCTGTTCTCAGCCAAGCTTCTTTCCCAGACAGATGAGAGCTGGCACTGCTTCCTCCCAGGTTTATGTTGCCTGAGAACAAAGAAGGGTCACAGGAGCCCCACGGGTGCACATATGTCCAACTCCAATATGCCCAGGCTTATCCTGGCATCTTCTGGGGAGTCAGAGGACCCATGGAGCAGAGGGAGCCTCCTGGGCTCCTTGTTCTCTCTTTGTTGGTCAGGGAACTGCTGCACACAGGAAAATTCAGGCAGATGTGGGAACCCCTTCTCTGGGTCTGACTCTGATAAACATGTCACCTGTGCCAACTTCCCTACCCTGGAGATCCTGATGGTCAGGTATGGGAGGGATATGGACACCAGTATTTCTCTGAGGGCCACTAGTGTTTCCCTGAGGGCCTCTGGTATTTTGCTGAGGACCACAGCAGTCATGCCATTAGCTTAAGCAAATGTGCTTGGAAAAGGTTAAGACCCAAAATTGGATCACTTGCAGCGATTTCCTGATTAATGGGGTTGTTTGTAAGTCCCTCATTGTTGGAGATGTACTGAGGAAGGGGGAGTTCTTGCCAGTGCTGAGTTCAGGCTGTCTCTGCTGGGTGCTGTCAAACATGCACTAACAATCCCTGCATGCATAGTGCCAGAAACTCATCCACCATCCTCAGCTCCCTTTTAGGAGTGCATAGAATTTCAACCACTGTTCAGAAAATTTCTTCTGAAATGGCTCTTTTGGTCCTTCTGTCACATTTATCTGGTAAATATGAGTTTTTTTTACTATGAACCTCACCTGCCACTTTATCATTCATCTCACTCTTGAGCGGTGAGCCATTTTGCCAGGACACACAGTACATAAGGCAGATTCTTTATTACTTTCTGCCTCTTTGCCAGAAGCCTTAAAGCCTTCCGTGACTCTGATTCCATCTACTAAGTTCACATTCAGGAGCAGATTAACACCCAGGGAGGCAGGTTTTTGCTGGAGGCAGAAAGAAGGTTAACCAGATATGGTGGCACGGTGATATGTTTAAAGAAGGCAGGTGTCTGCTTCAGTGACAGCATACACGCCTGCTCAGAGCAGGTTTCCTGCCACATATGCAGGTTTCTCCATGGCCCTGAGCTGCAGTGAGTACTCCACTAAGCCAGCATCATTTCCATCCTCTCCTCTGCCACTGGCTCTTTGGAGCTGTCTTTGAGCAGGAAGCACTGTACGCGACCCCAGCACTGATGAGTGCAGATGTTCCTGAAGCTGCAAGAGGAGAGGGGTGGCTAGGAC
>NW_011495059.1:7875214-7875430 GCF_000754665.1 Bison bison bison | reverse complement strand
CAACTAGACAGCATATTCAAAAGCAGAGACATTACTTAGCTAACAAAGGTCCATCTAGTCAAGGCTATGGTTTTTTCAGGGTCATGTATGGACGTGAGAGTTGGACTGTGAAGAAAGCTGAGCGCCAAAGAATTGATGCTTTTGAAGTGTGGTGCTGGAGAAGACTCTTGATAGTCCCTTGGACTGCAGGGAGATCCAACCAGTCCATTTTGAAGG
>NW_011495059.1:7874488-7875114 GCF_000754665.1 Bison bison bison | reverse complement strand
ACAGTCTATGGGGTCACAAACACTCAGAGACAACTCAGTGACTGAGCTTAGGAATCTAAGTAACATGTATCATATATTAGAAAACCAAAACAAGTGGTTGGTGCAGATACTTTAGACACACACACACACATTGAATAACAAACAAATATTTTTAAAAATTTAACTAATTTTATATTAAATTTTAATACTGTGTGTAGGTATTATTTGTGCTTCCCAGGTGGCTCAGTGATAAAGAATCTGCCTGCCATTGCATCAGATACAGGTTCAATCTCTGAATTGGGAAGATTCCCTGGAGGAGGAAATGGCAACCCACTCTAGTATTCTTGCCTGGAGAATCCCATGGACAGAGGATCCTGGCAGGCTATAGACCATGGGGTCACAGAGAGTTTGACAGGAGTGTGACAGAGCATGCACACAGTGAGGAATTATTTTGCCAATTAGAAAACTCTGAAATGGTTTTTGTTTAGAAATATGATGCAATTTTATAAACTGGTGAATTTTACAAACCAGGGAATTAGTCAATATTAGGATCATTGCTGTCACCTGACACAGTGAATTCCTGCTTTAAATCCTGGTGATCCACATAGTAAAGACTTTTAAAACTCCATACTAAGTTATATTTTTTA
>NW_011495059.1:7870003-7874388 GCF_000754665.1 Bison bison bison | reverse complement strand
ATGTTTATTTAGTGTATGGTTTAAGCAAGTGAATCAGGTGAATTATCTGAGGTGTTTCCTATTCTGAGCCAAGAAGAGAATGATAAACAGTTAAGATTTGTTTTCCGTTGAAAGGCATGCAAGTGATGTTGATGAAATGTGGTGTGGAAAGGGAGATGATTTCTATGTATTAAGGCACTCAGAGAATGTTACACATATTTTTGTTTGTACACCTTTAAGACTCACTGACTCTGTAGCTTATATTTAGTTATGTTATATTTAGTTAAGTTCATTTATATTTATATTTAGTTATGTTAATGGTTGCACCTTTTTTTTTTAAACTTATATTTAGTCATGTTAGTTGGTTGCTCCTTTGAGTGTCTGTGGTATCTTTACCAAAGTATTCATTGTAGAATTGAAATGTAGCCAGGAAGTTGGGTTGGTACCTTTATAAAAACATCCAGTTGAATGAAACCATGTGTTCAACAATTGGGTATATGAGCCATGATTGATGGTGGTTTGGTCAAAGCATTTTTAGTATTGCTGATGCTGGGTTGGGCTTTGCTGGTGGCTCAATGGGTAAAGAATCCACCTGCCAATCCAAGTTTCCATCCCTGAATCAGGAAGATTCCCTGGAGATAGAAGTGCAATCCACCCCATTATTCTTGCCTGGAGAGTCCCATGGAAAGAGGAGCCTTGTGGGCTACAGCCCCTGGGATCGCAAAGGAGTTGAACATGACTAACCCACCAAACAGCAACAGCAATAGTGCTGGATGGGGTGCTGGCCCCCACCATCCCTTTAAGTTAGCAGAAAAACAGCCCAGCCATGTGTCTCTTCCCCTTTTGCCTGTGTTCATTGAGTGACATGTCTATGTAGTCTTGAGCCCTGAAACTTTGATCTCATGCAAATGCTGCTACTTGGCTGTGGTATTTGCCTAAAATGCTGCTTTGATGTCTGGTGTCAGTTTCAGCCACTGAGGTGATTGAGGAATTTTTATCTGTGCCTCTTTCTCCTTGTGTATAAAGGCAGGAACTACTGGCCTCTTATCACCTTTCATCAAGAATGATGTGTTATGAGATCACTGCATGCAGGGAAGGAGCTGGGAACACTCCACCACTAAACAGATGGTTCTGATGTGTGTTTTTTTATTCATTTACATACGTCGGAAGTGTTCCAGTCAGGTGACCAATGTTATATCCTTGGTTTCTGCCCTTGGAGAACTGCCAGCTGAAGGGGTGGTGGGCAGGGACCAGGAAAGCTCTGATAAGTGGTGCGATGATGGAAGGAAAGAGGGCTGGAAGCTGACCTCCACATCAAGCTGTCCTTTGAAGGCTGAGGCCAGGTGGGAGACACATATAGAGCTATGTCAGTGATGCCAGGGCCTCCTAAAGAGGCCAGGAGAGGGGATGCTTGGTTGGGTAGGGGTTAGTCCGGGGCTAGAGCTGTGGGTCTCAGACCCCAGCTTACCTCTGAATGGCCAGAAGGTCTTATGCCAGTGCAGGCAGCCCACCCAGGGAGCACAGGACAGCTCCACAGGGGCCTGTGTGTCACTGCCTGGACACTGGGAACAGCCGAGGGTTGCAAAGTGAAGGCTTGATCTGCAGAGCTGAGTTGTAGGAACCTTGGTGGGGTGGGAGGCAGAGACAGCAGTGGAGACAGAGAGGCTTGACCAGGGCAGGAAGGCAGCTGCAGCTCTTCCTGAATGAAGGGAAAAGCTTCATTCAGTGTCTGTTGTTGTTCAATGGCTCAGTTGTTTCTGACTCCTGGGGACCCCATGGACTGCAGCACATCAGGCCTCCCTGTTCATCACCATCTCATGGAGTTTGCTCAAACTCATGTCCATCCAGTTGCTGATGCCATCCAATTATCTCATCCTCTGTCACCCTCTTCTCCTCCCACCTTCAATATTTTCCAGCATTAGGGTCTTTTCCAATGAGTCAGTTCACATCAGGTGCCCAGAGTATTGGAGCTTCAGCTTCAGCATCAGTTCTTCCAATTCAGGGTTGATTTCCTTTAGGATGGGCTGGTTGGATCTCCTTGATCCTGATCTTGATCCTTGAAAGTCCTGGTTGGACTCTCAAGAGTCTTCTCCTAGTGTCTGTAGGGTGGTGCTTTTGCATGTGTCAATTTCAAAAAACTTAATAAAAAGGGTGTTTGCAGTTTTTGCTTTCCTCCAGCCTGGGTACACTGTAAGAATCACACAGACTTAGTAACCCTGCCTCCTGAAGCTCTAGGGGCTCCCTGCCTGGAGCTCATCTCGGCAGTACTCAGTACTCAGACCTCTCTGTCTCCAGTACTCAGTGGGAAGCATTTGCAGGACTTTCCAGGCTCTCCTTTTATCTGCAAGGCCCTCCCCACTGCCATCCACTCTGACTCTTGATTCTAAGATGCCCTCAAGTGTCACTGTCAATTTTATTTCCCAAGAAGTCTTCCCATGGCCAGTGTCACCTGCAGCCCACACACCCTGTGGTTCCCGGGTCATGGTGTCCAGCCAGGCCCTGCCTTCCTCACTGGCCTCCCAGCCAGCAGACCCAATATTGTCAGGCCCACCATGCTTGTGAGGACCACATGTAGGCTGTGCTTATTTTCTGAGGCAGTGGCTGTTTTGCTGCATTTGGAAAGGTTAGGAAAATAACCCAGCACTCATGTGATTTTTATTTATTTATTTTTGAGAGAATAATTCTGTGAAATTGTAAATATTTCACTCAAGTGCTTATTTTAATAATTCCTTTTTAAAAAATGAATTTTCAATATCTAGATCCATTCTTAATTTTCAGTGATATCCTAGCATTTTTAATATTTATGATCTAAACCTCTTCTTTAAAAAAATACACTACCTTCTATGTAAAATTACTTTTAATTATGAAGTATACTGGGATTCCCTTGTGGCTCAGAGGGCAGAGAGTCTCCTCAGTGCAGGAGACCTGAATTCAACCCCTGGGTTGGGAAGATCCCCTGGAGGAGGAAATGGCAGCCCACTCCAGTATTCTTGCTTGCAATGGAAATCCCATTGACAGAGGAGCCCAGTGGGCTACAGTTTCTTTTTCAAACTGAGATTAATTTTAGTGTGCACTTTGTGGAAAAGGTTTCAGGGAACCCTTCTTAGGATGGATAATTTGATTTGAAAACTAGACAAGCTAGTGTTTTACTAGTCAACACCATAGCTTTTCAGCATTTATGTGCAAGGAATACTAGGCCATATTAAAAGTGACACTTCAGGTACTTTCCTCGTGGTCCAGTGGTTAAGACTCTGTGCTTTTGATGCATAGGGCCTAGGTTTGATCCCAGGTCAGGAACTAGGATCCTGCATGCCACAAGACCAAAAAGAAGACCTTTTAGAAGAGTGACAGTGGCATGAGAAATGCTCACCCAATCCAGCAGGCTGCAGAGAAAAAGACCCCCATCAAGCCTTCAGGACTTTCTGAACTATCTGAAACAGGGGGAAATAAATGCAGAGAGATGTTACTCATGGTCATCTTTAGGTTATAGGTTACTCTACTTTTTTGTCTTACCTGCCTTCTAATTTTTAAATGGGCCACATTTTCTACAATATGTATATTTTTCATAAGATGTCCAAGCTGCATTAGACGTTGGAGTAGAAAGGATGTCTCTCCTATTTCCTGGGGTGACCGGTCACACTGTTAGTCTCCCAGTGGGCATGGCTTGGACTGAGCCCCGTTCCGTCTGCAGAGCTGCTGGAGTTCAGAGCTCCGCACCCCAGGAGCATCAGCACCCCACTGCAATGGCCAGATTTGTGCTCTTTTCTCCCCAGCATCACTGCCTGCATGGCTTTGAGTATCTCTGGGCTGAGTTATGCCATCCTCCTCCCTCCCAGAAAGGGGCAGACGTCTTTGCTGGTCTCTCGAAGCCAAGCTGGGTAGTTCGGACGACTGTGGCCCGTGGTGGGGTAGGGGGCTTCCTCCCATAGCACTCAGGTCCACTCCTGTCTAATGTCTTCTGGGTGCTCTTCGTCCACGAGGGCTCAAGGGCACTTTAGCTTTGGTGTGGGTCTTTGCTACCTATACACATGAGGTAGTTAACCCAGAGCAGGTATCCCTTGTCCACTCACACTGGGGAGTCTTACACGCCTGATTTGGCACATCCTTTGGCCCATGGCTGGTTGCTCAATGGCAAAGCATCTGGCTGCAATGCGGGAGACCTAGGTTCAATCCCTGGGATTGGGAAAATCCCCTGGAAAAGGGAAATGGCAACCGACTCCAGCACTCTTGCCTGGAGAATATCCCATTCATGGAGGAGCTTACATGATAGGCTTACAGTCCACAGGATTACAAAGAGCTGGACATGACTGAGCGACTTCACTAGTTCAATTGTGGCCTGGGCACCCCTCATGGCTTCACGCTGGCGGGCTTCTGGTGGTTGAAAGCCACTCAAGTATTTATTGGAG
>NW_011495059.1:7869347-7869903 GCF_000754665.1 Bison bison bison | reverse complement strand
TAAAATATAAGCCTATGGTTTATATTGGACAGATGTTGACTTGCTTGGGTTTTTATTACATAAAATTGGAAGGGGAACAAAAAATACCATATAGATCAGACTTGTTTTTGTTAAATAAAATCAGGAGGGCGGGGGGAAAAACACATGCAACATAACTGCTTTATTTGGGGAAAGGGTGCTTCTTTTCAAATGTATATTTAGCCTATGGTTTAAGCAAGTGAATCAGGTGAATTATGTGAGATGTTTCCTATTCTGAGCCAAGAAGAGAATGGTAAACAGTTAAGCTTTGTTTTGCATTGAAAGGCATGCAAGTGATGTTGGTGAAATGTGGTGTGGAAAAGGTGATGGTTTCTAATATACTAAGGCACGCAGAGAATGTTGCACATACTTTTGTTTGTACACTCTTAAGACTCACTGACTCTGTAGCATATATTTAGTAATGTTATATTTACTTATGTTCATTTATAGTTATATTTAATTATGTTAATGGTTGCACCTTTTTTTTAAACTTATATTTAGTCATATTAATGGCTGCTCCTTTGAGTGTCTGTGGTAT
>NW_011495059.1:7869073-7869247 GCF_000754665.1 Bison bison bison | reverse complement strand
CTTCTGGCATTCCTCTCCTTTCTCCCCCTCCTCTCCCTTCGTGCACTCCTCTCTCTTATAACCCACCTCTCCCTTCTTCCCCTCCTTCATCTCCCTTCCCCTTGTCCTACTCCCTTTCCCTCTTCTCCCCTCCCACTTCTCCCATTTTTTTCCCTTCTGTTTCTTCCTCTCCCC
>NW_011495059.1:7868647-7868973 GCF_000754665.1 Bison bison bison | reverse complement strand
TATATTTTTAATTAAAAAAATATTTATTGTTCAGCTGTGCCAGGTGTTAGTTTCAGCTCATGGGATTTAGTTCCCTGACCAGGGATTGAACCTGGGCCCCTGAATAGAGAGCACGGACTCTTGGCCACTAGGATGCCTTAACCACTGGGAATGCCCAAGAAGTCCTGTGAGTGCTTTAAAAATTGTGTTCTTAAATCAATAACATGTATCTTTCTCTTCTTGGTCACTCAGTCATGTCTGACTCTTTGCGACCCCATGTACTGTTGCCCACCAGGCTCCTCTGTCCAAGGGATCCTTTAGGAAAGAACACTGCACTGGGTTGCCAT
>NW_011495059.1:7868195-7868547 GCF_000754665.1 Bison bison bison | reverse complement strand
TCCCTTCTCCCCCTCCCCTCTCCTCCCTTCCCTCTCTTCTCCCTTCCCTTTTCCCCTCCCCTTCACTTCTCTCTCCCCATCCCATTTCCTCTCTTTTATCTCTCCCCCTTCTCCCTGGCCCCTTCACCCTCCTTCTCCCCCTCCCTCCTTCTCCCCTTCACCTTCTTCACTTCCCCTTCCTTCCTCCCTTCTCCCTTCCCCTTCTTCTTGCTCTATCCCCCTTCTCCTATTTCTCTCCCTTCTCCCTGTCCTCTCCTTTCTCCTGCTCCTCTCCCTTCTTCCCCTACCCCTTCTCCCCTCCCCTCACCCTCCTCCCTTTCCCCCTTCTCCCTTCCCCCTTCCCCTTCTCCCA
>NW_011495059.1:7867189-7868095 GCF_000754665.1 Bison bison bison | reverse complement strand
CCAGATCTTTGCTCTTTTCTCCAAGCATCCTGCTTGCATAGTTTGTGTCTCTCTGGGCTGAGTTATGCCATCCTCCTCCCTCCCAGAAAGGGGCAGACATCTTTGCTGGTCTTTGTGGCACATGGTGTTCCTTCCATAGCACTCAGGTACGCTGCTGTCTAATGTCTTCTGGGGGCTCTTCGTCCCCAAGGCCTCAAGGGCACTTTAGCTTTGGTGTGGGTCTTCCCATGAGGCGGTTAACCCCGAGCAGGTATCCCTTGTCCACTCATATTGGGGCATCTTCCTTGCCTGATTTGGCACATCCTGTGGCCCATGGCTGGTTGCTCATTGGCAAAGCATCTGCATGCAATGAGGGAGACCTGGGTTCGATCCCTGGGATTGGGAAGATCCCCCGGAGAAGGGAAATGGCAACCAACTGCAGCACTCTTGCCTGGAGAAAATCCCATGAACAGAGGAGCATGATAGGCTTACAGTCCATGGGATCACAAACAGCCACACATGACTGAGCAACTTCACTAGTTCACTTGTGGCCTGTGCACCCCTCATGGCTCCATGCTGGTAGGCTCCTGGCGCTTGAAAGACACTCAAGTATTTATTGGAGAAGGAAATGGCAACCCACTCCAGTATTCTTTCCTGGAAATCCCATTGACAGAAGAGCCTAGTGGGATACAGTTTCTTTTTCAAAGTGAGATTAATTTTGGTGTGCACTTTGTGGAAAAGGTTTCAGGGAACCCTCCTTAGGACAGATAATTTTATTTGGAAAGTAGAAAGGCTAGTGTTTTACTAGTCAACACCATAGCTTTCCAGCATTTATGTGGAAGTAATACTAGGCCATATTAAAAGGGACACTTCAGGTACTTTCCTGGTGGTCCAGTAGTTAAGACTTTGTGCTTCCACTGCAGAAGG
>NW_011495059.1:7866142-7867089 GCF_000754665.1 Bison bison bison | reverse complement strand
GGTGGGGTGGGAGGCAGAGACAGCTGTGGAGACAGAGAGGCTTGACCAGGGCAGGAAGGCAGCTGTAGCTCTGGGAAAGGCTTCATTCAGTGTCTGTTGTTGTTCAATGGCTCAGTTGTTTCTGACCCCTGGTGATCCCATGGACTGTACCACAGCAGGCTTCCCTGTTTATCACCATCTCATGGAGTTTGCTCAAACTCATGTCTGTCTAGTTGCTGATGCCATCCAACCATCTCATCCTCTGTCACCCCTTTCTCCTCCCACCTTCAATCTTTCCCAGCATCAGGGTATTTTCCAATGAGTCAGTTCACATCAGGTGGCCAGAGTATTGGAACTTCAGCTTCAGCATTAGTTCTTCCGATTCAGGGTTGATCTCCTTTAGGATGGGCTGGTGGATCTCCATGCTGTCCCAGGGGCTCTCAAGAGTCTTTTCCTAGTGCCTGTAGGTTAGTGCTTTTGCATGTGTTGATTTCAAAAAACTTAATAAAAAGGGTATTTGCATTTCTTGCTCTCCTCCAGCCTGGGCTCACTGTCAGACCTCTGTCACCCTGCCTCCCAAAGATCTAGGGTCTACCTGGTGCTTATCTCAACAGTACTCAGTACTCAGACCTCTCAGTCTCCAGTACTCAGTGAGAAGCATTTTCAGGACTTTCCAGGCTCTCCTTTTATCTGCAAAATCCTCCCCACTGCCTGAAAATTCACTCCAACTCTTGCTTTTAAGATGCCCTCAAAAGCGTCACTGATAATTTTATTTCCCAAGAAGTCTTCCCATGGCCAGTGTCACCTGCAGCCCACACACCCTGCAGTTCCCCTGTCATGGTGTCCAGCCAGGCCCTGCCTTCCCAACTGGCTTCCCAGCCTGTAGACTCAATATTGTCAGGCCCACCATGCTTTCAGGGACCACATGCAGGCTGTGCTTATTTTCTGAAGCAGTGGCTGGTTTGCTT
>NW_011495059.1:7864372-7866042 GCF_000754665.1 Bison bison bison | reverse complement strand
CAACCCACCAGACTCTTCTGTCCATGTGATTTCCCAGACAAGAATACTGGAGTGGGTTGCCATTTCTTCCTCCAAGGGAACTTCCCCACCTAGGGATTGAACCTGCATCTCCTGAGTCTCCTTTCATTAGCAGGTTTCCTCTTGATGACTGAGCCACCTGTGAAACACGTGTGTAGACATACTTGGCTGGATTGTGCTTCACAGATCCTGGTGTTTTGTATTGTTTTTAACAAATTAAGAATTGTGGCAGCTCTGAATCTGTTAGTGCCATTAGTCTGTTAGTGACATTTTCCAACAGTTCTTGCTCACTTTGTCTCTTTGTGTCTCACATTTTGGTAATTCTCACAGTATTTCAAACTTTTCTACCATCACATTTGTTATTCTGTGGTCAGTGATCCTTGATTTTACTCATATTACTACTAGGACTCAGACGGTTCATATGATGGTTAGCACTTTTTAATTTAAAATAAGATCTGTACATTGTTTTCTTAGACATATTATTGCACACTTGGTATATTCCAGTGTAGTGTAAACATAACGTTTATATACACTGGGAAACCAAAGCATTCATATGTCTAGCTTTATTACAATATTTCCTTCATTGTGAAGGTCTGGAACCCAACTTAGAATATCTCTGAGGTCTGCTTATATTACCTTTTTAAAATAGGATGAGAAACATTCATTCCTCTCACTGTAGAGACTCCCCCAGTAAACCAGCTGGGTTTCCACTCTTTCCCATTACAGAGTTGCAATAAGTTGCTGCAGTGTGAGACCTTTGCTTTTCTGAGCCACTCTTTCATTTGACTGCAGTCTGTCTAGTTTTCTCCCTTCACTGATTACCTGTGAAGGAAGATGAAAGACATTCTGGATATTATAGCACAGAAAAAGCCTTCTGAAAATGAAATTCACATTGCCAGAAGCTTCCTTATGAGGGTTTTGAGAAACTCTATGAGATACAGTCTTGATTTTACAATCGCTTTACTCCAGAGGTTCAATGGATTCATCCATTTTCTGCTTCAATAAATGGGCAGTCAAGTCAACACCTTCCAGATTTGTACCATCCATGGATTTTTTCTTCACTAATTACCTGCATAATCAGAAATTTTGTGTTATAAATACTTTCTAGGTTTTCATTAATATTCACTATCACATAAGAATCTTTACTGTTCTTTCCTGTTGGAAGAATGTTTGACATGCATCAGGTATTTAGAGGCTCAGTTGTGCCCTTTACTTCTGATCTGCAGTTGCCCATGGGGAGGCTAGATCCATCCTAAATTGCAGGAAGAGGAGAGGCATGTGTGCACCATCTCCTCACTCAACAGCTTATACCGGAGGCTCTGTGACATTCATAATGGCAGCTGTAAAGATTTTAAACACCTGGGCAGGTGTGGTCAAACCGTAATAAGCCGTCATGGATTGTGGTGACCATGGTGGGGGCAGGGAAGGCTCCTGCCACATTCAGAAGCCTTGGTAGGAATGGACTGGAGCCTGCTGGTCTAGGGGATGGTGATTCCCACAATGGGGGCCCTTAGATGACTTCAGACACTCTGACAGGCTCAGGGAAATACGTGTTCACTGGTCCCCACTAGGACTTCCCTGGTGGCTCAGATGGCAAATAATCTGCCTGCAATATAAGAGACCACGGTTCAATCCCTGGGTTGGGAAGATCT
>NW_011495059.1:7861745-7864272 GCF_000754665.1 Bison bison bison | reverse complement strand
AGAGAAGAATTGTCTGAGATTGTGAACATTTCACTCAAGTGCTTATTTTAATAATTCCTTTTTTTAAAATAACTTTTCAATTTCTATATCCATTCTTAATTTTCAGTGGTATACTAGCATTTTTAATATTGGTGATATAAACCTCTTCCTTAATAAAATACACTACCTTCCATGTAAAACTACTTTTAATAATGAAGTATACTGGGATTCACTTGTGGCTCAGAGGGCATAGAGTCTGCCCACAGTGCAGGAGACCTGAGTTCAATCCCTGGGTTGGGAAGATCCCCTGGAGGAGGATGACAACGCACTCCAGTATTCTTGCATGGAAATCCCATTGACAGAGGAGCCCAGTAGGCTACAGTTTCTTTTTCAAACTGAGATTAATTTTGGCACTTTTTGGAAAAGGTTTCAGAGAACCCTCCTTAGGGTGGTAATTTGATTTGGAAACTAGACAAGCTAGTGTTTTACTAGTCATCACCAGAGCTTTTCAGCATTTATGTGGAAGGAATATTAGGCCATATTATAGGTGACACTCAGGTACTTTCCTGGTGGTCCAGTGGTTAAGATTCTATGCTTCTTTTGCATAGGGACTAGGTTTGATCCCAGGTCAGGAACTAGGAGCCTGCATGCCACATGACCAAAAAGAAGACCTTTTGGAAGAGTGATAGTGGCATGAGAAATACTCACCCAACCCACAGGCTGCAGAGAGAAAGACCCCACCAAGTCTTTAGGATTTTTTCAACTATCTGAAACAGGGGGAAAGAAATGCAGAGAGATGTTATTCATGGTTATCTTTAGGTTATGGGTCACTCTTCTTTGTTGTCTTACCTGCCTTCTAATTTTTAAATGTGCCACATTTTCTACAATAAATATATATTTTTTGTAAGATGTCCAAGCCACAGCAGACATTGCAGTAGAAAGGATGACCAGTCATCCTTTCCTGGGGTGACCAGTCACACTGTTAGTTTCTCAGTGGGCATAGCTTGGACTCAGCCCTGTTCTGTTTTTGGAGCTGCTGGAGTTCAGAGCTCCCCACACCAGGGGCAACAGCAGCCCTCTTCAGTGGCCAGATCTGTGCTCTTTTCTCTCAAGCATCACTGCCTGCATGCCTTAGAGAATCTCTGGGCTGAGTTATGCCATCCTCCTCCATTCCAGAAAGGGGCAGACATCTTTGCTGGTCTCCGGCAGCCAAGCTGGCTTGTGTCTGACTGTGGCCCATAGTGGGAGAGGGGCATTTCCTTCCATAGCACTCAAGTCCACTCCTGTCTAATGTCTTCTGGGAGCTCTTCATCCCCGAGGTCTCAAGGGCACTTTAGCTTTGGTGTGGGTCTTTGCTACCTATATACATGAGGCAGTTTACCCCCAGCAGGTACCCCTTGTCCACTCACATTGGGGCGTCTTACTCGCCTAATTTGGTACATCCTGTGGCCCATGGCTGGTTGTTCAACAGCAAAGTATCTGCCTACAATGTGGGAGACCTGGGTTCAATACCTGGGATCTGGAAGATCCCCTGTAGAAGAGAAATGGCAACCGACTCCACCACTCTTGCCTGGAGAAAATCCCATGAACGGGAGCGTGGTAGGCTTGCAGTCCACGGGATCACAAAAGAACCGGACATGACTGAGCGATTTCACTACTTCACTTGTGGCCTGTGCAAGACGCAGCCGAGGTCTCAAAAATCTCAAGCTGGCAGGCTCCTGGTGGTTGAAAGCCACTCAAATATTTATTGGAGAAGGAAATAGAAACCGACTCCAGTATTCTTGCCTAGAGAATCTCATGGACTGTAGCCTGCCTGCCAGCCTTCTTTGTCCATGGAATCTCAAGAGTCAGACACGACTTAGCGACTAAACCACCACCAGCACCAAGTGTTTATATTGTGTAGGAAGAAACACTGGTCTGAGATAAGGGTCTTAAATCGCCTCTCCTGTGTCTGTTCTGCGAACTCTAGGTGGCGCCAGAGAGTTTGGTCCCCTGAGCTTTCCTGTCCAATCTGGTCTCAATGACTAATGCCAGAGACCAGCTCAGTCAATGCCCTTCTCTCTCTCATCCAGACAGCTCCAGGGCCACTTCCCTAGTTGTCCAGTGGGTAGGATCTGCCTTGCAACTCAGGAGATGCCGGTACGACCCCTGGTTGTGGAAACAGGATCCCACATTTTGTGCAGCAAGTAAGCCTGAACACCACAACTAGATGCAAGGAAAGATGCCACCTGATGCAACAAACATCCTGGCATGCCACAACTAAGATTCGATGCAGCCAAATAAAAAAATATAAAAAATAAATTATTTCTAAAAGAAGAAGGAAAACAACAACAACAACAAAAACCAAAAACAAACAAACACGCTGCTGTTTTAGCCACCAGCAGGGTTGACAAACTACCTGAAAAGTGAAAATCACTGGGTCGTGTCCAGCTCTTTTCGACCATATGGACAGTCCAAGGAAAATTCTCCAGGCAAGAATACTGGAATGTGTAGCCTTTCCCTTCTCCAGGGCATCTTCCCAACCCAGGGATTGAAGCCAGTTCTGAAT
>NW_011495059.1:7860899-7861645 GCF_000754665.1 Bison bison bison | reverse complement strand
GGGTGCCCCAGCTTCATGGAATGGTACCCCGAAGCTTTGATCTCATGCAAATGCTGCTACTTGGCTGTGGCATTTGCATCAAATGCTCCTTTGATGTCTGGTGTCAGTTTCAGTCATTGAGATGACTAGGGAATTTTTATCTGTGCCTCTTTCTCCTTGTGTATAAAGGCAGGAACTGCTGGCCTCTTATCACCTTTCATCAAGAATGTGTTGTCAGATCAGTGCATGCAGGGAGGAAACTGGGAACAATCCACCACTAAACAGATGACTCTGATGTGTGTTTTTTATTCATTCACACACATCGGAAGTGTTCCAGCCAGGTGACCAACGTCATATCCTTGGTTCCTGCCCTTGGAATGCTAGCAGCTGAGGGGGTGACGGGCAGGGACCATGAAAGTTCTAATAAGTGGTGGCCCTGATGGAAGGAAGAAGGGCTGGAAGCTGACCTCCATCCACATCAAGCTGTCCTCTGAAAGCTGAGCCAGGTTGGAGACACAGATATTGAGCTATGTCAGCGATGCCAGGGCCTCCTAAAGAGGTCAGATGAGGGGATGCTCGGTGGGATAGGGGTTAGCCCAGGGCTAGAGCTGTGCACCTCAGTCCACAGCTTGCCTCTGAATGGCCAGGAGGCCTTATGCCAGTGCAAGCAGCCCACCCAGGGAGCACAGGACAGCACCACGGGGGCCTGGGTGTCACTCCTTGGACACTGGGAGCAACTGAGGGTTGCAGAGTGAGGGCCTGATCTG
>NW_011495059.1:7860056-7860799 GCF_000754665.1 Bison bison bison | reverse complement strand
CATTTTCCAACAGTTCTTGCTCACTTTGTCTCTTTGTGTCTCACATTTTGGTAATTCTCACAGTATTTGTTATGCTGTGGTCAGTGATCCTTTATTTTATTCATATTACTACTAGGACTCAGATGGCTCATATGATGGTTAGCATTTATTAATTTAAAATAAGATCTGTACATTGTTTTCTTAGACATATTATTGCACACTCAGTATATTCCAGTGTAGTGTAAACACAACATTTATATGCACTGGGAAACCAAAGCATTCATATGTCTAGCTTTATTACAATATTTCCTTCATTGTGAGGGTCTGGAACCCAACTTAGAATATCTCTGAGGTCTGCTTATATTATCTTTTAAAATAGGATGAGAAACATTCACTTCTCTCATTGTGGAGACTCCCCCAGTAAACCAGCTAGGTTTCCACTCTTTCTTATTACAGAGTTGCAATAAGTTGCCACACAGTGTGAGACCTTTGCTTTTCTGAGCCTGTCTTTCCTTTGCCTGAAGTCTGTCTAGTTTTCTCCCTTCATTGATTACCTGTGAAGGAAGATGAAAGGCTTTCTGGATATTATAGCACAGAAAAAGCCTTCTGGAAATTAAATTCACATGGCCAGAAGCTTCCTTATGAGGATTTTGAGAAACTCCATGAGGTACAGTCTTGGTTTTATAATTGCTTTACTCCCAAGGTGCAATGGATTCATGCGTTTTCTGCTTCAGTTCATGGGCAGTCAAGACAACACTTTCCAC
>NW_011495059.1:7857935-7859956 GCF_000754665.1 Bison bison bison | reverse complement strand
CTTCAGTCGTGTCCAACTCTGTGCAACCTCATAGACGGCAGCCCACCAGTCTCCCCCATCCCTGGGGTTCTCCAGGCAAGAACACTGGAGTGGGTTGCCATTTCCTTGTCCAGAGCATGAAAGTGAAAAGTGAAAGTGAAGTTGCTCAGTGGTATCTGACTCCTAGCAACCCCATGGACTGCAGCCTACCAGGCTCCTCCGTCCATGGGATTTTCCAGGCAAGAGTACTGGAGTGGGGTACCGTTGCCTTCTCCGATTAGTGCCACTAGTTAGTCTGTTAGTGGCATTCTTCTTACAGTACTTGCTCACTTTGTGTCTCACATTTTGGTAATTCTCACAGTATTTCAAACATTTTTTTACCATCACATTTGTTACGCTGTGGTCAGTGATCCTTGATTTTACTCATATTACTACTAGGACTCAGAAGGATCATATGATTGTTAGCATTTTTTAATTTAAAATAAGATCTGTACTTTGTTTTCTTAGACATATTATTACACACTCAGTATACCCCCAATGTAGTATAAATACAACTTTTATATGAACTGGGAAACCAAAGCATTCATATGTCTAGCTTTATTACAATATTTGCTTCCTTGTGAGGGTCTGGAACCTGCTGCTGCTAGCTACTAAGTCACTTCAGGTCTGCCTATATTATCTTTAAAAATAGGATGAGAAACATTCACTCCTCTCACTGTGGAAACTCCCGGAGTAAACCAGCTGGTTTCCCACTCTTTCTTGTTACAAAGTTGCAATAAGTTGCCACACAGTGTCAGACCTTTGCTTTCTGAGCCTCTCTTTCCTTTGCCTGCAGTCTGTCCAGTTTTCTCCCTTTACTGATTGATTAACTGTGAAAGAAGATGAAAGATGTTCTGGATATTATAGCACAGAAAATGCCTTCTGAAAATGAAATTCACATGTCCAGAAGCTTCCTTATGAGGATTTTGAGAAACTCTGTGAGGTACAGGCTTGGTTTTACAGTCACTTTTACTCCCTAGGTGGAATGGATTCATCTGTTTTCTGCTTCAATTCATGGGCAGTCAAGTCAACATGCTCCACATTTGTGCCACCCATGGATTTTTTTTTTTCTTTGTAAATTATCTGAGTAGTCAGAATCTTTGTGTTATAAATATTTTCTAGGCTTTCATTAATATTCATTATTGCATAAGAATCTTTACTGTTCTTGCCTCTTGGAAGAATGTGTGACATGCATCAGGTACTCAGAGGCTCAGTTGTGCCCTTTAGCTCTGATCTGCAGTTGTCCATGGGGAGGCTAGATCCGTCCTAAATTGCAGGAGGAGGAAAGGCATGTATGCACCATCTCCTTACCCAGAAACTTGCACTGGAGGCTCTGTGACATTCACAATAGCAGCTGCAAAGATTTGCAACACCTGGGCAGGTGTGGTCAAACTATAATAAGCCATCATGGATGGTGGTGACCATGGTGGGGGCAGGGAAGGCTCTTGCAACATTCAGAAGCCCTGATAGGAATGGACTGGAGCCCGCTATTCTAGGGCATGGTGATGCCCACCTTGGGAACCCTTAGATGGCTTCAGACACTCTGACAGGCTCAGGGCAATACATGTTCACTGGTACCCATTAAGGCTTCCCTGGTGGCTCAGATGGCAAAGAATCTGCCTGCAATGCAAGAGACCAGGATTCAATTTCTGGGTTGTGAAGATCTTCTGGAGAAGGAAATGGCAACTCACTCCAGTATCCTTGCCTGGAGCATCCCATGGACAGAGAGGAGCCTGGCGGGCTAGAGTCCAAGGAGTTGCAAAGAGTGAGCTAGGACTGAGTGACTAACACACACACACATACACACACACACACACCAATTCCATGGACAGAGGAGCCTGGATTTGCAAAGATTTGGATATGACTGAATGACAAACACACACACACACACACACACACACACACACAGTCCCCATTGAACTCTGATAGGCTCAGAGCAATACATGTCCAGTGGTCCCAGTTAGTGCTTCCCTGGTGGTTCAGATGGTAAAGAATCTGCCTAC
>NW_011495059.1:7856943-7857835 GCF_000754665.1 Bison bison bison | reverse complement strand
AGGGAATGGCAACCCACTCCAGTATTCTTGCCTGGAGAATCCCATGGACAGAGGAGCCTGGAGGGCTACAGTCCATGAGGTTGCAAAGAGTCAGATACAGCTGAGTGACTAACCCAGACACACACATACACCAATTCCAAGGACAGAGGAGCCTGGCAGACTACAGCCCATGCATGGGTTTGCAGTATTACTGAGTGACTAACACATATACACACCCACACACACACAGGACTGAGTGATGAGCACAGACACACACACACACACACTCCCTGTTGACTACAGGACAGCCATGTTCAATTAAGTTAAATGAGTGGATAAATAAATGCACCCAACACTGTGACACACAGCTCAGCTTTCTGCAGCCCACACCCTCTCTTCAAGGAGGCCAAGGGTGTCTGCAAAGTTGCACTGACATGGGGAAGACAAAAGATGCTGCTATGATTTTTTATCAGGAGACAAGAAAAGGAAGGCAAGATGTATGTATCTTCTTACCTAGAAGAAATTTGGCAGAACTCCCTGTCAGTACAGTGGTTACAACCCAGCTTCCAGTGCAAGGGCTGTGGGCTTGATCTCCAGTCAGGAAACCAGGATTCCATGTGCTGAAAAAAATAAAAAACAACTTTAAAACATATAAAAAACAATAATTTTGGCAGCATCACAGCTGGTTTGCACCCGGGAGCCAGTGATTGTCACTCTGCGCTCAGGTCAGTTCTCCAGTAAGGAACCTGTACCGGGAGTGCTGGTACCCAGATGTTAACAGGAAGCACCTGACAGTGATGCCATGAATCACACGAATGATTTCTGCATCTCAGTCCTTTCTTGGCAGGAAATGATCCTTGGTATGAAGTCCCTGAATCACCTGCATCTTTTTTTTCCTCCCAGGAGCAATGAG
>NW_011495059.1:7856167-7856843 GCF_000754665.1 Bison bison bison | reverse complement strand
AATGCAAGATACCTGGATTCAAGCTCTGTGTCAGAAAGATCCCCTAGAGAAGGGAATGGAAATCCACACAAGTATTCTTGTGTGGAGAATCCCATTGACAGAGGAAACTGGAGGGATACAGTCCATGGTGTTGCAAAGAGTCAGATACAGCTGAGTGACTAACACAGACACACACACATACACCACTCCCATGGACAGAGGAGCCTGGCAGGCTACAGTACATGGGTTTGCAATCAGACTGAGTGGCTATCACAGATATACACACACACACATAGGACTGAGTGATGAGCACAGACACACACACACACAAACACAGACATACACACACACACACACACACTTCCTGTTGAATACAGGACAGCCATGTTCACTTAAGTTAAGTGAGTGGATAAATAAATGCACCCAACACTGTGACACCCAGCTCAGCTTTCTGCAGCCCATGCCCTCTCTTCAAGGTCAAGTGTGTCTGCAAAGTTTCACTGACATGGGAAAGACAAAAGATGCTGCTTTGTTTTTTGTTGAGAAGACAAGAAAGAGAAGACAAGATGTATGTATCTTCCTACCTGGAAGAAATTTGGCAGAATTCCCTGGCAGTCTAGTGTTTATAACCTAGCCTCCCAGTGCAAGGGCTGTGGGCTTGATCCCCTGTCAGGAAACCAGGATTCCATATGCTGAA
>NW_011495059.1:7855729-7856067 GCF_000754665.1 Bison bison bison | reverse complement strand
TTCCCTTCTCTCTCTCCCTCTTCCATCTCCCCCATTCTTCCTCCCCTTCCCTCTCCTCTTCATTCCTCTCCCCCCTCCCCCTCAACTTCTCTCTCTTTTCCTCCCATTTCCCTCCTTCTCCCCTCCTTCTCCCTTTCTCCCCTTCCCCTCCCTTCTACTCCTCCTCTCTTCTCCCCTTCCTCTGCTGGAGAGCTCTTCCTCAGGCAGAAACTCTGCATGTTCCGGGTTGTCTGTCTTACTGGGATGCTTCTGCAGAGTGGTCTGAGACCCCTCATTCACATTTCAGGGAAATGCTGTTTTGACCATTTAGGGGCTTATGGCTGCTGGATACTATGCTT
>NW_011495059.1:7855410-7855629 GCF_000754665.1 Bison bison bison | reverse complement strand
CTTCCTCCACCCCTGAGGGGCCAGGGAGCTGCTTTCACTTTCTGCCACACCACTGACTGCCCTGCCCTGTCTTCATCATGTGTTTCTTTCTTTTCCTTCATTTTGCAGTGTAGTTCATTTATGGTAGTCTTCATTTCAGCTGTGCAGCATAGTGATTCCCATTTTTTCTAGATGTTACTCCCATTTAATGGCCTTCAGGGTAGCTCAGTGGGAAAATAT
>NW_011495059.1:7854993-7855310 GCF_000754665.1 Bison bison bison | reverse complement strand
AAAAATAAAAAATAAATAAATTATTAAAAAAAAAAACTCTGCTGTTTTAGCCACCAGCGGGGCTGACAAACTACCTGAAAAGTGAAAATCGCTGGGTCGTGTCTGACTCTTTGCAACCCTATGAAAAGTGCAAGGAAAATTCTCCAGGCCAGAATACTGTAACGGGTAGCCTTTCCCTTCTCCAGGGCATCTTCCCAACTCAGGGATTGACGTCAGGTCTCCTGAATTGCAGGCGGATTCTTTACCAGCTGAGCCACAAGAGAAGCCCAAGAATACTGGAGTGGATGGGTAGCTAATCCCTTCTCCAGGGAATCTTC
>NW_011495059.1:7853659-7854893 GCF_000754665.1 Bison bison bison | reverse complement strand
CAGTCCCAGTTCTCCACTCAACTGGTGACTGGTGGTTTGTACTTAAGACACACGGCATTGCTAACTGGCATGGCAATGGAATGGGTGTTCCCTGCACACCCTTTTTCCTGGATTATGACTTCCCCTCACCATACAGGGGTGTTCAGAAAATGTCCCCTGAGTGTTGCACTCCAGACCACATCCCTCCACAGGTTGCCCTGTGTTCTCCAGAGTGCTGTGCTGTCCCTGAGGATCAGGACTCTGCAAAGCTCTGTAGCACTGGATATTCACCCCTCCTGGAGAGCAAGCACGTACCTTGGGTTTTATCTTCCACTGGGCATTCCGTGGGCTCTGGGCTCAAACTTGAACTCTTCTGTCAGGTTCCCTGTCAAGTCTTACTTGGGTTCTGAATTGCTACCACTGATCCCCTGATGCAAATGTCATTCCCTTTGCATTTATTTTTTTTAACTGCAGTATTTTATTTATGTATTTGATTCTTTTGAACTGTGATATTAAAGAAGACTCTTAAGAGTCCCTTGGACTGCAAGGAGGTCAAACAAGTCCATCCTGAAGGAAATCAACCCTGAATATTCATTGGAAGGACAAAAGCTCCAATACTTTGGTTACCTGATGGGAAGAGCTGATCATTGTAAAAGACCCTGATGCTGAGAAAGATTGAAAGCAGAAGGAGAAGGGGGTGACAGAAAATGAAATGGTTGAATGCCATCACTGAAGTAATGGATATGAGTTTGAGCAATCTCTGGGAGTTGGTGAAGGAGAGAGAAGCATGGTGTGCTGCAGTTCATGGGGCTGCAAAGAGTTGGGCATGACTCAGCGACTGAAAAGCAATTAATATGTTTGTTTTTATTTGTGCTGGGTCATCCATGTTGCACAAGGGCTTTCTCTAGTCAAAGAGAGTACAGACTACCTAGTAGTTGTTGTGGGCTTCCCTGGTGGCTCAAACAGTAAAGAATCTGCCTGAAATTTAGGAGACTCGATTCCACCCCAGGGTTGGGAAGATCCCCTGGAGCAGGTTATGGCATTCTGTTTCAGTCTTCTTGCCTGGAGAATCCCATGGACAGAGGAACCTGGTGACCTATAACCCATGCGGTCGCAAAGAGTCAGACATAACTGAGAGACTAACATTGTCACTTTCCAGTTGTGGTTCAAAGGCTTCTCATTGCTGTAGCTTCTGTTGTTGCAGATCATGGGCTCCAGGGCATTAGGAGTTCCATACTTTCAGTGAGTAGCCTCA
>NW_011495059.1:7853280-7853559 GCF_000754665.1 Bison bison bison | reverse complement strand
CAGAAATTTTGTGTTATAAATACTTTCTAGGTTTTCATTAATATTCATTATTGCATAAGAATCTTTACTGTTCTTGCCTGTTGGAAGAATGTTTGACATGCATCAGGTACTTAGAGGCTCAGATGTGCCCTTTAGCTCCAATCTGCTGTTGCCCATGGGGAGGCTAGATCTGTCCTAAATTGCAGGAGGAGGAGAGGCATATGTGCACCATCTCCTTACCCAGCAGCTTGCACTGGAGGCTCTGTGACATTCATAATGGCAGCTGCAAAGATTTGCAAC
>NW_011495059.1:7852689-7853180 GCF_000754665.1 Bison bison bison | reverse complement strand
GCTTAGCTGGGAAAATATCTGTTTTGCAATGCAGGAGACCCTGGTTTGATTCGTGGGTCCAGAAGATCTCTTGGGGAAGGGACAGGCTGCCCACTCCAGTGTTCCTGGGCTTTCCTTGTGGCTCAGCTGGTAAAGAATCCACCTTCAAGGTGGGAGTCCTGGGTTCGATCCCTGCCTTGGGAAGATCCCCTGGAGGAGGGCATGACAACCCCTCTACTATTCTGGTCTGGAGAATCCCCACAGACAGAGAAGCCTGGTAGGCTACTGTCCATGCAGTTGCAGAGTGGGACACAACTTGGTGACTATACACAGCACATACATACTCTATTTAAAGTTATTGTAAAATATTGGCTATGTCCCCTGTGCAGTATAATATATCCTTGTAGTGCATTTATTTTATCATTTGTGCTTTACTGCCCTACCTCTCGGAGAAGGCAATGGCACCCCACTCCAGTACTCTTGCCTGGAAAATCCCGTGGATGGAGGAGCCT
>NW_011495059.1:7852322-7852589 GCF_000754665.1 Bison bison bison | reverse complement strand
TGAATGGTCTAGTGGTTTTCCCTACTTTCTTCAATTTAAGTCTGAATTTGACAATAAGGAGTTCATGGTTTGAGCCACAGTCAGCTCCTGGTCATGGAAAAAGCAAGAGAGTTCCAGAAAAACATCTATTTCTGCTTTATTGACTATGGCAAAGCCTTTGACTGTGTGGATCACAATAAACTGTGGAAAATTCTGAAAGAGAAGGAAATACCAGACCACCTGACCTACCTCTTGAGAAATCTGTATGCAGGTCAGGAAGCAACAGTT
>NW_011495059.1:7850336-7851170 GCF_000754665.1 Bison bison bison | reverse complement strand
AGGGACTAATTACTCTGCAGCATGTGAGATCCTCCCAGATCAGGGTTTGAACCTGTGTCCCATGCATTGGTCAGCAATTCCTGTCTACTGGACAGCCAGGGAAGACCACATACTCTGTTTCTTAAAAGATCTCCTTGAACAGTCAGCTTCTTTCCCATTTCTCTGTGGACTTCTGGTTGCTAAGGGCAGCCTCTGGTACCTTCAGATCTTTCAGATATCTCATTGGCCTGTTCTGTTCATCAGCCTGACTCTGTCCTCTTGTCCAGACCATGTCTGCCTTTCTTGGTCTTGGGGCCACATGTGATGTTGTCCTCACCTTGGCAATGAGTGGAGGGTGGGTGTTAGAGTCTTCAGAGCACACCCTTATGTTCTTATGTGCAGGACTGAATACTTACTTGCTCATCTGGATCAGAAATGTATGAAGTGGATTTGGGTGTTTCTTCTTTGGCTTTTTTTTTTTTTAACATGTGGAAGTGGTTACCACATTTCTTGTTTCTCAAGATACATTTTGTCAAACACAAGGAAAGTAAATTTCATCTCTAACTGTAGTTTTATTGGTTGTTTTGAGGATTTGTACACAGTTGAGTTTGTTCAACCTTCTTAATGTATGTACTAAAGATCTAAAAACAAACAAACAAACAAACAAAAACATAGTTTCTTTTCTAAACAGATATTCCAGTGACTTTTCCAGGCTAAAATGTGGAAGCATTTTTCCTTAAGGGGATACCAAATATTGAATAGGTTGTGCCATCATAGGTCCCATTAACTCATGGTTTAATATCATAAGCACTGCATGCTTGATTTTCACTTTTTTATAGCATGTTCAAGGCACAT
>NW_011495059.1:7849836-7850236 GCF_000754665.1 Bison bison bison | reverse complement strand
AACCAGGGTTCAAACCCCCACCCTCTGCAATGAAGCCAGAACTCTTAAGCTCTGGACTAAGAGGAAAGTCCCCATACTTAATTCTTTGTAAAGCAGTTGTAAGTGGGATTGTTTCCTCAGTTCCTCTGTCTGATGGCTCACTGTTCATATACAAAACATTTTACATATCCTACAACTTGACCAAATTCATTGATGTGTTGTAGTAGTTTTTTGGTGACATCTTCCCTTCATGGGAAATAGATGCTGAAACAGTCAAAATGGTGTCAGTCTTTATTTTGGGGGGCTCCAAAACCCTGCAGATGGTGACTACAGCCATGAAGTTAAAAGACACTTACTCCTTGGAAGAAAATTTATGACCAACCTAGATAGCATATTCAAAAGCAGAGACATTACTTTGCCA
>NW_011495059.1:7848813-7849736 GCF_000754665.1 Bison bison bison | reverse complement strand
TCCTGTGTCTGTTCCACCTGAGAACTCTAGGTGGCGCCAGAGAGTTTTGTCCCTTGCGCTTTCCTGCCCAATCTGGTCCCAATGACTGTGATCCCAGAGACCAGCTCTCAGTCAAATGTTCCCCATCTCTCATCCAGACAGCTCCAGGTGCCATTTATCCAGTTGTCCGGTGGATAAGGACCTGCCTTGCAACTCAGGAGATGCCTGTATGATCCCTGGTAGGGGAAACAGGATCCTACATTTTGTGCAGCAAGTAAGCCTGAACACTACAAGTAGATACAAGGAAAGATGCCATGGGATGCAACAAAGATTCTGGCATGCCACAACTAAGATCTGATGCAGCCAAATAAATATAAAAAATAAATTATTTTTAAAAGAAGAAGAAAAAACCACGCTGCTGTTTTAGCCACCAGTGGGGCTGACAAACTACCTGAAAAGTGAAAATTTCTGGGTCGTGTCCGACTCTTTGCGACTCTATGGACAGCCCAAGGAAAATTATCCAGGCCAGAATACTAGAATGGGTAGCCCTTCCCTTCTCCAGGGCATCTTCCCAATCCAGGGATAGAAGGCAGGTCTCCTGAATTGCAGGCACATTCTTTACCAGCTGTGCCACAAGAGAAATCCAAGAATACTGGAGTGGATGGATAGCTAATCTCTTCTCAGGGAATCTTCTTGACCCGTGAAATTGAACCAGGATCTCCTGCATTTCAGGTGATTCTTTACCAGCTTATCTATCAGGGAACCTCCCTTAATTCCCAAATATGTTTACTATATTCAAGGAAAATCTGAAGATCTGACAAGAGTACACACGTTTTAGGAAAATTTCACTGACCCCAGTAGCCCCAGTTCCTCAGAGCTTGTGGGTACAACCCCTGCCACTGTGATTTCATTTGTTTTTAAAAGCCATAATTAGTACTGTGAAC
>NW_011495059.1:7847183-7847790 GCF_000754665.1 Bison bison bison | reverse complement strand
GCCAGCAAATTTGGAAACCTCAGCAGTGGCCACAGGACTGGAAAAGGTCAGTTTTCATTCCAATCCCAAAGACAGGCAATGCCGAAGAATGCTCAAACTACCTGTTGGGGGCCAGAGTGAGGCACTCCGCCCGTGGCAAAGGTCATGAGGAGGGAGGCTCGACATACGCAAAGGCGGGATCGAGCCTCAGTAGTCCCCCTGGAAATTCCCGAGCATCTACCGCATAACCAGAGCCTGCCTACTTTACTACTTTGTGCTCTCACCTACACCTCTGACTTTACGGAGGGCTGTCTCCCACCACCTTTTTCAGAGAAAGAGTTAACTTAGAGCTCCAGTTAATAATAATTCCTGGGCATGACAGGAGTATTCCAAACTTACAAACTCCTCTGAAGGTTCTCTAGCCTGCCTGACAGGCTTGTCCAGCCACATATGATTGCTCACAGCCTCCCAACCGTGAGAGGCACGAGATGCTTTAAACCCTCTAAAAACAGATTCTTTAGAGAAGTTAGAAAACTACTAGTATAAGTATAATGGGCTGATTAGAAATTGTATTGGTGAAGGGTTCTTCATTTGTTGAGCCAATGTTTGCTGCTAAGTCTCCACATCC
>NW_011495059.1:7845880-7846302 GCF_000754665.1 Bison bison bison | reverse complement strand
TATGCAGGTCAGGAAGCAACAGTTAGAACTGGACATGGAACAACAGACTGGTTCCAAAGAGGAAAAGGAGTACATCCAGGCTGTATATTGTCACCATGCTTATTTAACCCATATGCAGAGTACATCATAAGAAACACTGCACTGGAAGAAACACAAGCTGGAATCAAGATTGCTGGGAGAAATATCAATAACCTCAGATATGCAGATGACACCACCCTTATGGCAGAAAGTGAAGAGGAACTAAAAGCCTCTTGATGAAAGTGAAAGTGGAGAGTAAAAATGTTGGCTTAAAGCTCAACATTCAGACAATGAAGATCATGGTATCTGGTCCAATCACTTCATGGGAAATAGATGGGGAAAACAGTGGAAACAGTGTCAGACTTTATTTTTCTGGGCTCCAAAATCACTGCAGATGGTGACTG
>NW_011495059.1:7845257-7845780 GCF_000754665.1 Bison bison bison | reverse complement strand
GCAGCCAAAGATGGAGAAGCTGTATACAGTCAGCAAAAACAAGACCAGCAGCTGACTGTGGCTCAGATCATGAACTCCTTATTGCCAAATTCATACTTAAATGGAAGAAAGTAGGGAAAACCACTAGACCATAAAGATATGACCTAAATCATATCCCTTATGTTTATACAGTGGAAGTGAGAAATAGATTTAAGGGCCTAGATCTGATAGATAGAGTGTCTGATGAACTATGGGATGAGGTTCATGACATTGTACAGGAGACAGACATCAAGACCATCCCCGTGGAAAAGAAATGCAAAAAAGGAAAAGGGCTGTCTTAGGAGGCCTTACAAATAGCTGTGAAAAGAAGAGAAGTGTAAATCAAAGGAGAATAGGAAAGATATAAGCATCTGAATCCAGAGTTCCAAATAGCAAGAAGAGATAAGAAAGGCTTCTTCAGCCATCAATGCAAAGAAATAGAGGAAAACAACAGAATGGGAAAGACTAGGGATTTCTTCAAGAAAATCAGAGATACCAAAGGAAC
>NW_011495059.1:7844244-7845157 GCF_000754665.1 Bison bison bison | reverse complement strand
CATGAAGAGAAGGGGGTGACAGAGGATAAAATGGTTGGATGGCATAACTGACTCAATGGACATGAGTTTCAGCAATCTCCAGGAATTGGTGATGGACAGGGAGGCCTGGTGTACTGAAGTACATGGGGTTGCAAAGAGTTGGACACAACTGACTCGGAAAACTGAACTGAGAGCTCCTGCAAAACTTGAATTCCACAAATCAGTGATAAGATACTCCCTGGGATTGTACAAGGAGACAAAGACCAATGATGAGAGTACATCACTGTACACATTCAGGTGGAGGTTTTTTATTTTTATTTTTTCAACAGGCTTCTCTGTTACCAGAGATGTACTCTCCAATTGCTTTGCAATTGCATTCTTTTCCTGGATGACTCAGCTCTCTCTTTGGAGACAAGGGAACTCAGAAGGGTGACATGGGAGGTGACATCAATAATTTTCTGGCTTGCAGAAGTCAGTGCTATCTTATGCTGTCCTCTGGATGGCTTCCTAGTCATAGCTAATAAGTCATGAGTGTGATTCGTGGACTTTGAAATCTGATTCTGCACATAAATTCCTCCTCCTTTTGTTCTGATCTCTGGTGGTTGCGATTTTCCACATCAGTCAAAGCTCCACATCTAAGCTCAAATGCACACCCCTTTCCTGTGGTGACCCCTTGATGTCCATCGAGTATGTCCCTTGACCTGCCTTCCAAGCTGACTGAGTTGCTTACATTCATATTCCCTGCCCTGTTTTCATTTGAACCACTGCTCATCTGTGATCTGTTCTGGGTAGGAGAGAAGCTTTTTCGTGTCTACGTATAGGATGAAGCTGCTAGACACTATTTTCTTACATGATACAGGGTCATTCCTCTGCTTCCATGTAGATTCCTTCGTAGGGAACCCTCCCCCACCCCCCTACCCCCCCCACCCCCGCT
>NW_011495059.1:7843931-7844144 GCF_000754665.1 Bison bison bison | reverse complement strand
CTTGGAATGCGGTCTTTGCGGCTGGAGCAGGAGCTGGGAAATCTTTGCAGATGAAGGGAAGCAACACAATATGCTCTGGGCTTCAGGGTGAAGCCAGACCTTTGTTCAATTTTTTTTCTTTTTGGCCAAGAAAGATCTTCATTGAAGACCTTCTGTTTTCATTGTAGCATTTAGAATTTTTAGCTGAGTAATACTCCATTGTGTATATTTGAG
>NW_011495059.1:7841872-7842738 GCF_000754665.1 Bison bison bison | reverse complement strand
CAGCTCGATGGACATGAGTTTGAGTGAACTCTGGGAGTGGGTGATGGACAGGGAGGCCTGGCGTGCTGTGATTCATGGGGTTGCAAAGAGTTGGATACAACTCAGAGACTGAACTGAACTGACTGAACTGGGGCCCTCAAGAGGAGTTTTACAAGCAGAATTCCAATTTATAATCCAAACCTGAATATTCAACCTGGGGAGGGAGCTTGGAGCTTTCCTTCTGACCGGTATACATGGACAGGCATTGTGGGTGGGTATGGATTCCTTTATCCTTGTCCGCTTGCCTTTTTGTACAGGGAGGTTTGTTGTTGTTGTTGTTGCTGTTGTTGTTTTTCTGAGCTAAGTGAGCGATACTGAGAACTTTGCCTGGCGGTTGTAGGACAGGATTTCCCCATTTGTGGCTCCTGTAGACAGTGCCCTCTGCAACTGGCAATGCTCAGCACTCTCTTGACTGTTAAATAGAGGATGGCGATAAAAGGAATGTGTATGTGTCTGGAATGCATGATGCATTCAAGGCACAACTCATCACATGTAAGATATGATACATTATACAAAGCTGTCAGGGAGAGCCATATTATTGGGTCCCTTGATCCAGCTTCAGGTCTGTGCTTACCAGGTTGAAGCCTAATGAAGTTTTCCTCATGGGAGAAGTTTGATGGGGTCAAGATTACAGACCAGAGGTCTTCAAAGCTGCCTCATTTGCAACTATCTTCACCATGAGTGAGAAAAATGTTGGATAAATGCTTTGTTATGGTGAAGAAGCCAAGGAGGACAGAGATCCCCAGCTACTCTGTCTTTCAAACCTGGAGCCATTTTTGCTGGGAGTGTAGGTGGAGTGTGGTTTGGGTGAGGCAGATGGGCTGCCT
>NW_011495059.1:7840453-7841306 GCF_000754665.1 Bison bison bison | reverse complement strand
CAGAGTGATGGTATGGGGAGGGAGGTGGGAGTGGGATTCAGGATGGGGAACATGTATACACCTGTGGCAGATTCATGTTGATGTACAGCAAAAACCAATACAATATTGTAAAGTAATTAGCATCCAATTAAAATAAATTTATATTAAAAAAAAATCTTTAGCTGTGGCACATGGGATCTAGTTCCCTGACCAGGGATTGAACCCCTCACCCTGCTTTAGGGAGCACAGAGTGGTGGCCACTGGACCACCAGGCAAACCCTTTACCCAAAGGTTAATGACAGCACTTTCAGACAGCCTTGTGTGCAAGGTTTTGTGAGGATGAGAAAGAAAAGCCCACTAGGTCATGTCCGAGTCATTATAGGTGATGGGTTGCTGTAGGAAGTGCTATCTTCAGAACCTGTCCTAAAATCCTGCAAGTTCCTCCATCATCATGGTTTCACCTAAAAGCTTTCTTGTGATGCTCAGATTCAACAACTCTGCTCATGTCTGCTTGTTGTCTCTTTTGGGACACCCATCCCTTCTTTCTCCTCCGTGATGTTGAAGCTGAAACTCCAATACTTTCACCACCTGATATGGAGAGCTGAGCCATTTGAAAAGACCCTGAGGCTGGGAAAGATTGAAGGCAGTAGGAGAAGGGGATAACAGAGGATGAGATGGTTGGATGGCATCACTGATACATGGACATGGGTTTGGGTGTACTCTGGGAGTTGGTGATGGACAGGGAACCATGGTATGCTGCAGTTCATGGGGTCACTAAGAGTCAGGCACTACTGAGCAACTGAACTGAACCTGTTCCTTCATCCTCTTTTTCCAGGAAGCCCAAGGTTTCTGTCCTCTGCTGTTCATGGGTCTG
>NW_011495059.1:7839941-7840298 GCF_000754665.1 Bison bison bison | reverse complement strand
AGCCACCCCAGATAACTGCCCAACAACCCTCCAATTGGAAACAGCCCCTGGGCTTCCCAGCTGGGGCATGTCAAAATCTAAGCTCTCCACAATGTATCCATCACCTTGACTGTTTATGGATGAGTGTGTAATCTTGGCCAAGTGGAAGCTTATTAATATTGGTATTTTCATTATGTTGGGATGAAAATTGTCTAGAATTTAAAACTGGTTGTTAGCCAAATGAATTGCTTCATAGTTCTGTTAGGAGTAGTCATTTTGTTTGTGGTGTCAATTAACAATAAATGATTGGATCTGTTATCCTTAGGAGTTGTTCTCTTGTCCAGGTTGAGAAACAAATCCAAATACCGTGTGGTTTCA
>NW_011495059.1:7836800-7838252 GCF_000754665.1 Bison bison bison | reverse complement strand
GTTTTGAATTCCATTATCTTCATTTGTTTTAATATAAATGTATTTATTTTAACTGGAGGCTAATTACTTTACAATATTTTATTGGTTTTCCCATACATCCACATGAATGTACCATGGGTCACCGGACTACCAGGAAGTCCTAGCTGGCTGGATTTGATTCATGGGTCATAGGGCTTCTCTGATAGTTTAGCTGGTAAAGAATCCACCTGCAGTCCAGGAGACCCTGATTCAATTCCTGGGTTGGGAAGATCTGCTGGAGAAGGGATAGCCTACCCACTCCAGTATTCTTGGGATTCCCTGGTGGCTCAGAATGTAAAGAAATTGCCTGCATTCAGGGACCCTGGGTTCAACCCCTGGGTTTGGAAGATTCCCTGGAGGGAGAAAATGGCTACCCACTCCACCATTTTTGCCTGGAGACCTCCATGATAGAGGAGCCTGGCAGACTGCATTCCATGGGGTCACAAAGTGTCAGAGATGACTGAGTGATTAAGCACAGCATGAAGTTTGCAGGGCACTGGTACAGAAAGTAGGTTGGTTAATTGATGGCTTACTGAATACTTAGTTGGATTATTACTATATAAGAAAAGCTGGGTTAAGGACTTACAGATTGAAAATTCTCAGCATAAGTCATAAAATTCTTTTAAGGAGTCAGTCAATACACGTGTATACATACTGTGTATAACTCTGAGTAGGGAGTGTTTTACATATGTGGGTTCAATCCCCTGGTCAGGGAACTAGTTCCCACTTTCCAGACCTAAGACTCTTTGCTATGATGAAGACTGAAAATGGCATATGCTGCAACTGAGACCCAGCACAGTGAAATAAATATATTTTTTAAAAGAAAATCAGTCTAGCAGGTCCTGAAAATGTTTAATCTAGTTACCTCATGACCCTGCCATTCTACTGCTAGTTTTACACACAAGGGAAATGATGCATATTCACACGCAAACATGTGTATACAAACATTCATGGGTGCTGATAGCCAAATGTATGGATGTGAGAGTTGGACTCTAAAGAAAGCTGAGCGCTGAAGAATTGATGCTTTTGACCTGCAAATATTTTGTGCTGGAAAAAGTGTTGGAGAAGGCTCTTAAGAGTCCCTTGGACTGCAAGGAGATCCAACCGGTCCATCCTAAAGGAACTCAGTCCTGAATATTCTGTGGAAAGACTGATGTTGAAGCTGAAACTCCAATACTTTGACCACCTGATGCAAAGAACTGAGTCACTGGAAAAGATCCTGATGCTGGGAAAGACTGAAGATGGGAGGAGAAGGGGATGTGAGGATGAGATGATTGGATGGCATCACTGACTCAATGGACATGAGTTTGTGTAAGCTCTCTGTCCATTGGTGATGGATGGGGAGGCTTGGCATGCTGCAGTCCATGAGGTTGCAAAGAGTCTGACATGACTGAGTGCCTGAATTGAACAGGCTGTATAGCCAAACAGTAAAAA
>NW_011495059.1:7835260-7835875 GCF_000754665.1 Bison bison bison | reverse complement strand
CCATAAGAAGGAATGGAGTTCCCACACAGAGGTCAACAGGGATACACCTGGAAAACAAATCATGAGTGAAAGAGGCCAGAGACAAAAGCCCACCTGTTGTATGGCTTTGTGTATATCAAGTGTCCACAGTAGGTACATCCAAGACACATACATGGTTTTCAGAGCCTGGGAGGTCTGGAGAGTGACTGCTGACAGGCATGAAGTTTCTTCTGGGCTTAGGAAGCCTGTTCTCAACTGGGTGGGTGGTGAAGGTTGGACCACTCTGAGTACAACTAACAATCCATTCATTCATTCATATGTACATCGGGGGATTGGTGTTTATTTGAGTTATAGATAAATAAAGTTGTTAACAGAAATTAAAAAAATAAAGAAAACATTAAAAGAAAGATGTTATAGAACAAGTCCTATGTTCAGGACCTTTTTAAAATATTTATTTATTTATTTATTTATTGGCTCTGGTGGGTCTTTGTTGGTGCATGTGGGCTTTCTCCAAGTGTGGTGAACAAAGACCCTTGTCCACTTGCAGCATGTGGGCTTCTCGTTGTAATGGCTTCTCTCATGGATCATGGGCTCTAGGGCACACAGGCTTCAGTAGTTATGGCACATGGTCTCAGT
>NW_011495059.1:7834566-7834970 GCF_000754665.1 Bison bison bison | reverse complement strand
GAGAAGGGATCCCAGTGTTCTGGCCTGGAGGATTCCATGGAATTCTTGCAAGATCTTAGTTCCCTGATCAGAGATCAAACTCAAAGCCCCAAAATGATGGCGCCAGAGTCTTAAGCACCTCACAGCCAAGAAATACCCATGACTGCTTTTATATACAGAAATAATCCTTGATTTGTTATTTCAGAGGTGGCTCATTCACAGTGCAGTGTTGACGGGCCCTTTTTTAACAGAATTAGTCCAGTATTTTCCAAGATTGGCTGTAAATTTTAAAAAGTAAACTGACCCCATGCACTCCAGTGTTTAGTATGGACTTGAAGACATATCCCAAAGGATATATATATATAGGTAGATAGATACAGATATAGATAGATATATACAGATAGATATAGATACTGATGTATATC
>NW_011495059.1:7831917-7834466 GCF_000754665.1 Bison bison bison | reverse complement strand
AGTTGTAGCACCTGGACTCTGGAGTCCAGCCTAGGTAGTTATCATGCACAGGCTTACTTGAACTGTGGCACGTGGACTCTTCCCTGACCAAGGATCTAACCCATGTCTGCTGTGTTGGCAGGCAGATTTTTAACCATGGAATCCACAGGAAAGCTCTAGGTGCAGGATTGATGGGTCAGAAATAACTAGCCAATAAATTTTAAACACACATTTTATTTTTTTTCGGTGGGAAGGAGATCCAGAAAGCGAAGGGGTCTGTTTGGATCCCTTGTTTCTGGTGTATTTTTGAGTGTTCGTGTATTCTACTGTCCCTTCAGTAACAGGTAGGCGTTGCATATACAGACCAGATGAAGGGTACAGACAAGGAAAAGGGTGCATCCCTGGTCTCCCACAGGGGATCGGGGCCCAAGCTGGATACCTTCACTTCTGGGTTGTCCTTAAGCCAGTCTTAGAACCAGTAGGTGGCACAGAGCTGTCACTGACATGTTCTCCTGTCCACATCCTGGGGACTGGTTTGCTCTTTTGGGGTGGGGGAAGGCTCATGGACCCCCTTTCTGAGTTGCAGGTCAAAGAAGGGAGCAAAGCCGCAGCCATGGACAAACTGCTGGCCAGAGATGAGATTTTGGGCATCAATGACATCAGTCTGTCCAGTTTTAGAAAGCAGGCCATCTACCTGGTGAAGGGGTTACATAAGACCCTGAAGCTGGTGGTTAAAAGGTAAGACCTGGGTGTGTCTAGCCTTGCTTACAAACAGAGATGAGCAGGTCAGCAAAGTGTGCAGTCTGTTGTTGCCCTGTGTCAACTGTGGCAGTCCCAATGTCAACATGTGTGTATCTGTGAATACGTGTGTGAGTGTGCATATGTGTGTGAGCATGTACACTTAGGAAATACAAGAGTTATTCATCTCTTTGTTGAGGATGAATCCAACATCACAAACTTAAAGGATTACTTTTTATTATTAGTTTTATGTTGAAGTATATTTAACTTAAAGCTCCAATCCTTTGGCCACCTGATGCAAATAGCTGAATCACTGGAAAAGACCCTGATGCTGGTAAAGACTGAAGGTGAGAGAAGGGGACAACAGCGGATGAGATGGTTGCATGGCATCACCAATTCAATGGACATGAATTTGAGCAAACTCTGGTAGGTAGTGAAGGACTGGGAAGCCTGGTGTTCTGCAGTCCATGGGATCACAAAGAGTCAGACTCAAATTGTTGGCTGAACAACAACATAGTTAACTTAATAGTTAATGTTGTGTTGGTTTCAGGTATACAGCAAGTGAATCAGCTATATATTTATATCCACTCTTTTTTCCCATTCTTTTCCTGTGCTTGTTTGATAGCTCAGATAATAAAGCATCTGCCTGCAGTGCAGGAGACCTGGGTTCAATTCCTGGATCGTGAAGATTTCCTGGAGAAGGAAATGGCAACTCACTCCAGTATTCTTGCCTGGAAAATTCCATGGATGAAGATGCCTGGTAGGCTTCAGTCCATGGGTTTGCAAAAAGTTGGACATGACTGAGTGACTTCACTTTTTCCTGGCTTGTCACACAATATTGAGTGGAGTTCCTGCTGCTGTAAAACAGTTTTGAAAAAGATTCCTTCTTTCATTGCTGCTGAGTGTTAATTTTTGATTTGTGAAGTGATTTTGATTTCTTAAATCTTATTCCTGGCAATAGCTGATGCTCTGAATGAAGCAAAATATCATGGGCTGTTTTTAACACAAGGTGGCAGGCTACCAGATTTCCAGGTCTTATGCTAATGTGAGGTGATGTACATGGACATCCATGCCCAGGCTTTGGGGTGGGCAAGCGTACTTGATTCAAAAGCAAATTGTGAATAGGAGTTGGGGTAATTTGAGGAGGTCAGAGAAGGAAATTGGGGATGTGATGCTTTTACACAGAGGAACTAGAACAGTACTACTGGACAGTTTGGAGGTGTTGGTGATAGTTTTTGGCCATGCTGGCTACAAAACTTGCTGGCTTAATTGGCAGCTCAGCCGATGAAGAATCTGCCTGCAATACAGCAGACCCTGCTTCTATTCCTGGGTCGAGAAGATCTGCTGGATAAGGGATAGGCTACCCACTCCAGTATTCTTGGGCTTCCATTGTGGCTTAGCTGGTAAAGAATCCTCCTGCAATGCAGGAGTGAAGTTAGGCTAAGTGAAGTCATTCATTCATGTCTGACTTTTTGTGACCCCATGGACTGTAACCTACCAGGCTCCTCTGTCCATGGAATTTTCCAGGCAATAATACTGGAGCAGATTGCCCTTTCCTTCTCCAGTGGATCTTCCCAACCCAGGGATTGAACCTGGGTCTCCCATATTATAGACAGACACTTTACCTTCTGAGACACCAGGGAAGGCCATGCAATGCAAGAGACCTGGATTCAATTCCTGGGTTTGGAAGATCCCATGAATATGGGATAGGCTACCCACTGCAGTATTCTTGGGCTTCTCTTGTGGCTCAGCTGGGAAATACTCCACTTGCAATGTGGGAGACCTGGGTTTGATCTCTGGGTTGGGAAGATCGCCTGGAGAAGGGATCCCAG
>NW_011495059.1:7828005-7828743 GCF_000754665.1 Bison bison bison | reverse complement strand
TCTACATTTATCAGGACTGAGACTGACATGTGGACATGGGAAAACATTCACTTTTCTTGTCGTTGTTAAATATTTATTATTTTTATTTATTTGGTTGTGCTGGGTCTGAGTTGTAGCACCTGGGATCTAGTTCCCTGACTAGGGATGGATCCCCAGGCACCCTGCATTCAGAGTACATATTCTTAGCCACTGAACCACCAGGCAAGTCCCAATATTCATTTTCAAAAGGGAATTGCATGAAATCCATCAATTTTTCTCCCACTCTATCTGCATCCCTTCACTTGGCTGTGCCAGTACTATGCTCTTAGGTTTACTTTTAGAAACAGAAAGGTGCTTGTGTGTTTAAACATGAAAGTGGAGTTTGTTCCACGTTGAGTTCCCTGAGGTCTGACTCATGACTTGTCTTAGCGACTCCATGATGCTCTGTGGTCTGGATGGTCTACTGGGTGTGTAAAAGATCCTCTATGCATGGATGTTTTTATGGTGCTTCCAGAGTATTCGTACAGCAGACAGTGCTGCACTATGACACCTTTGTACCCAAGTTCATATGTGTGTGTGTTGTATATGTGTGTAGCTCATCATGATCCATTTCTTGCATGGGAGGTTTTGAATCAGAAAGTATGTGCCTCGTGAAGTTTGATTTTGCTGCCTTTGTGGATGGGATAGGTGACAGATGCCTCTGATTTTTGAAATAGACATTTCTGTTTGTGGGAGTGAGGTGGGACATCTTTCCATGTC
>NW_011495059.1:7826444-7826883 GCF_000754665.1 Bison bison bison | reverse complement strand
TTCCTGGGTTCCTTCTAAGTGACAGATGTGCAGAATGATTATCTAGTTTGGAGGGGCTTAGTAATCTAAGTAACATGAAGAAAAAAACTGCAAAGCACTCTAGTATTCCTGCCTGGAAAATCCCATGGACAGAGGAGCCTGGTAAACTACACAATCCATGGACTCACAAAGACTCAGAGACAACAAAGCTTAGTAATCTATATAACATGTATCACACATTAGAAAAACAAAACAAGCGGTTGGTTCAGATGCTTTAAACACACACACACACTTTGAATAACAAACAGATATAAATATTTTTTAATTTTAACTAATTTTATATTAAATTTTAATACTGTGTGTAGGTATTATTTGGGCTTCCCAGGTGGCTCAGTGGTAAAGAATCTGCCTGCCAATGCAGAAGACAGAGGTTCAATCCCTGGGTTAGGAAGATCCCCCA
>NW_011495059.1:7823792-7826344 GCF_000754665.1 Bison bison bison | reverse complement strand
CCTGGAGGAGGAAATGGCAACCCAGTCTAGTATTCTTGCCGGGAGAATCCCATGGACAGAGGAGCCTGGCAGACTACAGAGCATGGGGTCGCAGAGAGTTGGGCAAGATTGAGTGACAGAGTATGCATGCAGGGAGGTATTATTTTGTCTATTAGAAAATTCTGAAATGGTTTTTGCTTAGAAATATGAATGCAATTTTATAAACTGGTGCATTTTACAAACGAGGGAATTAGTTAATCGTTGCTGTCACCTAACACATGGTGAATTCCTACTTTATATCCTGATGATGCACATAATAAAAACTTTTCAAACTCCATACTAAGTTATATTTTTTAATTAAAAAAATGTTTATTTGTTTGGCTGTGCCAGGTGTTAGTTTCAGCATGTGGGGTCTAGTTCTCTGATCAGGGATTGAACCTGGGCCCCTGCATAGGGAGCATGGAGTGTTAGCCACTAGGATTCCTTAATCCCTGGGAATGCCCAAGAAGTCCTGTGAGTGCTTTTAAAATTGTGTTCTTAAATCAATAACATGTATCCTTCTCTGCTTGGTCACTTGGTAACCCCATGGGATTCTCCTGGCAAGAATACTGCAGTGGGTTGCCATTCCTTTCTCCAGGGAATCTTCCAAATGCATAGATTGAACCTGTGTGATTGATCCTGTGACCCAGAGGTCTTGTGTCTCCTGCAGTGACAGGTGGATTCTTTACCACTGCACCACCTGGGGAGCTCACATTCTTCTCTGTCTAATTTAACCATTCTCATCTGTCTCCATCCCTCAGTTCAGTTCAGTCACTCAATCTTGTCTGACTCTTTGAGACCCCATGAATGACAGGATGCCAGGCCTAACTGTCCACCAACACCCAGAGTTTACCCAAACTAATGTCCATTGAGTCAGTGATGCCATCTAACCATCTCATCCTCTGTTATCCCCTTCTCCTCCTGCCTTCAATCTTTTCCAACATCAAGGTCTTTTCCAATGAGTCAACTCTTCACATGAGGTGGCCAAAGTACTGGAGTTTCAGCTTCAGCATCAGTCCTTCCAATGAACACCCAGGACTTATATCCTTTTGGATGGACTGGTTGGATCTCCTTGCAGTCCAAGAGACTCTCAAGACTCTTCTCCAACACCACAGTTTAAAAGCATCAATTCTTCTGTGCTCAGCCCTCTTTATAGTCCAACTACCACATCCATACATGACTACTAGAAAAACCATAGGCTTGACTAGACAGACCTTTGTTGACAAAGTAATATCTCTGCTTTTTAATATGCTGCCTAATTTGGTTATAACTTTCCTTCTAAGAGTAAGGCAATAACTAATATGATTTGTATCTCTGAAAAGAACAATTTTCTACTGTTTTATGTTTGGGGCTTCCCTAGTGCCTCAATCAGGTAAAGAGACCACCTTCAATGCTGGAGATTCAGATTCCATGTAGAACTCCACAACAGATCACATACTGTTTTGTTTTTTTTTTAATTGATTATTTTATAAAGGCACTCTGCAGTTAATTCATTGACTGATCCACCAACACAGAAGTAAGCCAATGCTGGATGTTGACCAGACGGCAGAGGTGCTTCTTTTAACCCTTAAGGACCTAACCACCACAGGCACCCTAAGAAAAGGTGGCTTTTCTGATAAACACTGAAAAGAGCTTAAGGTCCTGATGGTTAGAGTTGCCAGTGCAGATTGGGTTGTTCTGGGAGGTTCTACAGGAAGGCATGTGTGCACCTCAAGGTGAAACAGGCTTTATGAACAATGTGGACATTTTATTCTGGTTGGTTGATTTGGCCTTTTTGTTTCCTTTTCAGGGAAGGGGGTTATGCCTGGTCTTCATTGTTGCACAGACTTGTCTCTATTTGCAGCAAGCTGGTGGGGTGTGGTCTCTTCTATTTGTGGTGCATAGGCTTCTTATTGCAGTGGCTTCTCTTGTTTCTGAGCATGGGCTCAGTAGTGGTCACACATGGGCTTAGTTGCCTCGGGGATATCCCCGGACCAGGGATTGAACCCCCATCCCCTGCATTGATAGGCAAATTCTTCACCACTGGACCATCAGGGCAGTCCCAAATTGGGAATTGTGGTTAACATACTTCCATCACACTGGTGGCATCTGCTGTGTTTATCCTCTTCTTCCTTGCCAAAAGCAGAGCTCCCAGGGGCCAGGTGAGGATGGCCACAGGCCAGCTTCACAAAGTGGGGGTGTCCTGTTTCTTGGACCCCAGGCCCCATGTACCTTGTCATTATTTATAAGCTGGGGCCGACAGGGTGATGCCTTAAGGGCCAGGAACCCCACTCATTGTCTGTCCTCAGTCAAGCTTCTTTTCCAGACAGATGAGAACTGGCTCTGCCTCCCTCCCAGGGTTGTGTTGTCTGGGAACAAAGAAGGGTCACAGGAGCCCCTTGGGTGCACTTAAGTCCTCCTCTGAGACCCCCAGGCTTATCCTAGCATCTTCTGGGTAGTCAGAGGACCCATGGAGCTGAGGGAGCCCCTGAACTGCCTGCTGGGCGCCTTATTTTTCTCTCTTTGTTGGCCAGGGAACTGCTGCACACAGGGAA
>NW_011495059.1:7821016-7821439 GCF_000754665.1 Bison bison bison | reverse complement strand
TCTTGCCAGTGCTGAGTTCAGGCTGTCTCTGCTGGGTGCTGTCAAACATGCACTAAAAAGCCCCGCATGCATAGCACCAGAATCTCATCCACCATCCTCAGCTCCCTTTTAGGAATGCATGGAATTTCAATTACCATTCAGAAAATTTCTTCCTAGTATTATGCTATAAACCATACTGTGAAGCTTGGAATGGCTCTTTTGGTCCTTCTGCCTCATTTATCAGGTAAATATGAGCTTCATTTACAATGAAACTCACATGCCACTTTATCCTTCATCTCACTCTCCAGCGGTCCACCCACTGCTGTAAGCTGTTTTGCCAGGACCACACTGTCCATAAGGCAGATTCTTTGTTACTTTCTGCCTCTTTACTGGAAGCCTTAAAGCCTTCCATCCATTAAGCTCACATTCAGATTAACACCTAGG
>NW_011495059.1:7820552-7820916 GCF_000754665.1 Bison bison bison | reverse complement strand
CCTAGGGAGGCAGATTTTTGCTGGAGGCAGTGAGGGTTAACCAGACATGTGACATGGTGACAGTTTTAAAGCAGGAAGGTGTCTGCTCCAGTGACAGCATACACCTCTGCCCAGAGGTTTCCTGCCACCTTTGTGGGTTTCTCCACAGCCCTGAGCTGCAGTGAGTCCTGCACCTAGCCAGCATCATTTATGGCCTCCTTTCTGCCACTGGCTTTTTGGAGCTGTCCTTGAGCAGGCAGCTCTGTGCGAGGCCCCAGCAGTGATGAGTGCATATGCTCCTGAAGGTGCAAGAGGAAAGGGGTGGCTAGGACCTGGAAGGTTATGTCTGCCCCTTGCCCCTTCTCTCCTCCCCCTCTCCCTTTCT
>NW_011495059.1:7819560-7819883 GCF_000754665.1 Bison bison bison | reverse complement strand
CCCTCCCCCTTCTCTCTCTCCCCTTCATTTCTCTCTCTCCCTCTTCCATCTCCCCCATTGTTCCTCTGCCCTCCCATCTGTCTCACCCTCCCTCTCCTTTCCATTCTTTCCTTCCTGCTTCATCTCTCCCCCTCAACTTCTCTCTCTTCCCCTCCCATTTCCCCCCTTCTCCTCTCCCCCTCCTTTTCTCTATCTCCCCTCCCTTCTATCCCTCCCCTCTTCTCCTCTTCCCCTCCTGGAGAGCTCTTCCTCAGACAGAAACTCTGCATGTTCCCAGTTGTCTGTCTTACTGGGGATGCATCTGCAGAGTGGTCTGAGAACCC
>NW_011495059.1:7813611-7815816 GCF_000754665.1 Bison bison bison | reverse complement strand
TACTCTTTAAACTCATTTAGTCTGTAGCTTATATTTAGTTATGTTCACTTATATTTACATGTAGTTATGTTAATAGTTGCACCTTTTTTTAACTTATATTTAGTCATGTTAATTGTTGCTCCTTTGAGTGTCTGTGGTATCTTTACCAAAATATTTATTGTAGGGTTGAAATGTAGCCAGAAAGTTTGGTTGGTACCTTTATAAAAACATCAAGTTGAATGAAACCACGTGTTCAACAATTGGGTATATGTGCCATGATTTCTGGTGGGTTGGACAAAGCATTTTTAGTGTTGCTGATGCTGGGTTGGGCTTTACTGGTGGCTCAGTGGGTAAAGAATCCTGCCAATCCAGGGTTCCATCCCTGAATCAGGAAGTTTCCTTGGAGATAGAAGTGCAGTTCACTCCAGTATTTTTGCCTGGAGAGTCCCATGGACAGAGGAGCCTGGCAGGCTACAACTCCTGGGGTTGCAAAAGAGGTGGACATGACTAACACACTGAACAGCAACAGCAACAGTGCTGGAAGAGATGATTGTCCCCCACTGCCCCTTTTCATAAGTTAACAGAAAAACAGCCCAGTGATTTATGTCTCTTCTCCTTCTACCTGTGTTCATTGTGTGACATGTCTATGTGGTTTTTCTTATGAATACACCTGGGAAACATGAGTGTCTGAGACAAGTATGAGTTTGTCCTGGATAGGGAACAGAGAAGGGGTGCCCCAGCTTCATGGAATGGAACCCTGAAGCTTTGATATCATGCAAATTCTGCTACTTAGCTGTGGCATTTTCCTAAAATATTGCTTTGATGTCTGGTGTCAGTTTCAGCCATTGAGGTCATTGGGGAATTTTTATCTGTGCTTCTTCCTCCTTGTGTATAATAAAGGCAGGAACTACTGGCCTCTTATCACCTTTCATCAAGAATGCTGTATTGTCAGATCACTGCATGTGGGGAGGGAGCCATGAACACTCCACCACTAAACAGATGGCTCTGATGTGTGTTTTTTATTCATTCACATACATCAGAAGTGGTCCAGCCAGGTGACCAACGTCATACCATAGGTTTCTTCCCTTGGGGCTCTGGGAACTGAGGGGGTGATGGGCAGGGACCGGGAAAGCTCTGACAAGTGGTGGCCCTGATGGAAGGAGGGATGGCTGGAAGTGGACCTCCAAATTGAGCTGTCCTGTGAAGACTGAGCCAGGTTGGAGACACAGATGTGGACTTATGTCAGTCATGCTAGGGCCTCCTAAAGAGTCTGGATGAGGAGATGCTAGGGATGGGGGTAGGGGATAGCCTGGGGCTAGAACTGTGCATCTAGTCCAGACCCTACCTTGCCTCTGAATGGTGAGGAGGCCTTCTGCCATCATGGGCAAACCACACAGGGAATACACGACAGGTCTTCAGGGGCTTTGTGTCACTCCCTGGCCACTGGGAGCACCTGAGTGCTGCAGAGCGATGGTCTGATCTGCAGAGCTGAGTTGCAGGGACCTTGGAGCAGTGGGAGGCAGAGACAGCTGTGGAGATGGAGAGGCTTGACCATGACAGGAAGGCAGCTGCAGCTCAGGGCAAGGCTTCATTCAATGTCTGTTGTTGTTCAATGGCTCAGTTATTTCTGACTCCTGGTGACCCCATGGACTGTACCAAATCAGGCCTCCCTGTTCATCACCATCTCATGGAGTTTGCTCATACTCATGTCTATCGAATGGCTGATGCCATCCAACCATCTCATCCTCTGTCATCCCCTTCTCCTCCCACTTTCAATCTTTCCCAGCATCAGGGTCTTTTCCAATGAGTCAGTTCGCATCAGGTGGCCAGAGTATTGGAGCTTCAGCTTCAGCATCAGTTCTTCTGATTCAGGGTTGATCTCCTTTAGGATGAGCTGGTTGGATCTCCTTGCAGTCCCAGGGACACTCAAGAGTCTTCTCCTATTGTCTGTAGGGTGATACTTTTGCATGTGTTGATTTCAAAAAACTTAATAAAAAGAGTGTTTGCAATTTTTGCTGTTCTCCAGCCTGGGCACACTGTTTGCATCATGCAGACCTCCGTCACCCTGCCTCTGGGGGCTCCCTGCCTGGAGCTCATCTCGGTAGTACTCAATACTCAGACCTCTCTGTCTCCAGTATTCAGTGGGAAGCATTTGCAGGACTTTCCAGGCTCTCCTTTTATCTGCAAGGCCGTCTCCACTGCCCTACACTCCAACTCTTACTTTTA
>NW_011495059.1:7810334-7811035 GCF_000754665.1 Bison bison bison | reverse complement strand
CTCCTCCCTAACCCCTCTCTACTCTACCCAACTCTGAATTTCTGTGTGTTCCAGACGGTAGAGAACACTTAGGGAAATGATTACTGGCTGGATCTGTCTCTCTCCTTTTCATTACCCCCTTTTATCTTCCTGGCCACTTCTGTCTCCTTCCTCCTTCTTCTCTTCTCTGTATAACTCTGTGAACATCTTTGAGTGGTCCAGTTGTGGAGTGCACATAAGGAAGTGATTACTGGTTAGCCTGCTCGCTCCTCTATTGATTCCACCTCATCTCATTCGGGTCACCTCTAACTCCCTCCTCACTCTTCTCTTCTCCATGTAATGCTGTGAAGCTCTCTCAGTGACCCACATAGTGGAGAAACTTTTCATCTTTAACCTAGATGTTTTATCAATGGTGCTGTATAGAAGGAGAAGTTTTGAGACTACTGTAAAAATAAGACTGATAACTGGAAGCAGGCTTAAGTCCAAACCCTGACTTCAGGGAACATTAATTGACAGGAACTCATCAAAAACCTCCATACCTGCACTGAAACCAAGCACCAAACAAGGGCCAACAAGTTCCAGGGCAAGACATATCAAGCAAATTCTCCAGCAACACAGGAACACAGCCATGAGCTCCAATATACAGGCTGCCCAAAGTCACCCCAAAACCATAGACATCTCATAACTCATTACTGGACACTTCATTGCACTCCAGAGAGAAG
>NW_011495059.1:7808965-7809617 GCF_000754665.1 Bison bison bison | reverse complement strand
CAGCACCATCAAACCAGCTCTCCAACAAGTACTAAAGGATATTCTCTAGACAGGAAACACAAAAATGGTGTATAAATTCAAACCCAAAACAATAAAGTAAATGGCAATGGGATCATACTTATCAATAATTACCCTAAACGTAAATGGGTTGAATGCCCCAACCAAAAGACAAAGACTGGCTGAATGGATACAAAAACAAGACCCCTACATATGTTGTCTACAAGAGACCTACGTCAAAACAGGAGACACATACAGACTGAAAGTGAAGGGCTGGTAAAAGATTTCCCATGCAAATAGGGACCAAAAGAAAGCAGGAGAAGCAATACTCATATCAGATAAAATGGACTTTAAAACAAAGGCTGTGAAAAGAGACAAAGATGGTCACTACATGATGATCAAAGGATCAATCCAAGAAGAAGATATAACAATTGTAAATATACATGCACCCAACACGGGAGCACCACAATATGTAAGACAAATACTAACAAGTATGAAAGGAGAAATTACCAATAATACAATAATAGTGGGAGACTTTAATACCCTACTCACAACTATGGATAGATCAACTAAACAGAAAATTAACAAGGAAACACAAACTTTAAATGATACAATAGACCAGTTAGACCTAATTGATATCTATAGGACATTTCAT
>NW_011495059.1:7806170-7806717 GCF_000754665.1 Bison bison bison | reverse complement strand
GAATAAAATACTTAGAAATATATCTACCTAAAGAAACTAAAGACCTATATATGCTGCTGCTGCTGCTGCTGCTAAGTCGCTTCAGTCATGTCCGACTCTGTGCGACCCTATAGATGGCAGCCCATCAGGCTTCCCTGTCCCTGGGATTCTCCAGGCAAGAACACTGGAGTGGTTTGCCATTTCCTTCTCCAATGCATGAAAGTGAAAAGTGAAAGTGAAGTCGTGTCTGGCTCTTAGCGACCCCATGGACTGCAGCCTACCAGGCTTCTCCATCCATGGGATTTTCCAGGCCAGAGTATTGGAGTGGGGTGCCATAGAAAACTATAAAACACTGGTGAAAGAAATTAAAGAGGACGCTAATAGACGGATAAATATACCATGTTCATAGATTGGAAGAATCAATATAGTGAAAAGGAGTATACTACCCAAAGCAATCTATAGAGTCAATGCAATCCCTATCAAGCTACCAATGGTGTTCTTCACAGAGCTAGAACAAATAATTTCACAATTTGTATGGAAATACAAAAAACCTCGAATAGCCAAAGCT
>NW_011495059.1:7804300-7805171 GCF_000754665.1 Bison bison bison | reverse complement strand
GTGTACGAGGCAGCAAAAGAGACACTGATGTATGGGAACAGTCTTATGGGTCTCTGTGGGAGAGGGAGAGGTGGGAGATTTGGGAGAATGGCATTGAAACATGTAAAATATCATGTATGAAACGAGATGCCAGTCCAGGTTCAATGCACGATACTGGATGCTAGGGGTTGGTGCACTGGGACGACCCAGAGGGATGGTATGGTGAGGGAGGAGGGAGGAGGATTCAGGATGGGGAGCACATGTATACCTGTGATGGATTCATTTTGATATTTGGCAAAACTAATACAATTATGTAAAGTTTAAAAAAAAAAAAAGAGGAAATAGAAACCCACTTCAGTATTCTTGCCTAAAGAATCTCATGGACTGTAGCCTGCCTGCCAGGCTCCTTTGTCCATGGAATCGCAAGAGTCGGACACGACTTATCGACTAAATAACAACCACCACAGAGTGTTCATATTTTACAGAAGAAACACAAGTCTGAGATGAATGTATTATATCGCCCTTCCTGTGTCTGTTCCACCTGAGAACTCTAGGCGGCGCCAGAGAGTTTGGTCTTCCGCGCTTTCCTGCCCATTCAAGTTCCAATGACAGTGATGCCAGAGACCAGCTCTCAGCCAAACGCCCTCCTTTCTCTCATCCAGAAAACTCCACGGGCCACTTGCCCAGTTGTGCTGTGGTTAAGGATCTGCCTTACAACTCAGGAAATTCCGGTACGACCCATGGTTGCAGAAACAGGAACCCACATTTTGTGCAGCAAGAAAGTCTGAACACCACAACTAGATGCAAGGAAAGATGCCACCTGATGGAACAAACATCCTGGCATGCCACAACTAAGATCTGATGCAGCCAAATAAATAAATATAAAAAATCA
>NW_011495059.1:7803635-7804200 GCF_000754665.1 Bison bison bison | reverse complement strand
CTGGAGTGGGTTGCCATTTCCTCTTCCAAGGGATCTTCCCCACCTAGGGATCAAACCTGCATCTCCTTGAGTCTCCTTTCATTGGCAGGTTGCCTCTTGACCACTGAGCCATCTGTGAAATCCATGTGTAGACATACTTGACTGAATTGTGCTTCACAGATCCTGGTGTTTGTTTTGTTTTTAATAAATTAAAATTTGTGGCAGCCCTCTCAAGCTGTTAGTGCAATTAGTCTGTTAGTGGCATTCTTTCAACAATACTTGCTCACTTCATCTCTTTGTGCCTCACATTTTGGTAATTCTCAGTATTTCAAACTTTTTTTTTTTAACCATCACATTTGTTATGGTATCTGTGGTCAGTGATCCTTGATTTTACTCATATTACTACCAGGACTCAGAAGGCTTAGATGATGGTTAACATTTTTTAATTTAAAATAAGATCTGTACATTGTTTTCTTAGACATTATTGCACACTTGGTAGACTCCAGTGTAGTATAAACAAAATTTTATATGCAGTGGAAACCAAAGCATTTGATGTCTAGCTTTATTACAATATTTGCTTTATTGG
>NW_011495059.1:7800919-7802929 GCF_000754665.1 Bison bison bison | reverse complement strand
CAAGAAAACTGGAGTGGGTTGCCATTTCCTTCTCCAATGCATGAAAGTGAAAAGTGAAAGGGAAGTCACACAGTCGTGTCCGACTTCCAGCGACCCCATGGACGGCAGCCTACCAGGCCCCTCCATCCATGGGATATTCCAGGCAAGAGTACTGGAGTGGGTTGCCATTGCCAATAGGGTGTGGCCTTTGCTTTTCTGAGACTTTCTTTCCTTTACCTGAAGTCTGTCTAGTTTTCTCCCTTCATTGATTACCTGTGAAGGAAGATGAACACGTTCTAGATATTATAGCACAGAAAAAGCCCTCTGAAAATGAAATTCACATCTCCAGAAGCTTCCTTATAAGGATTTTGAGAAACTCTATGATATATAGTCTTGGTTTTACAATCGCTAACTCCTGAGGTGCAATGGATTAATTCATTTTCTGCTTGAATTAATGGGCAGTCAAGTCAACACCTTCTGCATTTGTGCCACCCATGGATTTCTTTTTTCCTCGTTAATATCTGAGTAATTAGAAGGTTTGTGTTATAAATACTTTCAAGGTTTTCATTAATATTCATTATTGCATAAAAATGTTTATGGTTCTTGCCTGTTGGATATGGAAGACTGTTTGATATGCATCAGATACTTGGAGGCTCAGCTGGGCCCTTTGGCTCTGATATGAAGTTGTCCATAGCAAGGCTAGATCTGTCCTAAACTGCAGGAGGAGGACAGGCATATGTGCACTGTCTCCTGACACAGCATCTTGCACTGGAGGGTCTGTGACATTCATAATGGTAGCTGCAAAGACTTGCAACACCTGGACACATGTAGTCAAATCATAATATGCCATCGTGGATGGTGGTGGCTGTGGTAGGGGCAGGGAAGGCTCCTGCCACATTTAGAAGCCCTGGTAGAATGGACTGGAGCCCTCTGGTCTAGAGCGTGATGATGCCCACCTTGGGGACCCTTAGATGACTTCAGACACTCTGACAGGCTCAGGGCAATACGTGTTCACTGGTCTCCATTAGGGCTTCCCTGGTGACTCAGGGAAAGAATGACAAAGAATATTCCTGCAACGCAAGAGACCGAAGTTCAGTCCCTGGGTCATGAAGATCTCCTGAAGAAGGGAATGGCAACCCAGTCCAGTATGCTTGCCTGAGGAAATCCATGGACAGAGAGGATCCTGGTAGGCTACAGTCCAAGGGGTTGCAAAGAATGAGCTAAGACTGAGTGACTAAAACACACACACACACACACACACACATACACACCCCAATCCCATGGACAGAGGATCCTGGGTTTGCAAAGATTTGGATATGACTGAATGACTTACACACACCCACACACACATACACACCACTGAATTCTGACAGGCTTAGAGCAATACATGTCCAGTGGTCCCAGTTAGGGCTTCCCTGGTGGCTCAAATGGTAAAGAATCGGCCTGCAATGCAAGATACCTGGATTCAAGCCCTGGGTCAGAAAGATCCCCCAGAGAAGGGAATGGCACCCCACTCCAGTATTCTTCCCTGGGGAATCCCATGGACAGAGGAGCCTGGCAGGCTACAGTCCATGGGTTTGCAATATGACTGAGAGACTAACACAAATGCACACACACACACACACACACACACACAACTGAGTGATGAGCACAGACACATACAAACACACACACACACACATACACACACACACACACTCCCTGTTGACTACAGGACAGCCGTGTTCACTTAAGTGAAGTGAGTGGATAAATAGATGCACTCAGCCCTGTGACACAAAGCTCAGCTTTCTGCAGCCCATGTCCTGTCTTCAAGGAGGCCAAGGTTGTCTGCAAATTTGCACTGACATGGGAAAGACAAAAGGTGCTGCTGTGGTTTTTCTTGGGAAGACAGGAAAGGGAAGGCAAAATGTATGTATCTTCTTAGCTAGAAGTAATTTGGCGAACTTCCCTGGCAGTCTAGTGGTTACAACCCAGCTTCCAGTGCAAGAGCTGTGGACTTGATCCCCAGTCAGGAAACCAGGATTCCATATA
>NW_011495059.1:7798714-7799774 GCF_000754665.1 Bison bison bison | reverse complement strand
GTGATGGACAGGGAGGCCTGGCGTGCTGCAACTCATGGGGTTGCAAAGAGTTGGATACGACTAAGCAACTAAACTGAACTGAATCATATTATTGAAGATACATAAGCATCTGTTTCTGCAAATAAAGTACCCTTGTTTCACTCGAGACTTGGGTCCCCTGTGTCCTTCTCATCGACTCTAGTCCCCAGGTCCTGGTAATATTGTGACACTGTATATCCGTGAGTCTGCTTCTGTTTTATCTTTGTTGTTGTTTTTTTGATTCCACATATAAGTAACATTATGCTATATTTGTTTTTCCCCATCTTAGTTCATTAAACATAATGCACTTCAGGCCCATCCATGTTGTTACAAATGGGAAAATAGCATTCTTTTTATGGCTGAGTAGTATTCCATTGTATGTGTTTGTGTGTATAATATACTTCTTTATACATTCATTGTTGATGGACTTTTAGGTTACTTCCATATCTTGAGTACTGTAAATAATGCTGCTATGAACATTGGGGTGAATGTTATCTTTTTGAATTAGTGTTCTCATTTTTGGGGGGGTGCTATATACCAAGGAGTGAAATTAATGTATCCTATAGTAGCTCTCTTTTTAGCTTTCTAGGAACTTGCATACTGTTTTCCACAGTGACTGCACCAGTTTGCCTTCTCTCCAATAGTGAACTAGGGTTCTCTTTTCTCTGTATCCTCACCAGCTTTTGTTATTTGTTTTCTTGTTGATGACAGACCTCCTGACAGGTGTAAGGGTATATACTTCACCGTGGTTTTGATTTGCATTTCTCTGATTACCAATGCTGAGCATCTTTTCATGTGCCATCTATATATCTCCTTTGGGAAAATGTTATTCAGGTCTTCTAATCACAATTTTTTTTAATGTATCTTTGGCCATGCGGCATGTGGGATCTTAGTTCCTTAACTGAGGATCATACTCTCCACCTCTGTAGGAGAAGGGCAGAGTCTTAACCACTCGACTGCCAGGGAAATCCCTTCTTCCAAATTTTTAGTCAGGTATTATTTTTCAGATAGAATTGGGTGGCTGTTTATTTTACATAGTAAC
>NW_011495059.1:7797817-7798505 GCF_000754665.1 Bison bison bison | reverse complement strand
TAATACAATGTTAGAAAATGTTCTAGTTCCATTCTTTTGCATATCACTATCCAGTTTTCCCAGCATGACTTATTGAAGAGCTTATCTTTTCTCCACTGTATATCCTCACCTCCTTTGTCATAGACTAGTTGATGATAAGTGTGTGGGTGTATTTCAGGGCTCTCTATCCTCTCTTCCTGATGTATGTGTCTGTGTCTGTGCCACTATCATACTATTTTAATGACCATAGCTTTGTAGTGTAGTCTGATGCCTCCATCTCTGTTCTTCTTTCCCAAGATTGTTTTGGGATGTTACTATCTTACTATGAAAATTTTAAAATTGATTCGTTCTAGTTTGTGAAAAATTCCATTGATATTTTGATAGGGATAGCTTTGAATCTGTAGATTGCTTTGAGCAAAATGGTCATTTCCCTCAATTCAGAAACAATATTATTTCAGTTCATGGTATATATTTCCGTTTGGTGTATGGTATTTTGAGTTTCTTTCTTCAGTCTCTTACAGTTTTATGACTGTAGTTCTTTTGCCTCCTTGGTTAGATTTTTTCCCCTAGGTATGTATGTATATATCTATTATTTTTGTTATTTTTGTCCACACTGGGAGGCACATGATATCTTGGTTTTCAAACCAGGGTTCAAACCCCTACCCCTGGCAGTGAAAGCCAGGACTCTTAAGCTCTGGACCACCAGGGA
>NW_011495059.1:7792168-7796059 GCF_000754665.1 Bison bison bison | reverse complement strand
TGATGCGAGCTTTTTTTTTTTTTTTTTTTTTAAATTAGATTGAGGTTGTTGCTGCTAATTAGTTTTTTTCATATTTTCTAATTCCTGATTTTATCTTAGGAAATTGTACATTTCTTGAAAAATTTCCACTTCTTCTAGATTGTCCATTTTATTGGCATGTAGTTCATATAATTATCTCATAAGATTCTTTGTGTTTCATTTCTGTTTTACTGATTTTGGGGTCCTCTTGTTTCTTGATGAGTCTGGCTAAAGGTTTATCAATTTTTCATCTTTTCAAAAATTAGGTTTTTAATTTGAGCTTTCTTATTTTTTTGTCTATATTTCATTTATTTCTGATTTACTTTTCATGATTTCTTTCCTTCTACTATCTTTGCAATTTCTATGTTCTTTTCTCTTGTCCCTTTAGATATAGGGTTAGAATATTTGAGTTTTTTGTTTGATTCCTAAGATAAACTTGCATTGCTGTAAACTTCCCTCTTAGAACTGCTTTTTCTTCATCCTGTAGATTGTGGATTGTTATTTTATAAGGTGCCTTTCTTGACTTCAGAATGATGTTCATTTTCTAATGACAGTAATATATGGATGCATTATTACTGGAATGATTCTAATCTTTTTCACTGAGTAGGCAGATGTATAGTACTGAAACATAATAATGAATAAATAAATAAACACCAGCAGAAAGAATGGGCAAGTGTGCTTTCTCAGTTATGTTGTCTAAATTATAAATCAATTTTGGTCAAATCCCTTTGAGCCAGCTGAATGGGATGGCTGTACACATCACCACCCTTCTTTAGAGATTTTTATGTGCAGATTAGAAGGCAGGAGTCACTTATGTGTCGAGCAGGTATATCTTGCCAAAGCTCCCTAGGAAATTCTGTTCTACACCAGCACCCTGAAAGAACACAGTGTGTCCTTGTTCTGTCCTCCAAGAACACAGTATGAAGCCCAGTTTTCATTGTCGCCCTCACGTGACTTTGCCAGCTCACACTCTTGTGTCTTTTCCCAGGTCCACATTATTCTTTCTCATCTTGCTCCTTCTCAGACCTCAAGGAGATGCAGTCCACCTGTTTCCACCTTGAAGCATGAATATCCCAGCCTTGTTGAGCTTTAATGAAATCGCTTTGTATGTCTGGATAAACAATTTCACCCCTGAGAGCTTTAAGTGTGCAATATTGTCCTATCAAAAAAAAAAAAGAAAAAGAAAAGAAAGAAAGAAAAGAAAAAAAAAGTGCATATCTTAGTTTTAAAATACTAAAAAAAAAAAGCTAATCATCATCTGAGCTTCCAGTAAGTGGCAATCTTCTTGCAATAGTAACATGAAAGATCACAAATCACCATGAGAAATAAAATTAAAAAAAGAGATATACTGCAATAATTTTAAAAATATGGAAAAGTGAACAGTGTTGGGGAAAATGGAACCTGTAGGCTTGCTTGATGAAGAATTACCACAAACCTTCAATATGGGGGACAAGTAGTAAGCTGCTGCTGCTAAGTTGCTTCAGTAGTGTCTGACTCTGTGCAACCCCATAGACGGCAGCCCACCCGGCTCCCCTATTCCTGGGATTCTCCAGGCAAGAACACTGGAGTGGATTGCCATTTCCTCCTCCAATGCGTGAAAGTGAAAAGTGAAGTGAGTCACTCAGTCGTGTCCAACTCTTAGCGACCCCATGGACTGCAGCCTACCAGGCTCCTCCGTCCATGGGATTTTCCAAACAAGATTACTGGAGTGGGATGCCATTGCCTTCTCCAAGTAGTAAGCACTATGAGTAAAATGAGGAATGCCTGTCATTTAATATTTGGGTTTGCAAATATAATCCTATCCCTGAACTTGCCTTTTAAAATGGAATATCTTTCTCTTTTGATGACTTTCCTCATGCTAGTAGTCCATAGCATGAATTATTTCGTGCACTAAACTAGAGGCTTTTGAACTCATTCTGCAAGGGGCCAGATTCACTTTCTAGCTGTCGGGCAGGTGTCTTTGGCAGCTGCTCAGCTCTTTGTTTGGAGCTGACACACAGTCATGACCATGTTCCCCTCAAGGTCCATATTTATCAGCACCGAAATTTGAATTTCCACTCGCTTTTATGGATCATGAGGTACTCTTTGAATTCTGCCCTCTCCCCCAACTAGAAAATCTAAAAGCCATTCTTAGCTTTGTGGGCTGCAATTTGCTACCCAGGATAGTTTTTCACACTGTGGACTTCTGCCCAGCCTGTAGGTGTTGCCTCCAGAAACGTTTTCTGTTTGGGAAAAAGCATCAGTGAGTAGGACTTGACCCTTTCAGTCTGCCTCGGAAAAGCTACTCTTTGAAATGTGAAGAGGTAGATGCAGTGCTCTCACATTCCCTGAGCTTTGCCCCAGTGATGCAGGTGGTAAACAATCTACCTACCAATGCAGGAAGTACAGGTTCGATCCCTGGGTTGTGAAGATCTGCTGGAGAAAAACATGGCAACCTGCTCCAGTATTCTTGCCTGGACAGTCTATGGACAGAGCAGCCTGGGTGGGCTATGGTACATGGGGTTGAAGAGAGTCAGACAGGACTAAGAACTAATGATAATGATAACTGTTTTTTGTTGTATATAGTAGGGTGCCAGAAGAGTATCAATATAATTATTCAGTGTAAATCCAACTGAGAACAGTTTGAAACACATTTTTTTTTTTTTAGTATATACTGGAGTATAGCCAACTGGGCTTCCCTGGTTGCTCAGATGGTAAAGCGCCTGTCTCCAATTTGGGGGATGCAGGTTCGATCCCTGGGTGGGAAAGATCTCCTGGAGAAGGAAATGGCAACCCACTCCAGTACTCTTGCCTGGACAATCCCATGAATGGGGGAGCCTGGTGGACTGCAGTCCAGAGGTCGCAAAGAGTCAGAGACCACTGAGACTTCACTTTCACTATAGCCAATTAACAATGTGACAGCTTCAGGACACAGCCCTGCCTATATATGTATCCATTCTGCCCACCCCCGCAACTCTCCAATTTGAGAAAGTGTATGGCACTTTGCGACCCATGGGTTGCTAACAGCCTTCCAGGCTCCTCTGTCCATGGGGTTCTCCAAGCAAGACTACTGGAGTAGGTTGGCATGCCCTCCTCTGGGAGAATCGTCCCAACCCCAAGGATTAAACCCACATCTCCTATATTGCAGGTGGATTCTTTATACCACTGTGCCACTGAGGAGGCCAAGCTGCCTTCTGCCTGGGGTTCCTAGGAAGACAGATGGTGATTGAATTGAAATGACCCTTGGTCTGAGGGAGCAGAACCCCGCAGTGTCTGCTTGCCCCCAGCCTTGTTCTCATGAGAGTGAGAACCTCACTTGTCATGTTCTCAGAGCCAGCACCCATTGGTTTGGGAGGTTTTGGCAAGGGATCTCCAACTTCGGCTGTCATGGCAGAGCAGTCTGCTCCCTGCATGGTCTGCTCTCCTGCCGTGGTGATCCGGGGACCTTGACAGTCGGGTGAAGCAGTTTGCTGGACTGCTATAACAAACTGCCTTGGACTGGGAGCATCTGCAACAGACACTTTCTCTAGAGGCCTGAGTTGAAGCTGTACGTGATGACAGGGTTGGGTCTACCTCCATGACTTGTGGACACCCACCTCTCTGCGTCCACAGCTGGGTGTCTGTGCATGTCTCTGTGCTAATCTCAAGAAGAAACCCAGTCAGATTAGAAGGTCCACACTGTGACCTCAATTCACGTGAATCACCTCTCTAAAAAAGCCTCATTGCATCAACTTCTGAGGTCCTGGTTGGGAGCAGTGAGGGCTTCAGTATCTGAAGCAGGGAGCAGAGATAGCTCGTTACCCTAGAGGGATGTCTTTGCTTCTCCCTAAAGTTTAGTTCGACTACTGCATGCATGCTCTCAGGAAGGAAGTGTCTTTTCAACATTTACCTCCC
>NW_011495059.1:7791764-7792068 GCF_000754665.1 Bison bison bison | reverse complement strand
CAATAACCTCAGATATGCAGATGACACCACCCTTATGGGAGAAATTGAAGAGGAACTACAAAAACGTCTTGATGAAAGTGAAAGTGGAGTGTGAGAAAGTTGGCTTAAAGCTACACATTCAGAAAACGAAGATCGTGGCATCTGGTCCCATAACTTCATGGGAAATAGATGGGGAAACAGTGGAAACAGTGTCAGTCTTTATTTTTCTGGGCTCCAAAATCACTGCAGGTGGTGACTGCAGCCATGAAATTAAAAGACGCTTACTCCTTGAAAGGAAAGTTATGACCAACCTAGATAGCATATT
>NW_011495059.1:7789231-7789667 GCF_000754665.1 Bison bison bison | reverse complement strand
ACTGGGCCTCAATGCCCCAAGGGCAATCTGAGGGAACTAACTTGGGGTAGCAAAGCAAACTGTGGGATAGCTACCATGTGAAAAGCCCTAACCTAAAACACCATCAGACCCACTCACAGAAAAAAGGACTGAGCAGAGCTAGCCCGGCCCTCCCCCTGCCTGGTGACAGGCAGGCAAGGACAGCCAGAGCAGGAAGGCGGCGATCACGGCCCCAGAGAGGCATTATCTACCAAACTGCAAGCAGGCTTCATTGCTAGCCAAAACTTCTTGGGATCCTGTATGGTTAACATCCATCTGAGAAAGTGTGCTGGTTGTACACCCAGAAAACCAAGCAGCAGGGACAGGGTAGGCAATAAGTCGCAGCCACTGTGCTCGCCAAACACTTGGACATCTTAGCTGCTCGGACCTGGGAAAGGCATACAACGCAGGCCCAACC
>NW_011495059.1:7787604-7789131 GCF_000754665.1 Bison bison bison | reverse complement strand
GGCCGGCCTCAGACAGTTCCCAGAAGAGCAACCTAGAGCCTAAGTAGTGTAGACAGGGAAGGCACACATGCCATGAGTGGGGACAAACCCAGAGTGGCCAAGACACTGAGAGCACACCAGTGTTATTCATTTGCAGTGTCCCATAGCATGACTGAACAAGTGAGTCTAAAAAGTGTCCACGAACACCCCCTTGTGTCAAGGCGGAAATTAGACACTGAAGAGACCAGCAAATGGAAGAAGCTAAAACAGAGGGAACCTCCTTGGAAGTGACAGTTTCAATAGATTAAAACCCTGTATTAGTACCAATTACATAGGAAGGGGCCCATAGATCTTGAGAAATATTAGCTGGATCAGGGAACTATCTGAAAATGAACTGACCCCACACTGCCCACAACACCATCAGAGAAAGTCCAAGACATATTTTTACTATTTTTATTATCATTCTTTAATTTTTAGTTTTTTTAAACTTTTAAGTCCTCTATTACTTTTTTCATTTTTATAACCTACAATTACTTTGCAAAAAAGAAAAAAGAGAAAGAGAGAGACTAATTTTTAAAGCTAACCTTATATAGATAGAGAGATTTATCTATCTTTATAATTCTTGTGACTTTGTTTTCTTTCTTTTTTTTAAAATTTAATATTGTATTTTTGAAAATGCAAACTTTACTCTAGATTTTTAATCTTTGCCTTTTGGTATTTGTTATCAATTTTGTACCTTTAAGAACCCAATCTTCAATATTCATGCCTGATCGCTCTCTCCCACTTTGGACCCACTTTCTCCACCAGGTAGCCTCCATCTCCTCCTTCCCCCTTCTCTTCTCTACCCAACTCTGGGAATCTCTTTCTGTGTTCCAGACTGTAGAGAACACTTAGGGAACTTATCACTGACTGTATCTGTCTCTCTCATTTTGATTATCCCCTTTTATCCTCCTGTCCACCTCTGTCTTCTTCCTCCTTCTCTTCTCTGTGTAACTCCATGAACATCTCTGAGGGATCTAGACTGTGGAGAGCACATTGAGAAGTGATTACTGGCTAGATTTCTCTCTCCTCTTTGTTTCCACCTCATCTCATCCTGATCACCTCTATCTCCCTCTTCCCTCTTCTCTTCTCCGTGTAACTCTGTGTACCTCTCTGGGTGTCCCTCACTGTGGAGAAACTTTTCATCATTAACCTAGATATTTTATCATCATTTCTGTATAGACGGAGAAGTCTTCAGGCTACTGTAAAAATATGACTTAAAGCCAGAAGCAGGAGGCTTAAGTCCAAATCCTGAGAACACCAGAGAACTCCTGACTCTAGGGAACATTAATCAACAGGAGCTCATCAAATGCCTCCATACCTACACTGAAACCAAGTACCACCCAAGGGCCAACAAGTTCCAGAGTAAGACATACCACACAAATTCTCTAGAAACACAGGAACATAACCCTGAGATTCAATATACAGGCTGCAAAAAGTCACTCCAAAACCACTGACATCTCATAACTCTTTACTGGACACTTCATTGCACTCCAGAGAGAAGAAATC
>NW_011495059.1:7786216-7787504 GCF_000754665.1 Bison bison bison | reverse complement strand
CTGTTTTTTAAAAATAATTAATTTATTTTAATTGGAGGCTAATTACTTTATAATATTGTGGTGGCTTTCACCATACATTGACATGAATCATCCACGGGTGTACATGTGTTCCCCATCTTGAAGCCCCCTCCCGCCTCCCTCCCCATCCATCACTCTGGGTCATCCCAGCACAACAGCCCCAAGCACCTTGTCTCATGCATTGAACCTGGACTGGTAATCTGTTTCAGATATGATAATAAACATGTTTCAATGCTATTCTCTCAGATCATCCCATCCTCACCCTCTCCCACAGAGTCCAAAAGAGTGTCCTATACATCTGTGTTTCTTTGGCTGTCTCGCATATAGGTTCATTGTTACTATCTTTCTAAATTCCATATATATGGACTAGTATACTCTATTGATGTCTTTCTCTCTGACTTACTTCACTCTGTATAATGGGCTCCAGCTTCATTCATCTCATTAGAACTGATTCAAACGTATTATTTTTAAGAGCTGAGTAATATTCAACTGTGTATATATGTACCACAGCTTTCTTATCCATTCATTTGCCAGTGGACATCTAGGTTACTTCTATGTCCTGGCTATTGTAAACAGTGCTGTGACGACCATTGGGGTACACATGTCGTTTTCAATTCTGGATTCTTTGATGTCTTTGCCCAGCAGTGGGATTGCTGGGTCATATGGCTGTTCTATTTCCAGTTTTTGAAGGCATCTCCACACTGTTGTCCATAGTGGCTGTACTATTTTGCATTCCTCATGTTGAGGTTTGACAGAAAACAGAAAAATTCTATAAAGCATTTATCCTTCCATAAAAATTAATTTATTAAAAAACATAAAGGGTGGTGGTCCTAAGATGGCAGAGCAATAGGATGGGGAGACCACTTTCTCCCCCACAAATTCATCAAAAGAATATTTGGACGCTGAGTAAATTCCACAAAACAACTTCTGAATCCCAGCAGAGGACATCAGTCACCCAGAAAAGCAGCCCATTGTCTTCAAAAGGGGGTAGGGAAAAAATTAACAGATAAAAAGAGAGATGAAAGAGGTAGGGATGGAGCCCCATCCCGGGAAGGGAGTCGTAAAAAAGAGAGAAGTTTCCAAACACCAGCAAACACTGTCACTGCTGAGTCTGTGGCGAGCCTTGGAACCACAGAGGGCGGCATAACTGGGAGGAAAAATAAGTAAATAATTAAAACCCACAGATTACATGCCCAATGGTAACTCCCCCAGTGGAGAAGAAGCACAGATGCCTGAATCCACCACTAGCAAGCAATGGTTGGGCAGGAAG
>NW_011495059.1:7785533-7786116 GCF_000754665.1 Bison bison bison | reverse complement strand
ATAGTAAGTCAGAAAGAGAAAAATAAATATTGTATTCTAATGCATACGTACAGAATCTAGAAAAATGGTACTGAACAATGTATTTACAAGGCAGCAATGGAGAAAGAGGCATAGGGAATAGACTTGTGAACATGGGAAGAGGGGAGGAGAGGGTGAGATATATGGAGAGAATAAGGTGGATACTTACTTTACCATATGTCAAATAGATAGCCAATGGAAATTTGCTGTATGGCTCAGGAAACTCAAGTAGGACAGAGGTTCCAGCCCCAAAGGACCTCCCAGCATAGGAAGAAAGGAAAGACACCCACGCTTACAACTGGGGCAATGACACATAATTGTCAATTTGTGAAATGTTGTGTGCTTGGAAAGGACTGAGCAACTAAAACCCTCTGATTGCTGATTTGTTAACCAGAACATGATCACGAAAGCTGGTTTCTGTTGTATTTGATGTTTTTGTACTTTGTAGTATTTGATACAGGGACTCTATGCCAATCTAGAAGGGAGGGATGTGGAGGGAGATGGGAGGGAGGTTTAAAAAGGTGGGGGTATATATATACCTATAGCTGATATTTGTTCAGGGTTT
>NW_011495059.1:7782198-7782777 GCF_000754665.1 Bison bison bison | reverse complement strand
CAAAAGAAATGAAATCATTCCAAGCATTTTTTTTTTTTTCTGACCACAATGCAGTAAGATTAGATCTCAAGTAGAGGAGAAAAACTATTAAAAATCCAACATATGGAGGCTGAACAACACGCTGCTGGATAACTAACAAATAACAGAAGAAATAAAAAAGAAATCAAAATATGCATAGAAACGAATGAAAATGAAAACACAACAACCCAAAACCTCTGGGACACTGTAAAAGCAGTGCTAAGGGGAAGGTTCATAACCATACAGGCATACCTCAAGAAACAAACAAACAAAAAAAGTCAAATAAATAACCTAACTCTACAACTAAAGCAGGAAATAGCAACCCACTCCTGTATTCTTCTACCTCAGTAATCCTATCTTCTGGAGAATTCCATGGGCGGAGGAGCCTGGTAGGCTGCAGTCCATGGGGACACAAAGAGTCGGATATGACTGAGAGACTTCACTTTCATTTACACCTAAAGCAACTAGAATGGGAAGAAATGAAGAACCTTAGGGTTAGCAGAAGGAAAGAAATCTTAAAAATTAGGGCAGAAATAAATGTAAAAGAAACAAGAGATACCA
>NW_011495059.1:7781512-7782098 GCF_000754665.1 Bison bison bison | reverse complement strand
TGGACAAATTCTTAGAAAATTACAACTGTCCAAAACTGAACCAGGAAGAAATGGAAAATCTTAACAGACACACCACAAGCATGGAAATTGAAAATGTAATCAAATTCTCCAGCAAACAAAAGCCCAGAACCAGACAGCTTCACAGCCGAATTCTACCAAAAATTTAGATAGGACTTAACACCGATCCAGGAGAAATATCAATAACTTCAGATATGTAGATGATACCACCCTTATGACAGAAAGTGAAGAGGAACTTAAAAGTCTCTTGATGAAAGTTAAAGAGGAGAGTGAAAAAGTCGGCTTAACTCAACATTCAGAAAACTAAGATCATGGCACCTGGTCCAATCACTTCATGGAAAATAGAGGGGAAACAATGGAAACAGTGCCAGGCTTTATTTTGGGGGGCTCCAAAATCCCTGCAGATGGTGATTTGCAGCCATGAAATTAAAAGACGCTTACTCCTTGAAAGGAAAGTTATGACTAAACTAGATAGCATAGTAAAAAGTAGAGACATTATTTTGCCAACAAAGGTCCATCTAGTCCAGGCTATGGTTTTTCCAGTAGTCATGTATGGATGTGAGAGTTG
>NW_011495059.1:7780024-7781412 GCF_000754665.1 Bison bison bison | reverse complement strand
CCAGAGAGAAGAAATCCAGCTCCACCCACCAGAACACTGACACAAGCTTCCCTAACCAGGAAACCTTGACAAACTACCTGTAGAATCCCAACCACAGTGAGGAAATGCCATGATAAAGAGAACTCCATGAACTGCCAGAATACAGAAAGGCCACCCCAAACACATCAATATAAATAAGATGAAGAGACAGAGAAATACCCAGCAGGTAAAGGAACAGGATAAATGCCCACCAAAACAAACAAAAGAGGAAGACATAGGGAATCTACCTGATAAAGAATTCCAAATAACGATAGTTAAAATGATCCAAAATCTGGAAAACAAAATGGAGTCACAGATAAACAGCCTGGAGACAAGGATTGAGAAAATGCAAGAAAGGTTTAACAAGGACCTAGAAGAAATAAAAAAGAGTCAATATATAATGAATAATGCAATAAATGAGATCAAAAACACTCTGGAGGGAACCAACAGTAGAATGAAAGAGGCAGAAGATAGGATTACTGAGGTAGAAGGTAGAATGGTAGAAATAAATGAATCAGAGAGGGAGAAAAGAAAAATGAAGTAAAAGAAATGAGGACAATCTCAGAGACCTCTGGGGCAATGTTAAATACAACATTCAAATCATAGTAGTCCTAGAAGAATAACACAAAAAAGAGAGACCATGAGATAGTACTCAAGGAGATAAGAGTTGGAAAAGTTCCCTAAAACTGGGAAGGAAATAATCACCCAAGTCCAAGACACCCAAAGAGTCCCAAACAGGAAAAACCCAAGGTGAAACACACCAAGACACATATGATCAAATTAGCAAAGATCAAACACAAAGAAAAAATATTAAAAACAGCAAGGGGAAAAAAACAAAACAAAACAAATAACACACAAGGGAATTCCCATAAGGATAACAGCTAATCTTTCAATAGAAACTCTTCAGCCAAGAGGGAATGACAGGATATACTTTAAGTGATGAAAGAAAATAACCTACAGCCCAGATTACTGTGCCTAGCAAGGATCTCATTCAAATATAAAGGAGAAATCAAAAGTTTTACAGAAAAGAAAAAGCTGAGAGCATTCAGCACCACCAAACCAGCTCTCCAACAAATGCTAAAGGATATTCTCTAGACAGGAAAGACAAAAAGTGTGTATAAACTTGAACCCAAAACAATAAAGTAAATGGCAATGGTATCATACTTATCAATAATTACCTTAAACATAAATGAGTTGAATGCCCCAACCAAAAGACAAAGACTGGCTTAATGGATACAAAAACAGGACCCTGATAAATGTTGTCTACAAGAGACCCACATCAAAACAAGGTACACATACAGACTTAAAGTTGAAGGGCTGGGAAAAGATGTTCCATGAAAATAGAGACCAAAAAAAAAAAAAAAAAAAGG
>NW_011495059.1:7779465-7779924 GCF_000754665.1 Bison bison bison | reverse complement strand
AGAAAACTATAAAACACTGGTGAAAGAAATCAAAGAGGACACTAATAGATGGAGAAATATATCGTGTTCGTGGACCAGAAGAATCATTATAGTGAAAATGAGTATACTACTCAATCTATAGATTCAATGTAATCCCTATCAAGTTACCAACGGTACTTTTGACAGGGCTAGAACAAATAATTTCACAATTTGTATGGAAATACAAAAAGCCTCGAATAACCAAAGCAATCTTAAGAAAGAAGAATGGAACTGGAAGAATCAACCTGCCTAACTTCAGGCTCTATTACAAAGCCACAGTCATTAAAACAGTATGGTACTGGCACAAAGACAGAAATATAGATCACTGGAACAAAATAGAAAGCCCAGAGATAAATCCACGCTCCTATGGACACTTTATCTGTGACAAAGGAGACAAGAATATACAATGGAGAGAAGACAATCTCTTTAACAAGTGGTGCT
>NW_011495059.1:7776414-7776850 GCF_000754665.1 Bison bison bison | reverse complement strand
GAGGAGATACCCCTTGTCCAAGGTAAGGAGCAATGGCTATGCTTTGCTGGAGCAGCCATGAAGAGATACTCCATGCCCACGGTAAGAGAAAGCCAAGTAAGACAGAGGGTGTTGTAAGAGGGCATCAGAGGGCAAACACACTGAAATCATACTCACAGAAAACTAGTCAATCTAATCACAACAGGACCACAGCCTTGTCTAATTCAGTATAACTAAGCCATGCCCGTGGGGCAACCCAAGACAGGCAGGTCATTGTGGAGAGATATGACAGAATGTGGTCCACTGTAGAAGGCAATGGTAAACCACTTCAGTATTCTTGCCATGAGAACCCCATGAACAGTATGAAAAGGCAAAATGATAGGATGCTGAAAGATAAACTCCTCAGGTCAGTAGGTGCCCAATATGCTACTGAAGATCAGTGGAGAAATAACTCCAG
>NW_011495059.1:7775793-7776314 GCF_000754665.1 Bison bison bison | reverse complement strand
CACTCTCCAACATAAATCACATCAGGATCCTCTATGACTCACCTCCCAGAATATTGGAAATAAAAGCAAAAATAAATAAATGAGACCTAATTAAAAGCTTCTGCACAACAAAGCAAACTAGAAGCAAGGTGAAAAGACAGCCTTCAGAATGAGAGAAAATAATAGCAAATGAAGCAACTGACAAAGGATTAATCACAAGCAACACCTGCAGCTCAATTCCAGAAAAATAAACGACCCAATCAAAAAATGTGCTCAAGAACTAACCAGACATTTCTCCAAAGAAGACATACAGGTGGCTAATAAACATACAAAAAGATGCTCAACATCACTCATTATAAGAGAAATGCAAATTAAAACCACAATGAGGTACCATTTCACGCCAGTCAGAATGGCTGCTATCCAAAAGTCTACAAACAATAAATGCTGGAGAGCGTGTGGAGAAAAGGGAACCCAAAGCCGAGAGGACCCCATCCCTGAAGGGCGGTGGCCAAGAGGAGTTACCCCAAGTCCGAGGTCAGGGG
>NW_011495059.1:7771424-7771757 GCF_000754665.1 Bison bison bison | reverse complement strand
CTGTGGTACATACGCACAATGGAGTATTACTGTGCCATAAAAAAGAGTACATTTGAATCAATTCTATTGAGGTGGATGAAACTGGAGTCTATTATACAGAGTGAAGTAAGCTAGAAAGAAAAACACCAATATAGTGTACTAACACATATATGTGGAATTTAGAAAGATGGTAATGATACCCCTGTATATGAGACAGAAAAAGAGACACAGATGTATAGAACCGTCTTTTGGACTCTGTGGGAGAGGAAGAGGGTGGGATGATTTGGGAGAATGGCATTGAAATATGTAGGTTATCATATAAGAAATGAATTGCCCATCCATGTTTGATGCACA
>NW_011495059.1:7770868-7771324 GCF_000754665.1 Bison bison bison | reverse complement strand
ACAGACTGGTTCCAAATAGGAAAAGGAGTTCGTCAAGGCTATATATTGGCACCCTGTTTATTTAACTTATATGCAGAGTACATCATGAGAAACGCTGGACTGGAAGAAACACAAGCTGGAATCAAGATTGCCAGGAGAAATATCAATAACCTCAGATATGCAGATGACACGACCCTTATGGCAGAAAGTGAAGAGGAACTCAAAAGCCTCTTGATAAGTGAAAGTGGAGAGTGAAAAAGTTGGCTTAAAGCTCAACATTCAGAAAACGAAGATCATGGCATCCAGTCCCATCACTTCATGGGAAATAGATGGATAAACAATGGCAACAGTGTCAGACTTTATTTTTCTGGCTCCAAAATCACTGCAGATGTGACTGCAACCATGGAATTAAGAGGCTTAACTCCTTGGAAGAAAGTTAGACCAACCTAGATAGCATATTCAAAAAGCAGAGACGTT
>NW_011495059.1:7768630-7768901 GCF_000754665.1 Bison bison bison | reverse complement strand
TGGGAGGGATTGAGGGCAAGAAGAGAAGGGGACGACAGAGGATGAGATGGCTGGATGGCATCACTGACTCGATGGACGTGAGTCTGGGTGAAATCCAGGTGTTGGTGATGGACAGGGAGGTCTGGCATGCTGCGATTCATGGGGTTGCAAAGAGTCAGACACGACTGAGTGACTGATCTGATCTGATCTGATCTTACACTGTTGCTGAGAATTCAAACTAGTACAGCCACTATGGAGAACAGTGTGGAAATTCCTTTAAAAAACTGTAAAT
>NW_011495059.1:7765687-7767095 GCF_000754665.1 Bison bison bison | reverse complement strand
ATGGAATCCCTGAAAGTATGTTTGAGACAACTTCAAATGTCCTTATGTACTGGATTCAAGTCAAGGTGGAATATCCTGAAATTGCCAAAAAAGGACTGAAAAGCCTGTCTCCGTTTCCAACATTCTGGTCGTTGTGAAGCAGGTTTTGCTGCAGTGTGTTGTGTGTGCTCAGTCATGTCCAACTCTTTGTGACCCCATGGACTGTAGCCCACCAAGCTTCCTCTATCCATGGGATTCTCTAGGCAAGAATACTGAAGTGGGTTGCCATGTCTTCCTCTAGGGGATCTTCTTGACCCTGGGATTGAATTTATGTGTCTCCTGCATTGGCAGATGGATTCTTTATCATTGAATCACCAACAGCAACAAAGCAACATTATAGAGTGTGTGAGAAAAAGTCACTCAGTCATGGCTGACTCTTTTGGACACAATGGACTATACAGGCCATGGGATTCTCCAGGACAAAATACTAGAGTGGGTAGCCTTTCCATTCTCCAGGGTATCTTCCCAATGCAGGAATCAAGCCAGGGCCTCCTGCATTGCATGCAAATTCTTTACCAGCTGAGCTGCCAGGGAAGCCCAGTTATGGAGTAGACTGGACATAAGCAGCACCCTTCAGGTGTCTATGTCTTCCATTGCTCCCCAAGATGGGACCATCTAGTTGCAAAGAAACAAGCTCATGACTCCCACTGATTGTACATTATGGTGAGTGGTAAAAATATGTCCTTATTTATCACAAGGAAGTTTTATGGTATACATATTTCCTTTATTCATTGCGTGGGATAATTACAGAAATAAAGTGCACCATATACCTCATGTTCTTAAATCATCCAGACCATCCTGACACTAACTCCCACTCCCACCTCTTGGTACATTGAAAAATTGTAGAGGAGGGGTTCTGGGAGGTTCTGAAGAGTGTTTCTGAACCTCTGGCAGATTCCCACTCCCAGCCAACTTCTGGCCACCTCTGCCCCTACTTGGAGGTGTTGCTGCCAGTTGGCAAGCTCTGACCTCCCAGCTTGTGTTTTGTTGGGACACATGGGGGAAGAAGGGGGGTCATCAAGAAGCATGGACCCTTAATTCCAGTAATAGTCAGAAGGCGGAATCTGTCTGAAATCATGCCCTTTAGGGAACAGCATTTTTTCATAGTAAATCCATCCACACACCTAAGTCCAGCTGAGGGTCACCTCACTGTATGACTTCTCCTGAGAGGTGGCTGGGTGTTCAGAGAGTGATGTCAAGTCCTCTTTTTTTATTATTAATTAATTTTTACTGGAGTATAGTTGCTTTACAATGTTGTGTTAGTTTCATCTGTACAGCAAAGTGAATCAGCTATGTATACAGTTTCAGATGGATATATATGCTGTCTTTGAAAAAAATTTCTTCTCATTTAGATAACCACAGAGTACTG
>NW_011495059.1:7761210-7762229 GCF_000754665.1 Bison bison bison | reverse complement strand
TTGAATACAGTTTTTAAAGAAAGACTGCAATATAATTGCTGCTTTTCATTCATTAAATTGTCACACATCTAACCCAGCTAACATCATGTGTTCTATGTAGATCAATGAAATTTCTCCATATTGATCATGAGGATATATGTTAGTTGCACCCACTTTGGTATAAAATTTCTGTTGGGAGGTTGGAAACAAATTAAAAGAGAGAGAGAAAGAGAGAGAGAGAGACAAGAAACAAGGTCGTGTGTGACTCCAGGTTGAGAGTCTCGGCTCTACCTCAGAGGTCAACAAATTTTGTGAAGGATTAGACGATAAACATTTTGGCCTTTGGTGAACTCAGTGTTCCCATTATGCTGAAAGCTCTGCCATTGTGATCTGGGAGCAGGCGAGGACGGTCCCTGAAGGTCTGGATGTGGCTATGCTCCCATAAAACCCAAAGAGTTTTCCAGCCCTGGGACTTGTCCAGGGTGCTAAAAGATGGGGTTCACTAAGGATGCTTCCTGGACAGGAGGCCTGCATGGTCATCTTCCCAGATGTTTCTGATGTTGTTCTCTGCAACATTGATAGCCATGACTCTTGTCATTTTCATCTTACTGTTCTCTGGCTTGGATAATGTGACTGTGGCCCATTCACAGCACGGACATGTAAGACAGCAAAAGATGCTGTGAGCAGAGCCTCCTTTCTGAGATTCACAGACGATAAGGTCTCTGTTCATGTGAAGTGACTTGGGTACAGGTTGAAGCTTCATCAAACTAGTCTGAGAGGCTAAGAGGAACAGTTTTTTCAGAATATATACATGCCAGGGTGCTTATCATGTTTTGTTCTCTTCTTATTTGTGGACTTTTTCAAGGGCATAAATGTCTTATCAGGTAAAAGCAGATGTGTGTCCCACTTATTATCGATATTTAAAACATTGAATCTCATCGTGGTTTTGATTTACATTTCTCTGATAATGAGTGATGTTGAGCATCTTTTCATGTGTTTGTTAGCCATCTGTATGTCTTCTTTGGAGAAATGTCTGTTTA
>NW_011495059.1:7760471-7761110 GCF_000754665.1 Bison bison bison | reverse complement strand
GGAGGAGGGTTCAGGATGGGGGACGACATGTATACCTGTGGCGGATTCATTTTGTATATTTAGGCAAACTAATACAATTATGTAAGTTAAAAAAAAACAAGATAAACAAGGTCCTATTGTAGAGCACATAAAGAAAGCTGAGCACTGAAGAACTGATGCTTTTGAACTGTGGTATTAGAGAAGACTCTTTGAGAGAGTCCCTTGGACTGCAAGCAGATCCAACCAGTCCATCCGAAAGGAAATCAGTCCTGAATATTCATTGGAACAAGTGTTGCTGAAGCTGAAGCTCCAATCCTTTGGACACCTGATCCGAAGAATAGACTCATTGAAAAAGACCCTGGTGTTGGTAAAGATTGAACAAAGGAGGATAAGAGGATGACAGAGGATGAGATGGTTGGATGGCATCACCGACTCGATAGACATGAGTTTGAGGAAGATCCAGGAGTTGGTGATGGACAGGGAAACCTGGCGTGCTGCAGTCAATGGGGTCTCAAAGAGTTGGACACAACTGAGCTGTTGAACTGAACTGACTGTAGGGCACAGGGAAGTTATATCCAATATTCTATGGTAAGCCATCATGTAAAAGAATATGCAGGAATGTATATATATATGAATCAGTTTACTGTACAGCAGAAATTC
>NW_011495059.1:7756431-7756940 GCF_000754665.1 Bison bison bison | reverse complement strand
CGTTAGTATACTCTATTGGTGTTTTTCTTTCTGGCTTACTTCACTCTGTATAATAGGCTCCAGTTTCATCCACCTCATTAGAACTGATTCAAATATATTCTTTTTAATGGCTGAGTAATACTCCATTGTGTATATGTACCACGGCTTTCTTATCCATTCATCTGCCGATGGACATCCAGGTTGCTTCCATGTCCTGACTATTATGAACAGTGCTGCAATGAACATTGGGGTACATGTGTCTCTTTCAATTCTGGTTTCCTCGGTGTGTATGCCCAGCAGTGGATTCCTGGATCATAAGGCAGTTCTATTTCCAGATTTTTAAGGAATCTCCACACTGTTCTCTATAGTGGCTGTACTAGTTTGCATTCCCACCAACAGTGTAAGAGATTTCCCTTTTCTACACACCCTCTCCAGCATTTATTATTTGTAGACTTTTGGATTGCAGCCATTCTGACTGGTGTGAAATTGTACCTCATAGTGGTTTTGATTTGTATTTCTCTGATAATGAG
>NW_011495059.1:7754637-7755145 GCF_000754665.1 Bison bison bison | reverse complement strand
ATCTATTAGTGTCCTCTTTGATTTCTTTCACCAGTGTTTTATAGTTTTCTATATATAGGTCTTTAGTTTCTTTAGGTAGATATATTCCTAAGTATTTTATTCTTTCCGTTGCAATGGTGAATAGAATTGTTTCCTTAATTTCTCTTTCTGTTTTCTCATTATTAGTGTGTAAGAATGCAAGGGATTTCTGTGTGTTGATTTTATATCCTGCAACTTTACTATAGTCATTGATTAGTTCTACTAATTTTCTAGTGGAGTCTTTAGGGTTTTCTATGTAGAGGATCATGTCATCTGCAAATAGTGAGAGTTTTATTTCTTCTTTTCCAATTTGGATTCCTTTTATTTCTTTTTCTGCTCTGATTGCTGTGGCCAAAACTTCCAAAACTATGTTGAATAGTAATGGTGAAAGTGGGCACCCTTGTCTAGTTCCTGACTTTAGAGGAAATGCTTTCAGTTTTTCACCATTGAGGATAATGTTTGCTGTGGGTTTGTCACATATAGCTTTTAT
>NW_011495059.1:7752331-7752714 GCF_000754665.1 Bison bison bison | reverse complement strand
TTTATTGTTTTGGGTTCGAATTTATACACCATTTTTGTGTTTCCTGTCTAGAGAATATCCTTTAGTATTTGTTGGAGAGCTTTTTTGGTGGTGCTGAATTCTCTCAGCTTTTGCTTGTCTGAAAAGCTTTTGATTTCCCCTTCATACTTGAATGAAATCCTTGCTGGGTACAATAATCTGGGCTCTAGGTTATTTTCTTTCATCATTTTAAGTATGTGTTGCCATTCTCTCCTGGCTTGAAGAGTTTCTATTGAAAGATCAGCTGTTATCCTTATGGGAATTCCCTTGTGTGTTATTTGTTGTTTTTCCCTTGCTGCTTTTAATATTTGTCCTTTGTGTTTGATCTCTTTAAATTTGATTAATATGTGTCTTGGGGTGTTTCG
>NW_011495059.1:7751398-7752231 GCF_000754665.1 Bison bison bison | reverse complement strand
TCTTTCTGTATTCTGGAAGTTTGTGGAGTTCTCTTTATTGTGGGGTTTCCTCACTGTGTGTGGGTTTTTACGGGTGGCTTGTCAAGGTTTCCTGGTTAGGGAAGCTTGTGTTAGTGTTCTGGTGTGTGGAGCTGTATTTCTTCTCTCTGGAGTGCAATGAAATGCCCAGTAATGTGTTATGAGATGTCTATGGTTTTGGGGTGACTTTGGGCAGCTTGTATCTTGAAGCTCAAGGCTGTGTTCCTTTGTTGCTGGAGATTTTGCTTGATATGTCTTGCCCTGGAACTTGTTGGCCCTTGTTTGGTGCTTGGTTTCAGTGTCGGTATGGAGGTATTTGATGAACTCCTGTCAATTAATGTTTCTTGGAGTCAGGAGTTCCCTGGAGTCAGGGTTTGGACTTAAGCCTCCTGCTTCCAGTTATCGGTCTTCTTTTTACAGTAGTTTTAAAACTTCTCATTCTATACAGCACCATTGATAAAACATCTACGTTAAAGATGAAAAGTTTCTCTACTGTGAGGGTCACTCAGAGAGGTTCACAGTGTTACATGGAGAAGAGAAGAGGGAGGAGGGAGTTAGAGGTGACCCAAATGAGATGAGGTGGAATCAATAGTGGAGAGAGCGGGGTAGTCAGTAGTCACTTCCTTATGTGCACTCCACAACTGGACCACTCAGAGATGTTCATGGAGTTATACAGAGAAGAGAAGAAGGAGGAAGGAGACAGAAGTGGCCAGAAGGATAAAGGGGGGAATGAAAAGGAGGGAGACAGATCCAGCCAGTAATCAGTTCCCTAAGTGTTCTCCATCATCTGGAACACACAGAAAATTCACAGAGTT
>NW_011495059.1:7749734-7750713 GCF_000754665.1 Bison bison bison | reverse complement strand
GGAAGGTCTGCAGCTGGCTATCTCTGTTCAGTCCTTTGTTCCATGCGCGGGCCTGGCGGTGTCTTAAGTTGAAGCTGGCTTTTTACATTGTAGATATCCCACAGTCCGATTTGCTAGCCCAAATTATTTCACTCAGATAGCACTCAGGGTATTCAGGCCAGGTCCTCACTCTAAGCGATGCAGCCTGTGCCGCGCCTCCCTGCCCAGCCCCCGCTTGCTAATGGCATGTGCAGGCATCTTCAGTGCTTCTCCACTGGGGGAGTTACCGTAGGGCTCGCAATCTGCAAGTTTTAATTGTTTATTTATTTTTTCTCTCTGTTATGTTGCCCTCTGTGCTTCCAAAGCTTGGCACAGATTCAGCAGTGAGAAGGTTTCCTGGTTTTTGGAAACTTCTCTCTTTTTAAGACTCCCTTCCCGGGAAGGAACTCCGTCCCTCCCTCTTTTGTCTCTTTTTTTGTCTTTTAAATTTTTTCCTAACTCCTTTCGAAGAATTGGGTTGCTTTTCTGGGTGCCTGATGTCCTCTGCCAGCATTCAGAAGTTGTATTGTGGAATTTACTTGACGTTTAAATGCTCTTTAGATGAATTTGTGGGCGAGAAAGTGTTCTCCCCGTCCTACTCCTCTGCCATCTTGGCTCCTCTCTCCCATCACCTCCACTAGTTTTATTTGTAGCCTTGCTTCCTAAGGCCCACTGAGTTCACATTTCAGGATGTCTGGCTCTGGGTCAGTGATCACACTATTGTGATTATCTGGGTCATGCAGATCTTTTTTTGGACAGTTCTTCTGTGTATTCTTGCCACCGCTTCTTAGTATCTTCTGCTTCTGTTGTTGCTGCTGCTAAGTCGCTTCAGTCGTGTCCGACTCTGTGCGACCCCATAGACAGCAGCCCAACAGGCTTCTCTGTCCCTGGAATTCTCCAGGCAAGAACACTGGAGTGGGTTGCCATTGCCTTCTCCAATGCATGAAAGTGAAAATTGAAA
>NW_011495059.1:7748612-7749285 GCF_000754665.1 Bison bison bison | reverse complement strand
TTTCTCTCTCTTTGTTATTCTTTGGAACTCTACATTCAAATGTGTATATCAGTCCTTTTCTCCCTTACTTTTCACTTCTGTTCTTTTCACAGCTATTTGTAAAGCCTCCTCAGATAGTAATTTTGCTTTTTTTACATTTCTTTTTCTTGGGCATGTTCTTGATCCCCATCTCCTGTACAATGTAATGAACCTCCATCTATAGTTCATCAGTCTAGTCCCTTAAATCTATTTCTCACTTCCACTGTATAATTATTAGGGAATTATGTTAAAAAAATGTTCAAATTCTTAAAGATGATGCTGTGAAAGTGCTGCACTCAATATGCCAGCAAATTTGGAAAACTCAGCAGTGGCCACAGGACTGGAAAAGGTAAGTTTTCGTTCCAATAACAAAGAAAGGCAATGACAAAGAATGCTCAAACTACTGCACAATTGCACTCATCTCACATGCAGGTAAAGTAATGCTTAAAATTCTCCAAGCCAGGCTTCAGCAATACGTTAACTGTGAACTTCCTGTTGATCAAGCTGGTTTTAGAAAGGGTAGAGGGACCGGAGATCAAATCACCAACATCCAATGGATCATGGAAAAAGCAAAAGAGTTCCAGAAAAAAAAACATCTATTTCTGCTTTATTGACTATGCCAAAGCCTTTGACTGTGTGGATCACAATAAACTGT
>NW_011495059.1:7746079-7747921 GCF_000754665.1 Bison bison bison | reverse complement strand
TGGAAAAGACTCTGATGCTGGGAGGGATTGGGGGCAGGAGGAGAAGGGGACTACAGAGAATGAGATGGCTGGATGGCATCACTGACTCGATGGACGTGAGTCTGGGTGAAATCCGGGAGTTGGTGATGGACAGGGAGGTCTGGTGTGCTGCCTTTCATGGGGTCGCAAAGAGTTGGACACGACTGAGCAACTGAACTGAACTGACGTTAAAAATACTTTCTGTTTAGAAATCATTCATTGATGATATGTCTCTTTTTTTTTAACTTTAGAATATTGTATTGTTTTTGCCATATATCAACATGAAAAAAAATGCATTTCCTACTGCAGAAGTAGCTACTAGATTTTGGTTTCTAATATGAAAGTGAAAGTGATAGTCCTTCAGTTATGCCCAACTCTTTGCAGCCTCACAGACTGCATAAGATACAAGGCTTTCCTGTCCTACACCATCTTCCAGACTTTGCTCAAATGAATGACCATTAATTCGGTGATGCCATCCAGCCATCTTATCCTCTGTCATCCCCTTCTCCTCCCACTCTCACTCTTTCTCAGCATCAGAGTCTTTTCAAGTGAGACAGTTCTTTGCATCAGGTGGTCAAAGTATTGGAGTTTTAGCTTCACCATCAGTCCTTCCAATACATTTTTAGGACCAGTTTCCTTTAGGATGGACAGATTGGATCTCCTTGCAGTCCATGGGATTCTCAAGAGTCTTCTCCAATACCACAATTCAAAAGTTAATGACAATGAAATGAAACCTGTTGCTCAGTTGCACCCAGTAAGGCTAGTAGCTAGCACACTGAACACCACAGAGTATGGCTGATTTCATTGTCATGGAATATTCTGTTGCATCTCCCCACTGTAGAGTGCTCTACAGTTTGAGATGCTTGTGTTTTGGTATTGCTGGGTTTTCCCTACTGTCATGTGGGCTTTCTCTAGCAACAGTGAGCAGGGGCTTCTCTTGTCATGGAACTCTGGGCTCAGTAGCTGCAATATATGTTCTTTGTCTCTTCGAGGGATGTGTGATCTCCATGGACCAGGGTTCAAACTTGTGTCTCCCATATTGGCAGGTGTATTCTTTTACCACTAAGCCACAAGGGAGGTCCCTGAACTTTATTTTACTCCCAAAGCTAGCATAGTGTGGACGTTAAATGATAGCATCCTGAGTTCTCCCAGGGGTGGAACAGCAAGTGTAGCTTCATCTAAAGATCCCTTCTGTTGGGCACATTGAACAGCTCTGAAAGGGAGGAAAAGCAGTGCAATGGTTTGAGTAGAGGGTGTAGTGTGTGGCACTGTTGTAAATAAGCTGATCTGTTCCACTTGGTTTTTGGTCTTTGGTCTGGGGCACGGTGAGTTCCTCTGAGGAACATGGCTGAGTGTTTGCTCAGGTCTCCTGACCTCCATTGAGGAGGGAGGTGTGGTTTTCATTTTCTTTTTGCCTGAGAAATTTTGAATTTTCTCACTCAGTCTTTTTCTAGAGTCTCAGAGGATTTCACAGATTTCACACAAAATTTCCACAAGCAGCAGCAATATTTGTTGACCATACTGAGTGGGGATGTCCTGTTGCATCCATTGTGCTCCCATCTGGTTGTCATTTTCGGGGACTACAGAGGTTTTCTTGAGCCAGTATCCTTTTCTGTATTGGCCATCGTAGAAGGCTGGTTTTTGGTCATAAAAGCATAGTTGTGAGGCAGGTATCCATGCCACCCAGGAGTTTTCTTCAAAGAAAGGTGGCTAACCATGTACTGAGTTCAATGTCCCCCTCCCCAGGGCCAATGTTACAGGTTGGTGGCAGCCTGAGAGAGTGGAATGCCTTTGACATCCACCGTGGACTTTGAGCCAGGGTTC
>NW_011495059.1:7745328-7745767 GCF_000754665.1 Bison bison bison | reverse complement strand
TGTAAGATTCCCCTGGAGAAGGAAATGTAACCTATTTCAGTATTCTTTCCTGGAGAATTCCATGAACAGAGGAGCCTGGCAAGCTACAAGGGGGTCACAGAGTCAGACACAACTGAGTGACTAATAGACCCAGAAGCTTGTACTGTTTGTATGCCTGATGCCCGATTTCCTGAGCATTACTTCATCTTCCTCTGTATCCCGTGTCTCCCCGCTTCCAGTTGCCTCTGCTTGGGGAGCCAACCAGGGCACAGAGCAGGGAATGAGACATGGCTTCTTGAATTCAGCAGGCAAGCCCTGTGGTCTCATTGCATGCCAGTCCAAGGCAGGGATGCAGAGAGGAGGAAAATGCAGGCTTCCCACACTGCAGGGGATTTTTAGACATGTAAACAAGGATGAGGAAGATTGCAGTTCAGATCAGTGATCATTAGAAGCTGTGTAG
>NW_011495059.1:7744311-7745228 GCF_000754665.1 Bison bison bison | reverse complement strand
GTGAGGGACCAGTTGCTAGAGCTGTGTGGACAAGGAGGAAGATTGGAAGTGTGGCTAGACCAGTGGCTGAAGCTGTGTGGACAAGGAGGAGGACCAGAGAGGAGGTCAGGGACATGTGTCTGGAGATGTTTAAACAAGCAGGTGAAGGATTTGTGATAACAGTCCAGGGGACCAGTGGCTGGTGTTGTGTGAAGAAGGATGAGGTGGATTGCAGATAAAGTCAGGACAAGTGGCTGGAACTGGGTATACAAGGAGGAGAAAGACTGGTGATAAAGTCAATAGCAACATGGCCAGACTTGTGTGAATAAGGATTAGGTTCAGTGGTTTGGAGATTTTAAGTCAGGGACCAGTGGCTGGAGCTGTGTGACAAAGAGGAGGCGTAATGAAGAGGCAGTCAGGAACTAGTAGCTGGAGCTGTGAGGACTAGAAAAAGGAAGATTTGACTGGAGGTCAGGGACCAGTAGCTGGAACTTTGTGGACAAGGAGGAGGAAATTTGGAGAGGTGATCAGGAACCAGTGACTGGAGCTGTGTGTATAAGGAAAAGCAGGACTGGAGAGGGGGTCAGAGCCCTGTAGCTGTTGCTGTGTAGATGAGGAGCGAAGATTGGATATAAAATCAGAGACAAGTGGCTGGACCTATGTGAGGAAGGTTGAGGGGATTTGTAGATCAAATCAGGGACCTATGGCAGGGACTGTGGGGACAAGGATGAGGAGGATTGCAGTCCATGCCAGTGTCCACTAGATAGAACTGTGTCGACACAATGGAAGACTTTTGAGGGACAAGGTTAGGAACCAGTTGTTATAGCAACATAGACAAGGAAGAGGACGCTTATAGAGAAAGTCAAGGAACAAGTGCCTGGAGTTGTGTTGACATGCAGAGAGAGGATAGGAAGAAAGGCAGGGACCAATGGTTAGAG
>NW_011495059.1:7743075-7744211 GCF_000754665.1 Bison bison bison | reverse complement strand
GGACCAGTGGTTGGAGCTTTTGGGACAGAGGAGGATGTCTGGAAATGAACTCAAGTGGCCGTGGCTGGTGCCATTTGGTCAAGGAGGAAGATAGGAATATAGGGACCATGGGTGGGGCTGTGTGGACAAGAAGGAGGGAACATGTAGACTCTGGAGCTGTTTGGACACAGAGGAGAAAGACTGGAAAGGAAACCGAGGAGTGGAAAGGAAACCAATGGCTAAAGGCTCTCTGTACAAGGAGGAAGAGGAGCTCCACCAGGGCCTGCAGCTGTGTATACAAAAAGGACAATTGGAGATAATGTCCATGACAGGGGGCCACATCTGTGTGAGTAAGGATGAGGAGGTTCATCAATTCATAACTCAAAGACCACTGGGTGGGACTGTGTGGATGGAAATGAGGAGGACTGCAGTTCAGGTCAGTTCAGTTCAGTCACTCAGTCTTGTCTGACTCTTTGCGATCCTATGGACTGCAGCATGTCAGGCTTCCCTGTCCATCCCCAGTTTATGGAGTTTACCCAAACTAATCTCCATTGAGTCAGTGAAGCCATCAGACCATCTCATCCTTTATCATCCCCTTTTCCTCCTGCCTTCAATCTTTCCCAGCACCAGGGTCTTTCCCAGTGAGTCAGCTGTTTGCATCAGGTGACCAAAGTATTGAATTTTAAACTTCAACATCAGTCCTTCTAATGAATGTTCAGGAATGATTTCCTTTAGGATGGACTGGTTGGCTCTCCTTGCAGTCCAAGGGACCCTCAAGAGTCTACTCCAACACCACAGTTCAAAAGCATAAATTCTTCAGGAGTACAGGTGAGTAACCACTAGATGAAGCTGCTTACACAAAGAGAAAGGGGAATGAGAGACAAAGTTGGGGACCATTTGCTGGAACTGTGTAGACACAGGGGAGCTTGCATTGTTGTCAGATCTGTGGATGGGGTTGTGAGAGGACAAGGAGGAGGATTGGAAAACATTTCAGGAACCTGGTGGCAGATGCTGTTTAGACAAAGAGGTGGCAGAATGAAGAGGCAGTCAGGGACCAGCACCTGGAGGTGTGATAAAAGGTGGAGAGGAAGATTAGAGAGGAGGTCATAAACCAGTGGCTGGAGCTGTGTGGACAAGCAGGAGGAAGATTGGAGAAT
>NW_011495059.1:7740110-7742166 GCF_000754665.1 Bison bison bison | reverse complement strand
TGTGAACAAGGATGAGGACAGGTGCACTTTGGGTCAGTGACCACTAGGTGGAGATGTGTAGAAAAGTGAGAAGCTCACTAGAGACAAAGTAAGGGACCACTCATGGAAGATTTGTCTTCAAGGAGGAGATTGATTTGACAGGTGGCCAAGGACCTATATATTCAGCTGTGTGAACACAAGGAGGAATCACAGAGCACAGTTTGGAAACCAGTGGTGGAGCTGTGTGGACAAGGAGAAGGAAGATTGGAAAGTAGGCGAGGCACTTGCCATTGAATCTGAGTGTAGAAGAGGGGGGTGAAAAAGTGAAAGTTAGTTGCACAGTCATGTCTGACTCTTTGGAATCCCATGGACTGCAGCCAGCATGGCTCCTTTGTCCCCTGGCATACTGCAGTCCATGGGGTGACAAAGAGTCATACACAGCTGAGTGACTGAACTGAACTGAGACAAAGGTATGGTGTTGATAGACAACATTAGGGATTAGTTCCTGAGGCTGCTGGACAAGGGGCAGGAGGATTGAGAGGATGCTAGGGACCAGTAGTTAGAGAGATATGTGGGAAAGGAAAGTTTGAGAAGTTAGTGACTTCTGGCTGGAGTTGTATGGAAAATTAACAGGAGGATTGATTGGAGTGGGAATCAGAGACCAGTGGCTGGAGCTATATGGACAAGAAGTCCACATATTAGAGAGAAGGTCATGGACCTCGGCTGGAGCATTATGGACAAGTAAGAAGCGGGCTGTAGAGGATATCAGAGACCAGTAGATGAAGCTGTGAGGAAAAAGAGCAGGAGGGAAAAGGGCACGGACTACTGGCTTGAGGTACATGGACATGTTGCAGGATAGTGTGGAAAGAAATAAATCAAGTTCTCACAGGAATATGTGCAAAAAGTAGGTTGGAAGATTTGAAAGAAGGTCAGAAACCCTGTCTCTGGATATCTGGAGACAAGGATGAAGAGAATTGCAAAAGAGGTCAGAGACTTCTGGGGACTTGAGCTGAATGTCCAGGAACAGTGGCTGGGGCTCTGAGTACAAGGACAGAGAGGATTATTGATAAAGTCAGGTACCAGAGATGGGAACTGTGTGTCCAAGGGTTAGCCCAGGGGTTAGCAGATAAGGTGAAGGATCATGGTTGGAGCTGTTAAGAAAAGCAGTAGATGACTGGAAGAGAAATTGCTGACCCTTGGCAAGAACTTTCTGTCCAAGGAGGAGGGGGCTTACTGATAATGTCAGGCACTGATGGTTGGAACAGTGTGTACAAGTAGGAGGACGTTTTGAGATAAAGTCAGGGAAAAGCAGCCTGACCTATGTGAATGGGATGAGAAGGCTTGAACATGAAGTCAGGCCAGTGGCTGGGACTGTGTGAGCAAGGATGAGGAGAACTGTAGTTGAGGTCAAAGATCACTGGTTTAGCTGTGTAGAAAAAGACTTAGGCAGGGCTTCCCAGGTGACTCAGTGTTAAAGAATATGCCTGCCAATGCAGGAGGTGCAGGTTCAATTGCCAGACTGGAAGATCCCCTTGGGTAGGAAGTGGCAGGCCATGCCAGTATTCGTGCCTGGGAAACCCCATGAACAGAGGAGCCTAGTGGGCTACAGCCGACCATTATTCAATGGTAATAAATTGGATGTGACTGCACATGCACACAGACACACAGGCAGTAAGGAATGAGGCTGGAAGACAAGTCCAGGGACCAGTGGCTGGGGCTGTGTGAACACAGAGGAGGAATATTGGGGTGGAATTCAGGGATCAGTGGTTGGATCTGTGTGGACATGAATGGGACAAGTTTGAAGAGGAGGGCAGGGACTTGTGGCTGAACGTAGGTGGAAAGGGATGAATGACTATAGATGAGGTTGGTGTGTGAGTGGTTTGTGTCTGGAGCTATGTTGACAAGGAGGAAAAGGGCTGCATATCAAGTCAGTAGACAAGTGGCTGGAAGCTGTGTGAACAGGAAGGAGGAGGCTTGCACATGAGGTCAGTGACTACCAGATACAGCCACATAAACAAAGGGGAAGGGAGCTGGGAGGTGAAGTCAGGGACTTGAGGTCAGGGAGCGGTGCAGACAG
>NW_011495059.1:7738738-7740010 GCF_000754665.1 Bison bison bison | reverse complement strand
GCAGTGTTGAACTTCCTCTGTCATCCTTTAAATTCCTACTGGCTTTTTCCATGCTGTAATGTGTGTGTCTCTATGCTACTTTCTCCATTAGTCTCACCATCCTTCCCCTATCCATCTGTTCTCTATGTGTCTGCATCTCCACTGCTGCTCAGCAAATTGGTTCATCAGTATCATCTTTCTAGATTCCATATACATGTGTTAATATATGATACTTTTTTTTTCCTTTCTGATTCAGGTCACTCAATATGATAGGCTCTAGGCTCATGTACCTCATTAGAACTGACTCAAATGTGTTTCTTTTTGTGGCTGAGTAATATTCTATTTTGTACATGTATCATGGCTTCTTAATCCATCCATCTGCTGATGGACATCTAGGTTACCTCTGTGTGCTCTTGCTAAGTTGCTTCAGTTATGTCCGGCTCTGTGCATGCCCATAGATGGCAGCCTACCTGGCTCTTTTGTCCCTGGGATTCTCCAGGCAAGAATATTGGAGTGGATTACCATTTCCTTCTCCACCCATGTGCTAGCTATTTTAAATAGTGCTGCAATGAACAGTGAAGTACATGCATCTATTTCAGTCATGGTTTCCTCCAGGGTATATGTCCAGTACTGAGATTTGCTAGAGCATATCATAGTTTTATTCCTAGTTTTCTCTTGTTGTTGTTGTTTTAAGAAATCTCCATACTATTGTCCATAATGGCTGTACCAATTTATATTCTCACTTACAGTGCAAGAGAGCTTCTCTCATGGCTTAGATGGTAAAGAACCCTCCCGCAAGGCAGGAGACCTGGGTTGGGGAGATTCCCTTGGAGCAGGGAAAGGCTATCCACTCCAGTATCCTGGCCTGGAAAATCCCATGAAGTGTACAATCCATACAGCTGCAAAGAGTCGGACATGACTGAGCAATTTTCACTTTCTAAAAATGCACAAGGATTTCCACTTTTTCCACAGTCTCTCCAGCATTTATTGCCTGTAGATTTTTTTGAGGCTGGCCTGATATTTGTTCATGTGAAACAAGCTGCTGATAGCCTGCAGGCCAGGAGATGCGGGTGGGTTCTGAGGGCACTTGGGTGAGCAGGGCAGTGACTGAGTCCCGCACACTGTACCCACTGCAAGAGCTCACTGAGAGCCTCGGTTGCAAGCTTCAGGTGCTGTGGGAGGCACAGGAGAGCCTGCTGGGGGACGTGCAGGCTAACAGTGTGTTGGGCAACAAGGTGGAGGCCCTGTTTAAGGCCCTGTGTAAGCCAATGAGTTTGACAAGTTCCACATGTT
>NW_011495059.1:7737827-7738452 GCF_000754665.1 Bison bison bison | reverse complement strand
GTTGGTGGAAACCATCAGTCACAGGCAGCCTAACCAGGGCAAAGATGCAGTATCAGGCAGTGGGAGGCTCCCTTGTCTTTCCAGATAGAAAGCAGAACACATGGGCAGATGTGAACACAGAACACCCTCCCTCCAGTCTGTGGCTGCTAGTCTCCACAGAAATCTCTCTACAGAAATCTCCTAATTGATTTCTGTAGCCCTATTTTGAGGATCAGCTGAGGTCTCTTTATCTTTTGGTTGGAATTATTTAATTGCAATTAACCCTCCTTTCACTCAACTGAAAAGTCAAGGTGTCCTCTAGCAGGGGGCAGGTAGCAGACAGCCCTGAAAGTTGGAGCAGGCCATGGGATCCTTCCCAGGCTCTGCACCAGGGAAGCAGTTTCTGTTTTCAGCTCCCCCACCCACCAAGCAACAGCCCTGTGCCTCTGGCCTCTCCTTTGGGCTCCCCTACCCCATAATGCTCCACTGGGGCTGGGGGAGGCCATTCAGGTCACCAGGTGGCAGAGGAATGGGAGACTCTGCTGGCATTGGAAACTGGGACTGAGTACAGGTTGTTCCTTGGTGTCAGCCAGCCACCACTTGGAGACTATTTAATGCCATTGCTCACTCCCTCTCTTCTTTTCAC
>NW_011495059.1:7737028-7737727 GCF_000754665.1 Bison bison bison | reverse complement strand
CCAGTCATGTCTGACTTTTTAGCTCAGGTGGTAAAGCGTCTGCCTACAATGTGGGAGGCCTGGGTTCAATCCCTGGGTTGGGAAGATCTCCTGGAGAAGGCAATGGCAACCCACTCCAGTACTCTTTCCTGGAAAATCCCACGGACCAAGGAGCCTGGTAGGCTACAGTCCATGGGGCCGCAAAGAGTTGGACATGACTGAGAGACTTCACTTCACTTCATGGATTGTAGCATTCCAGGCCTCCCTGTCCATCACTACCTCCGAGAGTTTTACTGAAACTCACATCCTTTGGGTTGGTGATGCCATCCAACCATCTCATCTTCTGTTTTCCTCTTCTCTTCCTGCCTTTAATCTTTCCCTGCATTAGGTTTTTTCCCAATGAGTCAGTTTTTCACATCATGTGGCTGGAACATTCTAGCATTATTTTATATGTTTATACTCATGTCTGTCATGTCAGTGATGCCATCAACAGGCTTAGTTAGTATCCAAGACATTGAAGGAGTCCCCTGTGGGGCACCATGCCTGTGGTCCTCCTGGGCCCTGAGCCTTCACTGTTTCACTTGGGGTCTACATGTTAAGTCCATAGTGTGTGTGCTTGATGAGCCTCACCTTCCTAGATCTGGAGGCAGTAATGATCCATGACCTCCTCCAGGTTCAGTGTAGGGGCCCATCGTCCACCATGCTCAGCGTTGGTGGAAA
>NW_011495059.1:7735856-7736558 GCF_000754665.1 Bison bison bison | reverse complement strand
TGGGAGCACAAAGGCCCTTCAGGAGTCCTTTGTTCCCTGTGCATCTCCCAGTTTTGGACTTTTCCAGGTGCAAATGGCTCTTTTGTTCCTCTGGCTGGATATCCGGACACCTCCTGCAGAGTTGTATCTGGGCACCTCTTGTGGGGGTGTGTATCTTGGTTCCTCCTGCTGGGGTGTATCCAGGAGCCTCCCTGCACAGGCAGTGGGAGGCACTGGCCAGCCCTCCGCTGGTCCTCAGCAGGCCTGTACATCTTCCGTCTGTCCAGCAATCCCAGCTCAAGGAGCAGATCGAGAAGTGTCCTGATCCAGCAGCAGAAGGACGCCAGGGAGCTGAAGGAGAACCTGGACCGCTGTGAGGGCTTTGTCTTTCACATCCGGACCAGCTACCTGGGCCCCAAGAGCCTGGCGGACTAGGAGCACTTTGTCAAGATGAAGTCAGCACTTGTCATCAAGAAGCTCGAGCTGGATGACAAAATACACCTGGGTGAGGGGTAGCTGAAGTGCCTGACAGCCTTCATCCAGAAAGAGGCAAATGAGGGTGCACCCAGCTCACACCCAGCCCTCCCTGGAGGAGGAGGATGGGAATGTGCTTGGCACTGCCATCAGCTCCAGTCCTGTGGATGTAGCTGAAAACCGCAGCCTGTATTTACTTCCTGTCTATTGGGGAGGTGGGAGGAAGGGGGTCCTCCTCTCACTGCCAGG
>NW_011495059.1:7734362-7735756 GCF_000754665.1 Bison bison bison | reverse complement strand
GCAATAACTTCCTGTGTGTGCATTTTGGTTGAGTTAATTCTTAGGTTTCCATGGAATGCTGAGCAGACCGCCCCCACCACCCTACACCCTGTTGCCCCCCAGCACCCCAATGTGTCTCCATGTGGCACACTGTGGCTCAGGTGCACCCTGTCCATTCAGACAGGGTCACCCACATGGTCTCTGCTGGTCCTAAGTGCAGGTAATGAAACCTGTTCTCCACATGTGAAGGAACAGAGTGTCTAAGAAGGTCCACGTAGGTTGGGAGTTAGCCATGGGTGGGGGTGGGTGGAGGGGTGGGTGTTGGGGGGTCTCATGGTGCACGTGCTGTCCAGTGTATGGCGGGAGGCACTGGGCAGCTGTGTTCTACCATGGGTCTGGAAATTTTGAGCCATTCATTGTGTCTCTTCTTTAAGGATGACCCCTAACCCAGCAAAAAATCATGAGGATGAGCATTATTTATTAATATGTTAAGAAAGGAGAATAATTGTCCATGTGGTTTAAAGACCAGGTGTGAAATGATGGGCTTTCACCCAGCTGTGTTCACTCATGGTGAAATCTCCACTTGTACAGTGTGCATGCTTTAAGGTGCATGCAGAAGTGACATACTGGATTTTGTGCAAGCTGGGATGACCCCAGCTTGCATTTTTGACACCAGCTTGATATTTGTCCTACAAAGTGAGATTATCTGGCTAAAAGTGTGTCTGGAAGTTATGTGCTTGCCAGGCACTTTTTTTCCCTAATGCCCCTGATATATTTTCTTCATTTACTGACCCCCACCCAAGAACATTTCTTCAGTGTGTATATTATCGTGGATTCTAATTGGCAGCTCTTCTCTTCTTGCTTCTCTGGGTTTCTTATGGCTGTGTCAGGGCCACATTTCCTCTAAGAACTCATAGCTCTGGCTTTCCAGAGGTCCTGGTGGACCACACAACTCCTAGACCTGGTCTTTCTCTTTCACAGAGTTGACCACTGTCCATTTCCCATTTTATAGTTTGATATTTCAAGGTGGTCAAGAGAGTCTATTCACTAAAGAAAATACTGTCAAGCTGTTATTTTCCAGTGGCCAAGTCACTACTAGGAGAAGATAACTTCTTCTCTAGGAGCAGATCCTTTGTGTGACCAATGATTTGCATCCAGAATGTATAAAGAACTTTCCACATTAACATTATGAAAACAGACAGCCCAGTTAAAACATGAGCCAGAGACTTAAACAGACACTTTACCAAAGAAGTGTATTGACATAGGCACAATAGGTGTTCAGCCCTCTGTGGCTTGGTTATCACTGTCTGATTTTTAACCCTATCATTTCTGTACTGTCCCAGTTGGGTGATATGCCTGGATAATGGCAGGAGAAGCCCTAAGATAACTTCATGTCTGGGTGATATTTGGAGGTC
>NW_011495059.1:7733881-7734262 GCF_000754665.1 Bison bison bison | reverse complement strand
GAGGTTGCAGTTAGAGGCCTTTCCTGAGACTTTGATCATGCCACCCATTGTGGACGATGTGTACTGATTTCATCCTCAACACTTAATACTTACCTCTCAACAGATCATCCTGCTCAACCTTAATAAAATAAATGGTGTCTTTCAGTGAATGGAGCATATCTTTGTCTTGCATCTTTTTTAAGAATTGGAACATCCTTTCTGTATGTCAGATCATTCAGCCACTGATAAATCATGGGGTTGAATCTGTGTATGCAGTTGTTTGACTGTTTCTACCTGTCTAGTTCAGGCCAGTCTGTTTACAGCCGGGAAAACATCAGGGACACAGGTTGTGTCAGTCAACTGTTGCCACAGCCATGCTGTGTAACAACCACTATAAAATTG
>NW_011495059.1:7732892-7733781 GCF_000754665.1 Bison bison bison | reverse complement strand
GTCAGATCATGTTTTTCCTTGTTTCCTCTTACCATGAAAGGAGTTTTCTGGCAGGTGGGGAGATATCCCTTTGTCACCAGTGGTTGGTGCCTTACCAAAGACAGAAGCACACAATGTCTTATTAAAGGGCACTACTTCATACCCACTGAGCCAGAGTGACAAGCTGGACTGGCCACAGTGATATCTCTGTAGCCCTGGAGGGAACTGACCTGGAAGACTTCAGTGATGCTGGTAATAAACACTCCTTTGGCAGCCAACCCACAAAGAGAAAGGCCATGTTTTGCACTTTTTACTCTTAAATTAAGCTGTTTCTGACTTGAAAAAACCCTGCTCTGCCAATGAAGCATCATCCTCCTCCCCATGTGCTATGATTACTTGCCGAGAAAATGGGTCATAGCAGAAAAGATAAAGTTGGCTGTGCATGGACCCTGCTTTTCTCCCTTGAGGAGGCAACCACAGTGATGTCAGTGTGTTTTGATTTTCACAAAGCTTTTATCTGTGATCCTTGTCCTATTCATACAGTATTGTGATCATTTTGAAGATACGTCTGTGCAATGTGAAAATAGAGTTTGTGTCTGTATCCAGCTTTTCAGTGTCTTTTGACAATTTTGTCTTCTACACAGCAATACACAGGGCTCTTGTGTCCTTTACATGAAGCACATAGAATCACAATAGTCTATTTCCCCATGTGCTTCATAAATGTCTTATTGGCAGGGACCCAAAGATTGCAGTGAATCAGTGTGCACACCTTTGTATAGGGCTATATTACTGCATATACAAACACTCTAGTGATAACATTTCTCCCATGGCATTCCTGGGTGGTAGCTGATGGCTCACCCTGGCTCATCACTCTGCTGAGAAGTGCTCTCTGTATTCTGAGGTTGCAGTT
>NW_011495059.1:7732107-7732792 GCF_000754665.1 Bison bison bison | reverse complement strand
GAAGTTTTTTGATCATTCTGCTCCACGTGCCTGTCATCTGCCTTCTGGGTCCAGGCCTTTGGCCTGGTTATGTCCATGGCACATGAGCGCAGAACAAGCCCAGTCACAATGCTGCTTGCCCTGGGTGTGGTTACAACACACATGCTAACTTTCCATTCCTGCACCTGCTAAACTTCCATTGATGCAACAAGTTGCACAACCCAACCTGGAATCCAGAAGTTGCGGCGTGTGCTCCACCCTGTGACTGCAGGGAGCTGTGAGGCATGGGTGCCATTGGTGGAGCCCCGTCATCCCCCATGCCAAGTGCTGATACGGAGTAGATCCATGGGTCCAGGACCCGAACACAAGTTCCCAGAGCAAAGCCCCCTCTATCACTTGAAGGTCATATGGCTGTGAGCAGGAGCTAGCCTCTCCACCACTCAGCTTCTTCCTTCGCAGATACTGGGCAAGCAAGCAGGCTAATGTCAACGTGCTTGGAATCTGTGCCGGGTGAGAATAGTGCTACATGGAGGGTGGTGTTCATACCTCTGGTGCTGTCACTGCAGCTTGGGTCTGGAGGAAAAGTGTTCTTTGCACCCAGACACCACTGTTTGAAATACCAGAGGACAGATGGAAGCTGCTCACAGTCGGTAGCAGAAAAACGCTTCTGTGCATAGAGCAGATTGGTGGGACCTGGAGGTCAACC
>NW_011495059.1:7730858-7732007 GCF_000754665.1 Bison bison bison | reverse complement strand
CACAGGGGCACAGAAGACACTGTCTGCATCCTCACACCTGTTAGTTTGACCACTGCAGGGCCACCATACCCTGCAAGCCCAGGCATTCAGGCGGAGGGGGTAGGTGGTGGTGAGCGGAATGTGTTCTGCATTTCCCATCAAAAGAAAATAACCTCTCATGTTGTGTGTTTACACATATAGATTGTGTGCTAAGTCACACTGAGGCAGGTAAAACATCCCACGAAACCTGACCCGTGTCATTCAGCCCCTCAACCAGATCCCCAAAATACCTGTGATGAATCCAGTACCCCACCCCCATGAAACCTAGGAAGTGAGGTGCAGTGGAAGGCAAAGAGGAAAGGCCCTTAACCAGTGGCAGTGAACCCTCCTTTCTCATCTCAGGAAAGCCTAGGGGAGAGCACCATAGCTGGAGGCCCCGCCTCTTACCCCCCCAACATGGAAGGGTTATGCTGGGGGAAGCCTGACCCTTTAAGCTCAAGATCAGCCTGTTTCTAGATTACACCCATTTAGGAAACTTAAGCATGTGGCTTACCTCATAGTGTCATCCCAGGAGGCTCCATGGGCAGGCTCCAGTGTCTGGATGGAGGCCAGACACTATACACAGGACATGTTAAGGGAGGCCACCATCTCCCTTCAGACCTGTCCTCTCCAGAATACATTAGACAAACCAAAAGGTAGGGGAGAGACTTGGTTTATTAAAAAAAAAAAAGCCGACCAAAGGTGCAGATGCAATGAAAGACCACTGGAGGGGCAGCTCAAAGCCAGATGGAATGAAGCAGCCTGATCACAAAGATGACACAACGCCTGCACCCCTCTGGGGATGCTGGGCCTTGGCTAGAAGAGAAACCAGGCTGGCAATGGGAGAAGTCTGAATAAGGTATGTAGATAACCATGAGGTCAAGTCGAAGTTCTTTTTAATTTTACTGAAGTATACTTGATTGACAATGTTGTGCTAACTTCTTCTGTACAACAAAATGAACCACACATATAAAAACACATATAAACACACACACACACACACACACACATATATATATATATATATATGTATTATTTTCCATTATGGTTTATTACAGGATACTGGGCATAGCTCCCTGTGCTACATAGTAGGGCCATTGTTTATCCATCATATATATATATGTATAGGTC
>NW_011495059.1:7730515-7730758 GCF_000754665.1 Bison bison bison | reverse complement strand
TCAGGGCGAGCCACCTCGGGCACGCTGAATCAGTCTCAGGCACGGGGGAACAGGAGACACTGTCTGCATCCTCACACTTATTGACTTGATGACATCAGGGCCACCACATGCTGAAAGCCCAGACATTCTTGGGGGAGATGGGGTGGGTGGTGGTGAGGGCAATGTGTTCTGCATTTCCCACCAAAAGAAAAGAGCCTCACATGTTGCATGTGTCCATATATAGATTTTGTGCTAAGTCACACT
>NW_011495059.1:7730063-7730415 GCF_000754665.1 Bison bison bison | reverse complement strand
AGGGAGAGGGAGTCTTCCCTTTTTTTTTTTTTTTTTAAATAATTTTGCTTGTTAAATTTTGGTTGCTCTGGGTCCTCCTTGGTGCTTGTGTTTTTCTGTAGATGCACGGCATAGGCATCTTGCACGTCAGCCTCACTAGATGTGGAGCATGGGCTTAGTCATTTGTGCCATGTGGCATCATCCCAGATCAGACAAATACTTTGTCTCCTGTATGTTGGATTATTTACCACTGAGCCACCAGGGAAGCCCGAGAGAGTGTTCTTAGTAAGAACTACTCAAACATAGGAGGTGAATTTTTATTTGGGATGGGGGAAGAAACATTGTTGTAAACGTAGGGACTTCAAGAAGTACA
>NW_011495059.1:7728241-7729422 GCF_000754665.1 Bison bison bison | reverse complement strand
CTTTATCCATTCATTTGATGATGGACATGTTATTTGATTCCATGGCTTGGCTATTGTGAATAATGCTATGAACATGGGAATATATGTATCTTTTTGAATTAGTATTTTCTGGGTATATGCCCAAGGGTGGGATTTCTGGGTCATATGGTAGCTCTACTTTTAGTATTTTTAATGAACTTTCATACTACTCTCCATAATAGCTGCACCAATTTACATTCCTACTGTGTAGGTGAGTTTCCTTTTCTCTATACCCTCTTCAGCATTATTTGTACCTTTTTTAAGGATGGCCATTCTAACGAGTGTGGGTGATATCTCATTGCAGCGTTTATTTGCATTTCTTTAATAATTAGAGGTGGTCAAGATGAATTCCTTGATTCCCAGTGTCATGCTATGGTGACTGATATCATTTTCACTTGGTTAATCTTGGGTGAAGAATGTGATGATAGTACAGTTAGTCACTCAGTCATATCCAACTCTTTTCCACCCAGTGGACTGTAGCCCACAAGGCTCCTCTGTCCTTGGAGTTCTCCAAGCAAGAATACTGGAGTGGGTTGTCATGCCCTCCTGCAGGGATCTTCCCAGCCTGGGGAATCAAACTGAGGTCTCCTGTAAGAATATGTGGAGATGTGCTACTTGGAATTTTTTTTTGTTTTTGTTTTTGTTTTTTTCCTCCAGAAGCTAACAGGTTTTGCTTTGTTTTTCAGAAGGAAAAGGTGCTAGACTGGTTGCTTTCCACAGTTTCAAATGAGGATTTCCTTCTTGGCCTCCTCACTCCAGCACTTTCTTCCAGTGTGTGAGGGAAGCTTTAAAGCTGAGTTGTGAATAGTTCTTCATAACAGGAAGGCCAGGGCTGAGCTGGGGCCCTTGGACCTCTTGGGTTTTCAGAAGACTCTTGCTTTAAGCCTTTAGTAAGTGCTGGGCAGGATGATAATCTGTGCTTGTCCAGGTGGGTTTTTGATATGGACAGGAGGAGTGAACATGGGCAGCAGCCAATGGGGACTGGATGGCCGGCGTGGGGAGAGAGGGGGCGGGATACACACAGCCTGGCCTGGCGCCACAGGACACACCGCAGCACCAGGCCACCATCACTGGGCCCTGGGTGCTCAGAAGCCAGACGTCAGTGCCGGGGGAAAGGAACACATGATTGCTGGTCCCTCAGTGGTAGTGGTTCAGTCCTTTCA
>NW_011495059.1:7725175-7726869 GCF_000754665.1 Bison bison bison | reverse complement strand
GGGTGAGGGTGGCGGCAGCCTGGGAAGGGAGGTAGGCATTTCACAGTTTCAAACACGCCCGGATATCAGATGGGACGTGGGGATCATGGTTCCTAGCGGAAGGCGGTGATGCATGTGAGCTGGTGTGCAAATGCCCTGTGCTCCGATGCAAGACGCTTCCCAGCAAGCCTGCGCCAAGGCACCAGATTTTAACTTTCTGCTCTGGGTTTCCCCAGCGCCTGTGTGGTTGGACTGCCGCAGTACACACCCCACCCCACACCGGCCCCCCGCACCCTGTGATTAAACATTGAATGCCGATCAGAAAACCCACATGTGTCGAGAGGCACCATTGCAAGGGAACTGCAATTGCGGGTGGCCACTGGGGGACTCTTTTCAGTGTTGGAAAGGAAGGGCCTCCAGTCCTCTGAGGATGTGTCTGTGGTGGGGGGCTGGGCAGGGGCGGAGGGTCCTGTGACATTTCCATATGAGACCACCATATGAAATCACCGGACATGTGATTTGGGTGTATATTCGTGCCCAGGGTGTGTTTGTTTGTTTGTTTGTTTGTTTTGGCATAACAGAAGATAGGGGAAGCACACACATATACAGACAGTGATACATGTATGTGGATGCCACTAGCTGACAGTTTTACAGCAATACTGAAGTCCCATGTGCATGCATACTTGCTGCCTTCTCATCAGGATAAAGAACCATCTGCCAGTACTGACAGGCCAGCCGCAGACCCAGTCTCTCTGGGGGACTGCCCCACATCCCTTAAGCCTCTCCTCAGCCTCTCTCTTCTTGTGGTTTGCCAGATGCCCCAAGAACAGTGCCAGGATCTACTCAAGCAAGATGAGGTTCCTTTATGCCCTTCACAAGTACTCCCTTCTCCTACTTCTTTGTCCGAGTCCTTCCTTGCCTGTACAGGACAGGATGCCAAGGCTCCCCAGAGTTACCATGCCAGGTCAGGTAAGGTGTGGGTACATCCCATCCTCACCTCAATACTCTCCATTTTTCTTTTCTTTTTTTTTTTTCCCCAAGAAACAGGATTCTTAACTACATTTTTTTCCCTCTTTCTTTTTTTTTTAAATTAAAGTCTGGTTGTTTTAAAATGTAATGCCCATCTTTGCTGTGTACCAAAATAACTCAGTCATACACCCAAAGACATTCTTGTTTTATAGCCTTTTACAGTTTGTCACAGGATACTGAGTATAGCTCCCTGCATTCTACAGTAGGACCTTGTTTCTTCTAAAGGTAGTAGTTTGCATCTACCAATCCCCTAAAAACCTTCCACCCTTCCCCTTGGCAACCACAAGTCTGCTCTCTGTGAGTCCCTTCTTTGCTTTACAGATATGATCATTTGTGACATATTCTGGCTTCCACCCCAGATATGCAGAAGACACCACCCTTACAATAATAAGTGAAGAGGAACTAAAAATCATCTTGATGGAAGTGAAAGAGGAGAGTGAAAAAGCTGGATTAAAACTCAACAGTCAAAAACTTAGATCATGGAATCCAGTCCCATCATTTCATGGCAAATAGTTGGAGATACAGTAGAAACAGTGAGAAACTTTTTCTTAGGATACAAAATCACTGCAGATGATGATTGCAGCCATGAAATCAAAAGACACTTGATCCTTGGAAGGAAAGTTGTGGTCAACATAGACAGTGTGTGATAAGGAAGAGACATTACTTTGCCGACAAAGGTCCTCTAG
>NW_011495059.1:7723151-7725075 GCF_000754665.1 Bison bison bison | reverse complement strand
GTGGTTTTACCATTAGTCATGCATGGATGTGAGAGTTGGACTATAAAGAAATCTGAGTGCCAAAAAATTGATGCTTTTGAACTATGGTGTTGGAGAAGACTCTTGAGAGTCCTTGGATAGGAAGGAGATCAAATCAGAAGATCAAGGCCGGAGGAGAAGGACAGGACAGAGGATGACATGGTTAAATGGCATCACCAACTCAATGAATATTAGTTTGAGCAAGCTCCAGGAGTTGGTGGGTATGGAATGTAGTGATTGCAAGTCTGATGAGAGGAACTTGACCTCCCAGGCCTGTCCCACTGACCGTGCATGCTGTGGTCCATGGGGTTGCAAAGAGTTGGACACAACTAGCAACTGGACTGAACTTGTTTCCACATATAAGTGATAGTGTATGGTATTTGAGTTTTTCTGTCTGACTTATTTTTACTTAGTGTGATAGTCTCTTTTTTTGTTGTGTAGTCCATGAGTTATGTCTGATTCTTTTACGGCCCCATGCGGTATAGCCCAATGGGCTTCCCTGTCCATGGGCTTTCCCAGGCAAGAATCCTGGAGTAGGTAGCCAGTCCCTTCTCCAGGGGATCTTCTCAATACCAAGATCAAATCTGGGTGTCCTGCATTTCAGGCAGATCCTTTACCACTAAGCCACCTGGGAAGCCCATGATAATCTCTAGGTCCATCCACACTGCTTTATTGTTTCATTCTTTTTTTATGGCTGGGTAGATTCCAATAAATACACATCACGTCATCTTTGTCCATCTCTTTCTGGATTTTAGGTTGTTTCCATGTCTTGGCTAATGTGTGTAGTGCTGCTGTGAACACAAGGGAGCATGTATCTTTTTGAATTACGGTTTTGTCTGGGTATATTTCCAGAAGTGGGATGCTAGATTATATGGTAATTCTTTATTTAGTTTTTTAAATATAATTTATTTATTTCAATTGGAGGCTAATTACTTTACAATATTCTATTTGTTTTGTCATATATCAATGTGAATCCATTATGGGTGTACACATCTTCCCCATCCTGAACCTCCTTCCCACCTCCCTCCCCATATTATCCCTCATGCCAGTGAGAAACCTCTTTACTATTTTCCACAGTGGCTGCACAAATTTACATTTCAAACAAGTTTGGAGGGTACTATTTTCTTCATAACCTCTCCAGAATTTTTAACTATATATTTTTGAGATCAGCTTTTTATTTAGCACTATGAGGAAGTGTTTCCTTCTTAATTCTTAATTATATGAATTTGTTGTGTTATGTCCCATTGTAAGTTTATAAAATGTATGTATACTCTGCCTGGGTTTTCTGCTCCCTGTTTGTTCCCATTATAAGTTCAGTTATAAAGCTCATTGGTTATGTGTGTTTCACTGACATGTTTGCAATTTTTCTGCTCATTTCCTTGGGGTAAATTTCTTACAGAAATGTCATACACAGAGGATTCCAGTGGAGATTTGGCTTCTATGTGAAATGTAATCCTCACCTCTGGCTCATTGACATGATGTCTTATTTCTTACAGAAGTCCCATCTGAAGCTTTCCCCTATCTTAGCAGCTACCTTATCTAGTCCATACCACCATACTCCTGTGGACGATTGGTGATTCAAGACTCAACTGGAAGGGCATGGTTTCCCAGGAACTAAGGGTAGTTTCCTAATGTATTTCTGGCCATTGGTCTGTCCCAACTCAGTCCCCCTCATGTGGGTACTGCTGCTGCTAAACACCTGTGTGTATGGGACACCATTGCTTTAAAAATGAAAAAAAATATATCATTAACTTCAGGTGAGATGGGTTAGGTACCATGTCTGGGGGACAAGAGAAAATGATGAGGGGACATACCTGAAGCAGTCACACAAATCTTAAAAGTGGACTCCTAGGGTCCTTGGAGTAAATATACCTCCATCTGGCATAGGGCAGGGAGACACAGAAGA
>NW_011495059.1:7722223-7722945 GCF_000754665.1 Bison bison bison | reverse complement strand
AAGTGAAGGACTTGGCCTCCCAGGCCAGCCTCACTGACTATGGCAGTATAGCCCCCCTCCCCCCTGGAGAAAGGAGCCTGCCATGCTGAGCAGAAGATGGTAGAGAGGGACCGTTTGTTTGTTGGCAGTTCTGTGCCTCTAAGCTCACTGTCCTTGATCCCAGACACTTCTTCTGGTAGAATCCAGTGAGTAGACACTTTGTCTTCTTTGTTGTGTGTGTCTGGTGGTTAAACAGACATGGTTTATAATGTCACTGTTTCTAAACATACAGCTCAGTGTCATTAGAGATATTCATAGTGTTGGGCAATTATTACCACCATTCCTCTTCCCAGCTTTTGTTGCTGTTGAGCCCTACATCCCCCTCCCTCCTCCCCCACCCCATGGTAACCACTCTTTTATGTGTCTGTAAATTGGACTAGACTGGGTCCTATGCAAAGTGAAATCATACAATATTTGTCTCTCTCTACTTGCCTTATTTCCCTCAGCATAATTAGTTTCCAAGGTTCATCCTTTTCTGTAATCTGTGTCCAAATTTCCTTCCATCTGAAGACTGAGAAATGCTCTTTTGTATGGATCGACCACATTTTTGTCTCCATGTTTGATCTTCCATGGATGGAGAATTGGGTCATTCCCACATCTTAGATATTGTGACTAATGCTGTTACAAAATGGGGATACTGGTTCCGTGTAAGCCCTAGTTTTTTTGTTTTTTTTTTTTTTGGT
>NW_011495059.1:7720797-7721094 GCF_000754665.1 Bison bison bison | reverse complement strand
AGTGAAAGTGGAGAGTGAAAATGTGAGCTTAAAGCTCAACATTGAGTAAACTAAGATCATGGCATCTGGTCCCATCACTTCATGGCAAACAGATTGGGAAACAGTGGTTGATTTTTCTTCTGGCCTCCAAAATTACTACAGATGGTAATTGCAGCCATGAAATCAAAATACACTTACTCCTTGGAAGGAAAGTTATGACCACACTAGACAGCATAATAAAATGCAGAAACATTGCTTTGTCAACAAAGGTCCATCTAGTTAAGGCTATGGTTTTCCCAGTAGTCATGTATGGATGTG
>NW_011495059.1:7720387-7720697 GCF_000754665.1 Bison bison bison | reverse complement strand
TGGATTCCTTTTTGTTCTCTTATCACTGTAGTTAAAATTTCCACAAGTATGTTGAATAGTAGTGGTGACAGAGGGCACCATTGTCTTGTTCCTGACTTTAGGGGAAATGCTTTCAATTTTCCACCATTGAGGATAATGTTTGCTGCGGGTTTATCACATATGGCTTTTATTATGTTGAGGTATGTTCCTACTATGCCTTCTTTCTGGAGGGTTTGTATCATAAATGGATGTTGAATTTTGTCAAACGCCTTCTCTGCATCTATTGAGATAATAATGTGGTTTTTATATTTCAATTTGTTAATGTGGTGTA
>NW_011495059.1:7719896-7720287 GCF_000754665.1 Bison bison bison | reverse complement strand
TGTGAAGTCCTGACTCACTGGAAAAGACCCTGATGCTGGGAAAGATTGAAGGAAGGAGGAAAAGGGGATGACAGAGGATGAGTTGATTGGATGGCAGCACTGACTCAATGGACATGGTTTGGGTGGACTCTGGGACTTGGTAATGGAACAGGAGGCCTGGTGTGCTGCGGTTCATGGGATCACAGAGTCAGACACGACTGAGGGACTGAACTGAACTGAACTGAGATGGCTTTAGCCAAGTTAAGTGGAAAGAAAACAGAAGATTCTAATGTGAATACTGAAGATAGAAATATGTCTGCTGTAGGTAACAATGTAACTAGAACTAAACTTGTAAAACATAGTCCTTTGTTTCCCTGTATTTAACTTTCCATTCTACAAATTGGAGAAGGCA
>NW_011495059.1:7718560-7719796 GCF_000754665.1 Bison bison bison | reverse complement strand
AGCTGTGGAGGCTTATGGGGAATGAATCACTTTACTATCCACTGGGTATGAGTGGATTTTTATGCCAGAATTAATCCTCTATTGCTTCACTTATGTTAACAATGTCTTCTTTTTCTTTCAACAAATCTGACTCATCTCTCTTGAAGAGCCAGACATCATTAAAAGAAACAATCTGAGGTCGTAAACAGAGTGAGTGAAAGAAGCCTATCACAAAGGAATGCCTACTGCATGATTTCTTTCTTGAAAATCAGACAAATGATTGGGGGGATGAATTCTGAGATAAGCAAATATAAAGACAGATAAGGAAGTGATGATAATGTATGTATTTCTTCACTGAGTGTGGATTTGGGCCTCTATTTTTTTTTTTTTGTAATTTATTTATTTTAATTGGTGGGTAATTACTTTACAACATTGTACTGATTTTGCCATACATTCACATGAATTGACCATGGGTGTACATATGTCCCTCATCCAGAACTCCCCTCCCACCTCCATCCCCATCGCATCATTCAATGTCATCCCAGTGCACAGGTCCTGAGTGCCTTGTCTCATGCATCACACCTGGACTGACAATAAATTTCACGCATGGTAATATACATGTTTCCATGCTATTCTCTCAAATCATCCCACCCGCTCCTTCTCCCACAGAGTCCAAAAGTCTGTTCTTTACATCTGTCTGTTTTGCTGTCTTGTTTATAGGGTCAAAATTACCATCTTTCTAAATTCCATATATATGTGTTAATATACTGTGTTGATGTTTTCATTTTTTTCCTTACTTCATTCTGTATGATAGACTCCAGCTTCATCCATCTCATTAGAACTGATTCAAATGCATTCTTTTTAATAGCTGACTAATATTCCACTGTGTATGCATACCACAACTTTCTTATCCATTCATCTGCTGATGGACATCTAGCTTGCTTCTATGTCCTAGGTATTGTAAACAGTGCTGCAATGAACACTGGGGCCCACGTGTGACTTTCAATTCTGGATTCCTCAGTATGTATATGCCCAACAGTGGGATTAGGCATACACAATACCCACATACTGCTGGGTCATATGGAAGTTCCATTTCCAGTTTTTAAGTAATCTCCAAATGGTTCTCTACAGTGTCTGTACTTGTTTACATTCCCACTGACAGTGTAAGAGTGTTTCCTTTTCTCCACACCCTCCCCAGCATTTATTGCTTGTAGATCTTTGAATCACAGCCATTCTGACTCACATGAGATGGTACCT
>NW_011495059.1:7717714-7718460 GCF_000754665.1 Bison bison bison | reverse complement strand
TCCCCTTAGCACAGTGAGTGGCCCAGAATGATTCACTTCTGATGGGAAAAGAGAAAGAGGACGTGGTGTTCTAGTATGAGTGCAGAGGTTTGAACCTAACTGGGAAGCCATGTCATTTGTGGAGTGGCAGTGCCATTTGCTAAACAGGCATCAAAGTAGCTGCCCGTAGGCCATCTCCCTCATATTAGTGTTTATTACACCTCAAGCTATGATGTCCGCAACAAACAGCCTCAAAAACTCAAACTTGCAATGGTGATTTTTAGTACTGAGTTTTCTCAAAAAGCTAAGAATGGAACAACACATGACCTAAAGGTTTCATTATCATATGTAGATTAAAACAACATTAATTAAAAAGACACGTTTCCCAATGTTATTTGAAGCACAACATTCACCAAGACATGGAAGCAACCTAAATGCCAAGTTGATGATAGATAGGTGAATGGATAAAGATGTGGTATATATGTACAAATGGACAATCATTTTTGTTCAGTAACTAAGTCAGTTCCCACTCTTGGTGACCCTGTGGACTCTACCCCTTCCAGTCTCCTTTGCCTATGGAATTTTCCAGGCAAGTGTACTCCAATGGGTTTCCATTTCCTTTTCCAAGGGATCTTCATTACCTAGGCTTTGAACCTACATCTTCTTCTTGACAGGCATATTCTTTGTCATTGAGCCACCAAGGAAGACTTATGGAATGTTACTCAGACATAAAATAAATGAAATAATTCCATTTGCAGCAACATGAA
>NW_011495059.1:7716558-7717614 GCF_000754665.1 Bison bison bison | reverse complement strand
TTGCCAGTTGCTTTGTTTGCTATTATTTTCTCCCATTCTGAAGGCTGCCTTTTCACATTTATTATAGTTTCCTTAGTTGTGCAAAAGCTTTTAAGTTTGATTAGGTCCCATTTATTTATTTTTATTTTTATTTCCATTACTCTGTGAGGTGGGTCATGGAGGATCCTGCTGTGATTTATGTCAAAGAGTGTATTACATATGTTTTCTTCTAGGAGGTGTATAGTTTCTGGTTTTACATTATTCTTGCCTCCTTTGTAAAAGCTATGGTGTTCATAGGTGTGTGGATTTATCTCTGGGCTTTCTATTTTTTTTCCATTGATCTATATTTCTGTCTTTGTGCCAGATCCATACTGTCTTGATGACTGTAGCTTTGAGGTATAGCCTGAATTTTGGCAGATTGATTCTTCCAGTTCCATTGTTCTTTCTCAAGATTGCTTTGGCTATTCAAGGGTTTTTGTATTTCCATACAAATTGTAAAATTATTTGTTCTAGTTCTCTGAAAAATACTGTTGGTAGCTTTAAAGGGATTACGTTGAATATAGATTGCTTTGGGTAGTATACTCATTTTCACTATATTGATTCTTCCAGTCCATGAACATGGTATATCTCCATCTATTTGTGTCCTTTTTGATTTCTTTCCTCAGAGTTTTATAGTTTTCTATATATAGGTCCTTTGTTTCTTTAGGTAGATTTATTCCTATGTATTTTATTCTTTTAGTTGCAATGTTGAATGGAATTGTCTCCTTCATTTATCTTTCTGTTTTCTCATTGTTAGTGTATAGGGATGCAAGGAATTTCTCTGCATTAATTTTATATCCTGGAGCTTTACTACGTTCGTTGATTAGCTCTAGAAATTTTCTAGTGTTGATTTTAGAGTTTTCTACGTAGAGGATCTTGTCTTCTGCAAACAGTGAGAATTTTACTTATTTTCCAATCTGGATTCCTTTTATTCCTTTTTGTTCTCTGTTCACTGTTGTTTAATCTTCCAAAAGTATGTTGAATAGTAGTGGTGACAGTGGAAACTATAGTCTTTCTTACTGACTTTAGGGGAAATGC
>NW_011495059.1:7714622-7716169 GCF_000754665.1 Bison bison bison | reverse complement strand
GGTATTAGGGTGATGTGGCATACTAGAATGAGTTCGGAATTTGACCTTCTGCAATTTTCTGGAAGAATTTGAGTAGGTCATGTGTTAGCTCTTCTGTAAATTTTTGGTAGATTTCTCCTGTCAAGCTACCTGGTCCTGGACTGTTTATTGGAAGATTTTTGCTTACAGTTTCAATTACCATGCTCATAATATGTCTGTCAAGATTTTCTATTTCTTCCTGGTTCAGTTTTGAAACGTTATGCTTTTCTAAGAATTTGTCTATTTTTCAAGTTGTCCATTTTATTGTTATATAATTGCTGATAGTATTCTCTTATGATTATTTGTATTTCTGTGTTATTTGTTGTGATTTCTCCATTTTCATTTCTAATTTTGTTGAATTGAGTCTTCTCCATTTTTTTCTTGATCAATCTTGCTAATGGTTTATCTATTTTATTCATCCTTTCAAAGAATACGCTTTTAGTTTTGTTGATTTTTGTTATAGTCTCCTTTGTTTCTCTTTAATTTTTTTTGCCCTAATTTTTATGATTTCTTTTCTTCTACTAGCCCTGGGTTTCTTCATTTCTTCTTTTTCTAGTTGCTTTAGGTGTAACGTTAGGTCACTTATTTGATGTTTATCTTGTTTCTTGAGGTAAACTTGTATTGTTCTGAACCTTCCCCTTAGCACTGTTTTACTGAGTCTTATAGGTTTTGGCTTGTCTTGTTTTCATTTTCATTGATTCCTATGCATATTTTGATTTCTTCTGTGATTTGTTGGATATTCAGAAGCGTGTTCTTTAACATCCATATTTTTTTTCCCTGTAGTTGACCTCTAATCTTACCGCACTGTGATCAGAAAAGATACTTGAAGTGATTTCAGTTATTTTCTACCAAGGCTATATTTATGGCCCAAGATGTGATCTATCCTGGAGAATCTTCCATGTCCACTTGAGAAAAAGGTGAAATTCCTTGTTTGGGGGTGAAATGTCCTATACATATCAATCAGTTCTAACTGCCCCACTGCATTATTTAAAGTTGCTGTTTCCTTTTTAATTTTGTTTAATTTTTCTACCCATAGGTGTGAGTGGGGTATTAAAGTATCCCATTATTGTTGTGTTACTGTTAATTTTCCCTTTTATACTGCTGATCATTTGCGGTACATATTGCAGTGGTCCTTTGTTGGGTGCATATATATTTATAACTCTTATATCTTCTTGGATCTATCCTTTGATCATTGTGTATTGTCTTTCTTTATCTCTTTCACACACTTTATTTTAAAGTCTGTTTTATCTGATATGAATATTGCTACTCCTGCTTTCTTTTTGTCTTCTTTTGTGTGAAATATCATTTTCCAGCCCTTCATTTTCAGTCCATATGTGTCCCTTGTTTTGAGGTGGGTCTCTTGTAGACAGCATATATAAAGGTCATGTTTTTGTATCAGTTCTGTCAGTCTTTGTCTTTTGGTTGGGGCACTCAATCTACTTACATTTAAGGTAATTGTTGATAAGAATGATCCTGTTGCCTTTTACTTTGTTGTTTTGGGTTCAAGTTTATAAACCTTTTCTGTTTCT
>NW_011495059.1:7712689-7713100 GCF_000754665.1 Bison bison bison | reverse complement strand
CTTCAGTATCAGTCATTCCAATGATTATATTAATTATATATGTTTCATAGTATCTCTATATTAATGATATATGGGTATATCACACACACACACACATACACACACACAAGTTCACATCATCAAAGCCTTACAGTAAACCAATATTTGAATGGTTTCTCTGCCTTTAGGCTAACATGAAGTGCAGAAACTGCAAAACATGGGCAAGAAATATAGGCCAAGAATAAATATCCAGCAATAAATATTCAAATAATTCAAGAAGAAGATAAGACCACAGAGGGAAGAGAAAACCTAAACAACAATACATCCAGTGGACCAAACACAGATGTGCAGAACATTCTGCAAAAAACAAACAGAAGAATACACATCTGCCTCAACTGCACATGGAATAATCTCCAGAAAATTCCTGATAAC
>NW_011495059.1:7710293-7711003 GCF_000754665.1 Bison bison bison | reverse complement strand
AGAGTGAAAAAGTTGGCTAAAACCTCAACATTCAGAAAACGAAGATCATGGCATCTGGTCCCATCACTTCATCGGAAATAGATGGGGAAATAGTGGAAACAGTGTCAGTCTTTATTTTGGGGGGCTCCAAAATCACTGCAGATGATGATTGCAGCCATGAAATTAAAAGACATTTACTCCTTGGAAGAAAAGTTATGATCAGCCTAGATAGCATATTGAAAAGCAGAAACATTACTTTGCCAACAAAGGTCCGTCTAGTCAAGGCTATGGTTTTTCCTGTGATCATGTATGAATGTGAGAGTTGGACTGTGAAGAAAGCTGAGTGCTGAAGAATTGATGCTTTTGAACTGTGGTTTTGGAGAAGACTCTTGAGAGTCCCTTGGCCTCTAAGGAGATCCAACCAGTCCATTCTGAAGGAGAGCAGCCCTGGGATTTCTTTGGAAGGAATGATGCGAAAGCTGAAACTCCAGTACTTTCGCTACCTCATGGGAAGAGTTGACTCGTTGGAAAAGACTCTGATGCTGGGAGGGGTTGGGGGCAAGTGGAGAAGGGGACGATAGAGGATGAGATGGCTGGATGGCATCACTGACTCGATGGAAGTGAGTCTGAGTGAACTCCGAGAGTTGGTGATGGATAGGGAGGCCTGGCGTGCTGCGATTCATGGGGTCGCAAAGAGTCGGACACAACTGAGCGACTGAACTGAAATGAAA
>NW_011495059.1:7707353-7710193 GCF_000754665.1 Bison bison bison | reverse complement strand
CAACAATACACAGAAGAACTATACAAAAAAGATCTTCACGACCCAGATAATCACAATGGTGTGATCATTCACCTAGAGCCAGACATCCTGGAATTTGAAGTCAAGGGGACTTTAGGAAGTATCACTATGAACAAAGCTAATGGAGGTGATGGAATTCCAGTTGAGCTATTTCAAATCCTAAAAGATGATGCTGTGAAAGTGCTGTACTCAATATGCCAGCAAATTTGGAAAACTCAGCAGTGGCCACAGGACTGGAAAAGGTCAGCTTTCATTCCAGTCCCAAAGAAAGGCAATGCCAAAGAATGCTCAAACTACCACACAATTGCACTCATCTCACAAGCTAGCAAGGTAGTGCTCAAAATTCTCCAAGTACGTGAACTGTGAACTTCCTGATGTTCAAGCTGGTTTTAGAAAAGGCAGAGGAACCAGAGATCAAATTGCCAACATCTGCTGGACCATTGAAAAGCAAGAGAGTTCCGGTAAAACATCTACTTCTGCTTCATTGACTATGCCAAAGCCTTTGACTGTGTGGATCACAACAAAATGTGGAAAATTCTGAGAGAGATGGAATACCAGACCACCTGACCTGCCTCTTGAGAAATCTATACGCAGGTCAAGAAGCAACTGTTAGAACTGGACATGGAACAACAGACTGGTTCCAAATAGGAAAAGGAGTGCGTCAAGGCTGTATATTGTCACCCTGCTTATTTAACTTATATGCAGAGTACATCATGAGAAATGACGGGCTGGAAGAAGCACAAGCTGGAATCAAGATTGCCGGGAGAAATATCAATAACCTCAGATATGCAGATGACACCACCCTTATGGCAGAAAGTGAAGAAGAACTAAAGAGCCTCTTGAAAGTGAAAGAGGAGAGTAAAAAGTTGGCTTAAAACTCAACATTCAGAAAACTAAGATCATGGCATCCGGTCCCATCAGTTCAGTTCAGTCACTCAGTCATGTCCGACTCTTTGCGACCCCATGAATCACAGCATGCCAGGCCTCCCTGTCCATCACCAACTCCCAGAGTTCACTCAGACTCACGTCCATCGAGTCAGTGATGCCATCCAGCCATCTCATCCTCTGTCGTCCCCTTCTCCTGCCCCCAATCCCTCCCAGCATCAGAGTCTTTTCCAATGAGTCAACTCTTCGCATGAGGTGACCAAAGTACTGGAGTTTCAGCTTTAGCATCATTCCTTCCAAAGTAATCCCAGGGCTGATCTCCTTCAGAATGGACTGGTTGGATCCTTCAGAATGGACTGGTTGGATCTCCTTGCAGTCCTAGGGATTCTCAAGAGTCTTCTCCAACATCACAGTTCAAAAGCATCAATTCTTCGGTGCTCAGCTTCTTCACAGTCCAACTCTCACATCCATACATGTCCAGTCCCATCACTTCATACCAAATAGATGGGGAACAATGGAAACAGTGACAGAATTTATTTTGGGGGGCTCCAAAATCACTGCAGATGGTGACAGCAGCCATGAAATTAAAAGATGCTTGCTCCTTTGAAGAAAAGTTATGACCAACCTAGATAGCATATTAAAAAGCAGAGACATTACTTTGCCAACAAATGTCCATCTAGTCAAAGCTATGGGTTTTCCAGCAGTCGTGTATGGATGTGAAAGTTGGACTATAAAGAAAGCTGAGCACTGAAGAATTGATGCTTTTGAGCTGTGGTGTTGGAGAAGACTTTTGAGAGTCCCTTGGACTGCAAGGAGATCCAGCCAGTCCATCCTAAAGGAGATCAGTCCTGGGTATTCATTGGAAGGACTGATGCTGAAGCTGAAACTCCAATACTTTGGCCATCTGATGCGAAGACCTGACTCATTGGAAAAGACCCTGATGCTGGGAAAGATTGAAGGCAGGAGAAGGGGACAACAGAGAATGAGATGATTGGATGGCATCACTGACTCAATGGACATGAGTTTGAGTAGGCTCAGGAGTTGGTGATGGGCAGGGAGGCCTGGCGTGGTGCAGTCCGTGGGGTAGCAGACTTGGACACGACTGAGCTACTGAACTGAACTGATTCTAATGAGCATGAGTTGGTATCTCCTTGGGGTTTTGATTTGCACTGGAGAAAGAAATGGCAACCCACTCCACTATTCTTGCTTGGGAAATCCCATGGATAGAGGAGCCTGTTAGGTTCCAGCTCACAGAGTTGTAAGAGTCAGACACGACTTAGCGACTAAATAATAACAAACAGCTAATTGTTTTTTTAAAAAACAAATTCTCAGTGAGGCTGAACATCTTTTCATATGTTTGATGGCCATTGGTATATCACCATAGGAAGAATGTCTGTTCAAATTCTTTGTCTATTTTTAAATTTGCTGTCAGAGTTCTTAATATATTCCAGCTATATGATTTGCAAATACTTTCTCCCATTCCATAGCTTGTCATTTCACTCTGTTGCGTGTATCTCATTCACTTTTAATAGGTATTTTGTGAGCAGGTGCTTTGGAACTATGTAAATATCCCCTTCCTTAGCATACTTTGCATTTCAGTTCAGTTCAGTCGCTCATTTGTGTCTGACTCTTTGTGACCCCATGAATCGCAGCATGCCAGGCCTCCCTGTCCATCACCAACTCCCGAAGTTTACCCAAACTCATGTCCATTGAGTTGGTGATGCCATCCAGCCATCTCATCCTGTCGTCCCCTTCCCCTCCTTCCCCCAGTCCTTCCCAGCATTAGGGTCTTTTCCAATGAGTCAGCTCTTCGCATCAGGTGGCCAAAATATTGGAGTTTCAGCTTCAGCATCAGTCCTTCCAATGAACACTCAGGACTGATCTCCTTTAGGATGGACTGGTTGGATCTCCTTGCAGTCCTAGGGATTCTCAAGAGT
>NW_011495059.1:7703554-7706575 GCF_000754665.1 Bison bison bison | reverse complement strand
TATAATATCGTGTATGAAATGAGTCGCCAGTCCAGGTTCGATGCACGATACTGGATGCTTGGGGCTGGTGCACTGGGACGACCCAGAGGGAGGGTAGGGGAGGGAGGAGGGAGGAGGGTTCAGGATGGGGAACGCGGGTATACCTGTGGCGGATTCATTTCGATATTTGGCAAAACTAATACAATATTGTAAAGTTTAAAAATAAAATAAAATTAAAAAAAAAAGAAAAAAAAAAAAGAGCTGAGGCATCTGACTCCCTTTCAGTGCTCTTCCCCTCGTAATACATGTTGTTAGCTCTGAGATGTGATCCTGGTGGGGTCTGCTCCTCTGTGGACTTCCTTTTCTGTCCACTGAGGGTTAGCTTTGCCCTGGGGATCCAGGACTGCCTTTCTGAGGGCTAACCTTATCTTTCTTTTTTAAAATTTTCTGTTTATTTTGGGGTTGTGCTGGGTCTGCGCTGTTCTGCGGGTTTTCTTTCGTTGCAGGGAGTGGGGTCTGCTCTTCATCGCAGTGCACGGGCTTCTGTCATTGCGGGGCACCGCTTCTAGAGCATGTAGGCTTCAGTAGTTGCGGCACGTGGGCTCTAGTTGCAGCTCCTGGGCTCTAAAGCACAGGCTCAATAGTTTGGCACATGGGCTTAGTTGTTCCGTGCTATGTGGGATCTTCCCAGATCAGGGATTGAACCGAGACTAGGTTGGCAGGTGGATTCTTTACCACTGAGACACGGGAAACACCTAACCTTGTCTCTTTATGAGCCTACCTTCTCTCCACCCTGCAGGCCTTTATGGGAGACTCTGCCTTCAATTACAGAGCTTCAGCTTTTATCCAGCTCTGTGGATTGGGCTGCAGACTGGTCCTAGCCTGGCATGAGCTGTCCAAACGCACCTAGTTCTCCCCTTCCAGGTCAGGGGTTCCAGGCGTATGTGCGTCCCTGAAGCCCATCTCTGTCAGCTAACACCTGTCTCTCAGGGGCAGCAACAGGAGATGGCAACGGGAAGGGCCTCGTCTCGCGCCCTTACTGGCTCCTGGCCCACTTGTTACACAAACAACTCCAGGGAAGCACTAGAAATGCCACCTCCTGACATTTGGAGTCCAGTCTCAAGTGTCACCCTCAAAGCCAGGTTTAAGAACCCCTCTGATATTCCATTAGAGAATGTTTCATGCCTGATTTGAGAGTGGGTGGTGCTTACCCTACCTTCACCCTTGGTGGGGTCATCTGACAGGAACTGCCAGCCTGGGAAGCCCTGAATATTCAACGTCAGCAGCAGCTATACCATACAAGGCAGTCTGAAAAGTAGAGACTGTCTCTTGTGTTCAGGGGACACTGCCTAAGCACCTGCTGTGTCAGGCATTGCGCTGCCCGTGGTTAAGACTTAAGCCAGAGCTCAATCCACAGCAAACAGTGACAGTGGAAGTGGGTTCCATCTACAAGGGGCTGCCAAGGGCAAGTGTGGGACTTCGGACATTTGGTTCTGGCACTTTAATTCTGGGGTGTCAGGGAAGACTGTATATGAAGTTTGAGAGGGCAACAAAGAATGATTCTGCTAGATGAAAAATGTGGAAAGGGCAGAAGGAATAGCTTGAGCAAAGTTGGAAACGCCGCAAGAGCAGAGCTACCTAGGATAGCAAGACATGGGGTGGTGCGGGGGAAGGTATATAAGCAATGAAAGGCCTCATGAGATGCCTTAGAGCCTGGGCATGAAGGATGAGGACACTATGTTCTATGGGGTGTGTATGCTAACTTTACAAGAATGGAAACTTCATTAAGATTTTTAAAATAACATTTATTTCTTAAAAGTTAACATGTGCATAATAGGAAACCAAAAAGCACAAGAAGCAAAAAACGAAGTCATTCAGAATCACAAGCAGTTTACCGTGACATGTCCTTCTAGGTCTCGTTTGTGTATCTTCACAACTAAGCATCCATTTTTATGTAATGAAGACCTACAGTTATGTATCATGCTGTTTCACACATCATGAATATTTACCATTTCAAAGTCCCAAAGCTATGAGTATTTTGATAACCAAGAATACACTACACCAACTCAATCTGGAAGGAAAAAAATGTAATCTTGCCTTTCTTGGCAACAAAAATTTCAAAGACAAAAATGGCAACAGGCCTCTAGATAAACATATTGGCAGAGCTATGATTAAAATACTACATTCCCTTAATGTTCAATTAAAATGAGACATAAAGCAACAGAGCACACAAAGCATAATAGTTCTAGGAGGGTTCATCATCTGATCTAAACTATTACGGTGTTAGCAAGGAGGTATGCTTCTGCTGAATTATTAAACAATGCATTCCTATATATAGTACAGCCAGGAGATGCACGCACATCAATGGTTATCATCAAAATATAAACGTGAGCACATCCACATACAGCCCTCCCTCTAGACTTCCTTCCTCCCCTCAGCTGCCAACCTAGATGAGCAAGTCCTGATGTACAGTTCTCAGAGAAGGTATAATTCTTCCAGGTCCAAGATGCTGCCTTTAAAAAAAAATCAATTCTAACAAAGATATTTACAAATTGGTTAATTCACTAGCTCTACTTTATATCATACATTGTCACCTCAGGACATCTAAAAAGCCTAGATGTTGCAAAGTAATGAAGCTTGTCCACAATAAACATAGGTACTTCACAAAAATGCACATACAGACCTATAGTTAAAACCTAAAACTGTCTTCCAGATAATGGGAGCTATTAGCCAAGAGCCCTTCCCCTCACCCTTCCTCTTCCTCCTCCAGCATTTCAGCGACTAAGTACCAGACTACATCTAGTTCCAAGAGGTGGATTAACATAGATACTCCCAGAAGACACAGCCCTTCCTAAAAGCCAACAAAAGGGCATTCATTAAGGGGTTATTTTACTACCTCTACTTTTGATATACTTTGGGCATTAGGACTTGCTTGTTAATACATAGCAATATTAACTAAAATGCACAAACAGAACAATGGGTAGACAATCTGAACTTGTCTATAAAGACTGATGGGCACACAGCCCTTCTCTCTGCACTTCC
>NW_011495059.1:7698861-7703319 GCF_000754665.1 Bison bison bison | reverse complement strand
AAAAAAAAAAAAAAAACTTAAAAGGTGTTTTAACTCTCTACTTTCAAAACAGTTTGTGTACTTTTACACATCTAAAAGGCTAGATGTTTCAAATAAGGATTTAAGTTTGTCCACTACACACACACACAGTAGCACTGAACACAGCGTACAATGGCTACAGTCTCAAAGTATCATCTAAACAGAACACTCTAGCCAAGGACCCTTCCCCTTTATCTACCCAGTGGACAAGTCTAATAAGCATCTATGCTTAGAGGGGATTTTAACAATTTCACTTCTGCCAGTTTTCAGAAATCTTGCCTATGAATTTAAACATCAAGTGTACACAATGTATTTACTGGTTATTTTTGTCATACACTGGCAACCTCTTTAACATCTAGGAAGACTAGATGTTGTAAATTTGGACGTTTGTCCCTTATGTACACTATATACACAACTAAACCAAAACGCAGACACATACAGGACAACGGTTAACCTTGCCTAACATAAACATACTGGTATAACCCCCCTTGTACTTTCTCCCTGAACCAGCACAAATAAAGTAATACGTACTGCTCTGAGAGGTGGTTTGATCACTCTGATTATTCCATTTCTTAATGAGTATTTCGTATGAATCTTAATGAAAGGATATATCTACAAAATGTTATTTCACTACCTCTACTTTTAACATACTTTGTGCACTTCTAAACATCTAGAAAGACTAGATGTTTCAAATAAGGACTTAAGTTTGTCCGCTATATACACAGTAGTGTTGAATAAACTACACACATGTAACAATGGTTATATCTGAAGGTATCTTCTACGAAGGAACATTCTGGTCTAGAACTTTTCATTTCTTCCAATTCCTCCTTATTGCCATCCATCCAACAGTGAGTGGCAAGTACAGGCACATGTATCACTTAGATGTGATTTATGATAGTTTCACTTTCAAAGGTCCTTTTCAGAAGACAGCCTTTCCAATGAATTGTAACACAAAGTGTACAAAATGTGTTAGTTTACTAACCCTACTTTTGTCATACATTGGCAACCTCTTTAATATCTAGAGACTAGATATTATAAAATTGGGACCCATTTGTCCAATATATACATAATATATACAGTAAAGTTAAATGAAATGCACTTAACATATAAAGCAATGGTAAGCTGAAATGTTCTAGTACACACTAGCAAAACATCTTTTGCAAACTTCCCTCCCACCTCCCTCAACCCAGTGAAAAAGCAGAGTATACTGTTTGGAGAGGAGGTTTAACAATTCCAATTACAGTTATTTCCCATCAGTTTTAAAAAGCTATTTACAAGAAGCATTACTACGTCTACTGTAAAATGCATCAAGCACTTCTAAATATCTAGAAAGACTAGATATTTCATATAAGAACTTACTTGTCCACTATGTACACAGTACTGTTAAGGAAAATTGCACACAGGTAACAATGGCTATAGTTTGAGGTATCTCCTAAATATGACGATTTCGGCCTGAACCATTCCCACCCTCACTTCCTTTTCTCCACCACCAATCCAGTGGACAAGTACAGGCATGTATAACGCTTAGAGGTGTCTGAATACATTCATATAAAAAAATCATTTACAGAAAACAAGCATTCCTATGAATTTCAACACAAAGTGTACAAAATGTGCTAATTTTACTACTTTGTCATACACTGGCAACCTCTTTTAACATCTAGAGATTAGATGTCACAAAATTAGGACTCATTTGTCCATTATATACACTATATACACAGCAAAACAAAATGCACATAACATACAAAAAATGTTTCATCTGAAAATGTCAGGTGCAAACAACTAGCATATTACCTTTTGTTAATTCTTTCCCTCCCACCTCCCCCAAACCACTGAACAAGTGTAGACAACAGTATACTGCTCACAGAGTGGCTTAACATTTAACATTCTCAAAGACAATACTTCCTATGAATTTGAGCAAAAAGTATTTACAAAGTGGTATTTCACTACCTCTACATTTAACATACGTCGGGCACTTCTAAACATCTAGGTGGGCTAGATGTTTCAAATAAGGACTTAATTTGTCCACTATATACAAAGCAGTCTTGAATAAACTGCCACATGTAACAGTTATAATCTTGAAATTGTCTTCAAAATATGAGTATTCTAGCCTAAGACCTTCCCTTCTCTTCTGTCTTCTTTCCACCATACCCAGGGGGCTATAATGCTCAAATTTTGATAAGACAATCTTTCCTAGAAACTTTTAACACAAAATGTACAAAATGTATCATTTACTAACTCTACTTTTGTCATACACTGGCAACCTCTTTAACATCTAGAAAGACTAGATGTTGTAAATTAGGACTCATTTGTCCATTATGTACACTATATATACAGCAGAGTGAAACAAAATGCACTAACGGAAAAGACAATGGTTACTCTTGCCTCACTATAAACACACTGGCAGAGATCTGCACTTCCCTCCCCTCTCCCGACCAGTGCACAAAACAGAGTGTACTGCTCCAGGAAGGGGTCTGGCCAACCCCCCACTCCCCATCATTTCGTATGAATTTTAACAAAAAGGTATTTACAAAATGTCCTTTTACTACCTCGACTTTTAACATATATCAGGCACTTCAGAACATCTAGAAAGACTAGGTATTTCAAAAAAGTACTTATTGTCAACTATATATACAGTAGTGAGGAATAAAATGCACACACAAAACAATGGTTATATAGAAATGTCTTCTAAGTATGACCAGTCTGGCACAGAACTTTCTATTCTTCCTCCTCAAGGTCTTCCATTCGACGTCCTCCAACCCACTGAACAAACGGGGACTTCGGTGGCTCCGGAAGTTGCTTCTAAACGTAATCAAACAACTCCATTTCGAAAAGTCATTTCCAGAAGACATTTCTTTTCTATAGTTTTTTTTAAACAAATGGGCATTTACAAGACGTGATTTTTCTAACTATTTTATCATACGTCGGCAACCTCTTTACATCTAGGAGGCCTAGATGTAGCGAAAGTTTTCTTTTGAAAGGTTGGGGGTAAAGTTGAGAGCAGCTTTTTCATATTATATACACAGGCCTTTATCAGCGGCCAGTAAATCTTCCCAGAGGGCCGCGGGCACTTTCTGTTGGCCATAAGGGGTATGTTATTCTACCATTTCTATCTTCCGACATCAATGTCTCGGTAGAACGACGATCGAAGCCCACTGGCCCGCTAACGTTCCACCCGTCGTCGACCGCGGCTCCGCTCACCTTGCGGGCACGTTAAGGCCTTTGTCCGTCGTTGTCCGGACGAGGTGAGGTCTCGTCCAACTGGGAAAGAGCGGTCACCTCAGGTCGCGGATCCGCGTGGCCCCAAGGCCTAAGGGTGAACGAACTGGCGTCCACAATCCTTCCCGGGCCTCCGAGGCTCTAACGGCCCTCCGCGGAGTTAGAGCGGCCGCCATTCTTCTAGTCCTGCCACGCCCGACGCCGAAAGGCGCCACGTTCTCGGTGGCCAGGCGGAGGCTTCGCCTAAGCCCAAGCCCTGCAGCTCTGGGTGAAGAGACCCAGCGGTCGGCAGGATCCTGGCTCGGAGGGGCCGACGCCATTAGGTCGCGGCGGTGGCGGTAGGGGTGGGGGTGGGGGTGGGGGGAGAGGTTCGCGGCTGCTTCCAGTCTTGGGCCCTGCCAACTGCCAGCCTCGGCGACCGCTCTGCAAAACACACCCGAGAATGTCCCGGGGCCCCCCAGTTCACCTACCGACCAAAGGCCGGAGGGCCTGGAGGGCCCCAGGGTAGAAGGCCACGATCCGCTTCTAGCCGCGCTCTCTGCCGGAACTGACTTGGCAGTTCTCTTTGCTGGCTAGAGAGGAGGGGCGCCGGAAGTGCCTTCGCGCTGGGACCCGTGAGCCAAGGTTCCGGGACTGAAACGTTCCGGCAGGGAGGAGGACAACGGAGGTGTCACGTGAAATTGGGACGCCCGCCTGGCTTGCCCTTCCAAACGGTAATTTTTCAGAATTCCCCGAGCATGCGTATTTTTTTCTTCCCTCACACCCTCGACTGTTGGACGCTGAGATTCCCTACAATCGTTCACTTATTTCAGTTCAGGCGCTCAGTCGTGTCCGACTCTTTGCGACCCCATGGACTGCATGCAGCACGCCAGGCCACCCTGCCCATCACCAAGACCCGGAGCTTACTCAAACTCATGTCCATCGAGTCGGTGATGCCATCCAACCATCTCATCTTCTGTCGTCCCTTTCTCCTCCTGCCTTCAGTCTGTCCCAGCATCAGGGTCTTTTCCAGTGAGTCAGTTCTTCGCATCTGGTGGCCAAAGTATTGGAGTTTCAGCTTCAGCATCAGTCCTTCCAATGAATATTCAGGGCTGATTTCCTTTAGGATGGACTGGTTGGATCTCCTTGCTGTCCAAGGGACTCTCAAGAGTCTTCTCCAACACCACAGCTCAAAAGCATCAATTCTTCGGTGCTCAGCTTTCTTTATAGTTCAACTCTCACATC
>NW_011495059.1:7697892-7698510 GCF_000754665.1 Bison bison bison | reverse complement strand
CTGATTTGGAACCAGTCTGTTGTTCCATGTCCAGTTCTAACTGTTGCTTCTTGACCTGCATACAGATTTCTCAAGGGACAGGTCAGGTGGTCTGGTATTCCCATCTCTTTCAGAATTTTCCACATTTTGTTGTGATCCACACAGTCAAAGGCTTTGGCATAGTCAATAAAGCAGAAGTAGATATTTATCTCAGGGAAGGCAATGGCAACCCACTCCAGTACTCTTGCCTGGAAAATCCCATGGACGGAGGAGCCTGGTAGGCTGAACTCCATGCGGTCACTAAGAGTCAGACACGAATGAGTGACTTCACTTTCCCTTTTCACTTTCATGCATTGGAGAAGGAAATGGCAACTCACTCCAGTGTTCTTGCCTGGAGAATCCCAGGGATGGGGAAGCCTAGTGGGCTGCTGTCTATGGGCTCGCACAGAGTCGGACACGACTGAAGCAACGCAGCAGCAGCAGCAGCAGATATTTATCTTGAACTCTCTTATTTTTTTGATGATCCAACAGATGTTGGCAATTTGATCTCTGGTTCCTCTGCCTTTTCTAAATCCAGCTTGAATATATGGAAGTTCACAGTTTAAAGTTAGTGAACCCAGCTAAAGAAGGATGTTACAT
>NW_011495059.1:7692900-7697792 GCF_000754665.1 Bison bison bison | reverse complement strand
GTGGGCTGCTGTCTATGGGGTCGCACAGAGTCGGACACGACTGAAGCAACGCAGCAGCAGCAGCAGCAGATATTTATCTTGAACTCTCTTATTTTTTTGATGATCCAACAGATGTTGGCAATTTGATCTCTGGTTCCTCTGCCTTTTCTAAATCCAGCTTGAATATATGGAAGTTCACAGTTCACATACTGTTGAAGCCTGGCTTGGAGAATTTTGAGCATTATTTTGCTAGCATGTGAGATAAGTACAATTGTGCAATAGTTTGAGCATTCTTTGGCATTTCCTTTCTTTGGGATTGGAATGAAAACTGACCTTTTCCATCCTGTGGCCACTGCTGAGTTTTCCAAATTTGCTGACATATTGAGTGCCACACTTTCATGGCATCATCCTTTAGGATTTGAAATAGCTCAACTGGAATTCCATCACCTCCACTAGCTTTGTTCATAGTGATGCTTCCTAAGGGCCACTTGACTTCAGATTCCAGAATGTCTGGCTCTCGGTGAGTGATCACACCATCGTGATTATCTGGGTCATAAAGATCTTTTTTGTATAGTTCTTCTGTATATTGTTGCCACCTCTTCTTAATATCTTCTGCTTCTGTTAGGTCCACACCATTTCTGTCCTTTATTGTGTCCATGGAGAACTCCATGGACTGTATAGTCCATAGGGTTGCAAAGAGTCAGAAAGGACTGAGCACCTTTCATTCATTTACCATTTATTTATTGAGCACCTACTGTGTGCCACATAAGCATTGGGGGATGCAGCTGCAAATGGGCACGAAAATTTCTGCCCTTTTGAAATTTATACTCTAGAAGGGAAAACAGACAATCCTTAAAATGTGTGAAAGGGCAGAAATGGTGAAAGTGCTATGAAAAAATAAAATAAGGAGAATATGAGGTGTGCCTGTGGAATGCTTTAGATGGTGCCCAGATGACTTTTGAGCAGACATATGGAGTGAAGGAATGAACCAGCCAAGGGGATGTCAGGTGGAAGAGCCTTCCTGGCAAAGGGAACAGCCAGTGAACAAGCTCTAAGCTGAGGAATACGGAGATGGCCTGATCCAGGAATAGCAAACAGACTAGAGCAAGTTAGTGAGAAGTAAAAAGTGAGTGAGAAGTAAAAAGTGTAGACGTTAAACCACTCAAGTATGGAAGCTGGTGTGTTTTTTTTTTTTTTTTTTGGTGAAATGGGAACTGTTGGAGGGTTTTGGCCTGAAGCATGGAAAATAGCTGATGTAGAACCAGAGGTAAAAGCAGGGAGACCTAATAGACCATGGCTGTCAAGAGGGTGAAATAGGATAGTGGCTTGTACCAGACTGATGGCAGCAAAGATGGCAAAAAGGTGAATTCAGGATATAGATAAGATCCAGCCTGCAGGATTTGCTGATAGACCAGATGTGAAATGGGAAAGAGAGGAATCAAGGATAACTCGAAGGCTTTTGGCCTGAGCAAATAAGGGAGAGTATTGCCCTTAAGTGAGATGGGAGAAACCATGGGAAGAGGGAGTTTAGGGGAGACTGTGAGGAATTCAGTTTTGGGCATGATAAGTTTGAGACGCCTGTTTGACATTCAAGTGGAAATGTCAAGTAGACAGTTGGATTTGTGAGTCTGGCATTTAGGGGAGAGTCTGAGCTGAATATGTACTTTTGGGAGTCATCAGAATGTATATAGATTATCTTTGAAGCATTGAGGCTGCATGAGAGAACCAAGGGCATGGACAGAGAGAGAGGGAGTTCTCAGGTCTGAGCCCTGGGGCACTGCAATGTGTACAGATCAGGGTGATGAGAAGGAACCGGCAAAGGAGACTGAGGAGTGACCAAAGTGGTAGGAGAACAAAAACAGAATGTGGTATCCTGGAAGTAAATGAAGAAAGTGTTTCCAGGGAGAGTTATCAACTGTGTCAAACACTGCTGATAGGTCATGTAAGATGTGGTTGAGAAGTATACATCTAGCTTTTATAATAAATGTCGTGAGCAACATTCTTGTGGTTTTTCTAACTTTGTGGAGGCTTCTAATTTCTTTCGGATGCAATTCTAGAAATCTAAAGAAAGATCAAGGGTTGGTTCAGGCTTGAAACTCTTGATGCAGATCCACACAGGATTCCTAGGAGGAAAATCCTATAGTCAGGAAGACCCTTCTGCTGGAAGGTGGAAAGCAGGAATGTTGAGAAGGCCAGGAGCTCTGGGCACTGAGGCTGTAGTCCACTATGAGATAACAGAGGCCTGAACCATGGAAGTGGCTATAGGAGCAGAAAACAGGTGGGGTAAGGCTTTCTAGATTAGCAAAGGAAGGAGCCCCTGGGCTCAGTACCTGGAGAGAAGAGGGAGGAGGGGGAAGGAGGAGTTATAGATCATACATGGGTTTCGAACAAGATCTACCTGACTAGGTGAGTAGTTGGCAGAATAACCAAGACAAGGAAAAGGAAAGTCTCAGTGTGGAGTTCCTGGTCCCCTTTCTGATCTCCCTCCCTTCTAAGCAGCCAACAGGCTGATACCATTGGAACCTAAAGATGATGAGGTCAACCATGTACACATTTTGCTTTCTACTTGATATCTCCACTTGAGTGTTCTAACAGTATCTTAAACTCCTCCTGTGCAAAAGAAAACTCTTGGTATCTCCCCAGAGCCTGCTTTTCTCCAAATCAGTAAATGGTAGTATCATCCACCCAGTTCTCAAATAAAAAACTAGGCTTCCCGGTAGCTTACCTGCAGGTGAATCCACCTGCAATGCAGGAGACACAGGTTTGATCCCTCTGTTGGGAAGATCCCCTGGAGGAGGAAATGGCAACCCACTCCAGTATTCTTGCCTGGAGAATCCCCAGGGACAGAGGAGCCTGGCAGGCTGCAGTCCATGGGGTGCAAGGAGTCAGACATGACTGAAGCGACTTGGCACACATCTTTGATACTACTCTTCTCTAAGTCTCCATCCCCTAACCATCACAGGTACTATCTCCTTCCTAAATATTTTTAAGGTGCAGCCAATTTCCTGGGCTGTCCAATATAATATAGTAGCTGCTAGTTACAAGAGGCTATTTTTTTAAAAATTGAAGTATAGTTAACTTATGATATTGTGTTAGTTTCAGGTATACAGCAAAGTGATTCAATTATATATATGTTATAGATATATTTCAGATTATTTTCCATTATGTTATTACAAGGTATTAAGTATTATTCCCTGTGTTATATGGTAAATCTCTGTTGCTCATCTATTTTATGTATAGTAGTTTGTTAATCCCATTCTCCTAATTTATCCACCCCCCTTTTCCCCTTTGGGTAACCATAAGTTTGTTTTCTATGTCTGTGTTTGTTTTGTATATAGATTCATTTGTATAATTTTTTAGATTCCATATATAAGTAATATACGATGTCTTTCTCTTTGACTTATTTTGCTTAGTATGATATTCCCTAAGTTCATCCATGTTGCCACAAATGGCAATATTTCATTTATTTTTATGGCCGAGTACTATTCCATTGTATGTATATATCACATCCGCTTAAACCAATCATCTGCTGATTGGCATTTGGGTTGTTTGCATGTCTTGGCTCTTTGTGACCCATGGACTATACAGGCCATGGAATTCTCCAGGCCAGAATACTGGAGTGGGTAGCCTTTCCCTTCTTCAATGGATCTTCCCAATCCAAGGATCGAACCCAGGTCTCCCGCATTGCAGGTGAATTCTTTACCAGCTGAGCCACCAGGGAAGTCCATATATCATATCCTCTTAAACCAATCATCTGCTGATCAGCATTTGGGTTGTTTCCATGTCTTCAGTTCACTTCAGTCACTCAGTCGTGTCCGACTCTCTTCGACCCCATGAATCACAGCACGCCAGGCCTCCCTGTCCATCACCAACTCCTGGAGTTCACTCAGACTCACGTCCATTGAGTCGGTAATGCCATCCAGCTACCTCATCCTCTGTCATCCCCTTCTGCTCCTGCCCCCAATCCCTCCCAGCATCAGAGTCTTTTCCAATGAGTCAACTCTTCCCATGAGGTGGCCAAAGTACTGGAGTTTCAGCTTTAGCATCATTCCTTCCAAAGAAATCCCAGGGCTGATCTCCTTCAGAATGGACTGGTTGGATCTCCTTGCAGTCCAAGGGACTCTCAAGAGTCTTCTCCAACACCACAGTTCAAAAGCATCAATTCTTCGATGCTCAGCCTTCTTCACAGTCCAACTCTCACATCCATACATGACCACAGGAAAAACCATAGCATTGACCAGCCGGACCTTTGTTGCCAAAGTAATGTCTCTGCTTTTGAATATGCTATCTAGGTTGGTCATAACTTTCCTTCCAAGGAGTAAGCGTCTTTTAATTTCATGGCTTCAGTCACCATCTGCAGTGATTTTGGAGCCCCCCAAAATAAAGTCTGACACTGTTTCCACTGTTTACCCATCTATTTCCTATGAAGTGATGGGACCGGATGCCATGATCTTCATTTTCTGAATGTTGAGCTTTAAGCCAACTTTTCACTCTCTTCTTTCACTTTCATCAAGAGGCTTTTTAGTTCCTCTTCACTTTCTGCCATCAGGGTGGTGTCATCTGCATATCTGAGGTTATTGATATTTCTCCGGGCAATCTTGATTCCAGCTTGTGCTTCTTCCAGTCCAACATTTCTCATGATGTACTCTGCATATAAGTTAAATAAGCAGGGTGACAATACACAGCCTTGATGTACTCCTTTTCCTACTGGAACCAGTCTGTTGTTCCATGTCCAGTTCTAACTGTTGCTTCCTGACCTGCATACAGATTTCTCAAGAGGCAGGTCAGGTGGTCTGGTATTCCCATCTCTCTCAGAATTTCCCACAGTTTATTGTGATCCACATAGTCAAAGGCTTTGGCATAGTCAATAAAGCAGAAATAGATGTTTTTCTGGAACTCTCTTGCTTTTTCCA
>NW_011495059.1:7668816-7692800 GCF_000754665.1 Bison bison bison | reverse complement strand
GTTTGAGCATTCTTTGGCATTGCCTTTCTTTGGGATTGGAATTAAAACTGACCTTTTCCAGTCCTGTGGCCACTGCTGAGTTTTCCAAATTTGCTGGCATATTGAGTGCAGCACTTTCACAGCATCATCTTTCAGGATTTGGAATAGCTCAACTGGAATTCCATCACCTCCACTAGCTTTGTTCATAGTCATGCTTTCTAAGGCCCACTTGACTTCACATTCCAGGATGTCTTAATCCATGTCTTAGCTAGTGTAAATAGTGCTGCTATGAACATAGGGATGCCCGTGTCTTTTCAATTAAGTCTTTTCCTCTTTTCCAGATATATGGCCAGGAGTGGGATGACTGGATCATACAGTAGCTTTAGTTTCAGTTTTTTTTAAGAAAACTCCATACTGTTTTTCATAGTGGCTGCACCAATTTTCATTCCCACCAACAGTGTAGGAAGATTCTCTTTTCTCTACACCCTCTCCAGCATTTATTATGTGGAGACTTTTTGATGATAGCCCTTCACCGGTGTGAGGTGATACCTCATTGTGGTTTTTATTTACATTTCTCTAATAATTAGTGGTATTGGAACATCTCTTCATGTACCTGTTGGCCGTCTGTATGTCTTCTTTGGAGAAAAATCTGTTTAGGTCTTCTGCCCATTTTTTGATTGGGTTGTTTGTTTTTTTGTTATTGCATTGTATGAGCTATTTGTATGTTTAAATTAACTACAGGAGGCTATTTAAATTTTAATTAATTAAAATAACATGAAATTAAAAATTCAATTCCTCAGTTGCACTAGTCACATTCTAAGTTCTCAAGAGCCACAGATGGCCAGTGGATACTGTCTGAGCACAGAGATAGATAGAGCATTTCCACCATCTAGAAAGTCATAGGGCAGTGCAGATCTATAACCTAGTCTGAATCAGCAATATCTCTAGTCTGGGTGACTTGAATAGCCTCTTAATTGAAGTTCTGACTGTTTCTACTACTCTTCTCTTCAAATCCGTTTTCCCTACAGAAACCAGAGTTAACTTTTAATCAGAAATCAAATCTTGTTTCAACCTTAGTGGCTCTTTATTGTACCTTGAACAAAATGCAAACTTCTTACCCTGGCCTATTGCCCCAGACACACTGGTCTCCTTGCTCTTTTCTCCACTCTTCAAGCTCTTCTCAACCTCAGGGGCTTTGCATATGCTGTTCCCTCTACCTGAAAGGCTTTGTATCTGGCTCCTGGCAAGGCTAAATTTCTTCTCACTTTATAGGTCTCAGCTCCATTATTATTTGGAGTGATATCATGTAATATGTCTTTCATATAATAAAACGTATTATATGATATCACATATCAGGACATTTCCTGACCTCTCTGTCTCAAAAAGGTTTTTTCCAGTTATCATCAAGTGACCTTACTTATTTCCTTCATTCATCCACCAGAATACCTCATTATTTTACTAGTAATTAACATGTCTGGAGGGGCCTTCCTGGTGGTAGAGTGGTTAAGAATGTACTTTGCAATGCAAGGGACACCAGTTCGATCTCTGGTCTAGGAAGATCCCAGATGCCAAGGGGCAACCAATCCCATGCACCACAGCTACTAAGCCCACACACATTGCAGTTACTGAAAGCCCACTGGCCTAGAGCCTGTGCTTCGCAACAAGAGAAACCACCTTAATGAGAAGCCCACACACCGCAACAAAGAGTAGCTCCTGCTCACGGTAACTAGAGAAAGCCCACATACTGTAATGAAGACCCAAACAGCCAAATAATGAATAAGTAAATCTAAAAAAAATAAAGAAAAACATGTCTCAGGACTTCCCTGGCGGCCCAGTGATTAAGACTCCATGCTCCCACTGCAGGGATCATGGTTCGATCCATGGTCAGGAAACTAAGATCCCACATGACACACGGTGTGGCCCAAAAAAAAAAATTTAACTTGTCTGTGTACTTCTGTGCTAGGCACTGTACACAGGATTTGGCTATATGCTTTACCTTATTTATTAATTTGCTAGTTTATTATTTTTTTCTTTCTTGTTTTCTCCTTGTGTCCCTTCCTGGCACCCAGTACTATGCCCAACATATAGTGGGCATTAATAATTGTTAAGCCAGGCTTTAGCAATATGTGAATCGTGAACTTCCTGATGTTCAAGCTGGTTTTAGAAAAGGCAGAGGAACCAGAGATCAAATTGCCAACATCCGCTAGATCATGGAAAAAGCAAGAGAGTTCCAGAAAAACATCTATTTCTGCTTTATTGACTATGCCAAAGCCTTTGACTGTGTGGATCACAATAAACTGTAGGAAATTCTGAGAGAGATGGGAATACCAGACCACCTGACCTGCCTCTTGAGAAATCTGTATGCAGGTCAGGAAGCAACAGTTAGAACTGGACATGGAACAACAGACTGGTTCCAAATAGGAAAAGGAGTACATCAAGGCTGTGTATTGTCACCCTGCTTATTTAACTTATATGCAGAGTACATCATGAGAAACACTGGACTGGAAGAAGCACAAGCTGGAATTAAGATTGCCAGGAAAAATATCAATAACCTCAGATATGCAGATGACACCACCCTGATGGCAGAAAGTGAAGAGGAACTAAAAAGCCTCTTGATGAAAGTGAAAGAAGAGAGTGAAAAAGTTGACTTAAACTCAACATTCAGAAAACGAAGATCATGGCATCCAGTCCCATCACTTCATGGCAAGTAGATGGGGAAACAGTGGAAACAGTGGCTGACTTTATTTTTTGGGGCTCCAAAATCACTGCAGATGGTGACTGAAGCCATGAAATTAAAAGATGCTTACTCCTTGGAAGGAAAGTTATGACCAACCTAGATAGCATATTCAAAAGCAGAGACATTACTTTGCCAACAAAGGTCCGTCTAGTCAAGGCTATGGTTTTTCCTGTGGTCATGTATGGATGTGAGAGGTAGACTGTGAAGAAGGCTGAGCGCTGAAGAATTGATGCTTTTGAATTGTGGCGTTGGAGAAGACTCTTGAGAGTCCCTTGGACTGCAAGGAGATCCAACCAGTCCATTCTGAAGGAGATCAGCCCTGAGATTTCTTTGGAAGGAATGATGCTAAAGCTGAAACTCCAGTACTTTGGCCACCTCATGGGAAGAGTTGACTCATTGGAAAAGACTCTGATGCTGGGAAGGATTGGGGGCAGGAGGAGAAGGGGACGACAGAGGATGAGGTGGCTGGATGGCATCACTGACTCGATGGACATGAGTCTGAGTGAACTCCGGGAGTTGGTGATGGACAGGGAGGCCTGGCGTGCTGCAATTCATGGGGTCGCAAAGAGTTGGACACAACTGAGCGACTGAACTGAACTGAATAATTGTTAGACGAATGAATTTATTGGGCAGTTACTATGGGTCAGATATTGTGTTAATAACTGTCTCATTTAATTTGCACTGCAATTCTTCCTTCCTTCCAATTCTGTGAAGTACATATTACTCTCCTCCTTTTATGAGAGGCTGTGTAATTTATCTAGTTCTTTGGAAGAACTAGGATTCTAACCAAGGTCTTGTGATTCCAGAGCTCCCTGGCACTAGAGAGGGTTTAGAAGCCTGAGTACACACCAGCCTACAGCCACCCACAGTTCAGACTAGAAGCAGGGAGATTTAAAAAGACTTATTTCTTGAAGGATTATTTCAGATCAGGTCAGAGATTCTGGGGCATCACTGCTCAACCAGGAGGTAGATTCAGGGCCTGGGTCAAGACTCAAGATGGTGCAGAGTAGGGCAAGCTAAATACTCCAATGTAAGCATCCTCAGTGGGGCTGGAGAACTGGCCTACAGACCCCAGGCAAGACTCGGGGTGTACGGGGTCTGACTGCTGACTCCGGCCACGGCCATGTCTGTCTGCGTGTCTCAGATCAAGGGTGAAACAAGGAAAAAAAGTAAAAATAACGAGCCTTCCTGGCACTTCTCCTCGGGAAACATCACATGTCAGGCCTGTGACATGGAGCGTGTTTGTTAGGCCAGCGGTTCCAAGCTCATTAGCGGGAACGGTGCTGAACAGCAAGCCACCCACGCAGCTCGTTTGGGAGACAAACACAGCGCCGCATCCATCCCTCCCCGGCCTGGGCATGCGCAGTTCCAGCGTTATCAACATCAGCACGTATCTGCACCGAGGCAGGTCTGCTTGGCATCAGGGCTCCGGGGAATGGATTGTGTGTGGGTGTGTCCCAGAGAGGCTGCTCGTAATCCTCATCATTATCATCACTGCCTGAATCTGAGACGGTTCTGTTTTAGTACAGAGTTTCTCAAACTTGAATCATGCCCTAATCAGCGTTAACAACTACGGCCATACCTTTGTACTGTGGATACCAGTTTTTACTTAATACCTCTCTGTGAACTGACTCACTCAGCACAATCATCACTATGTTAGCCTTGTCCTCAGTGCTGTCTGTGAATCATCAATTGGACATACACGTTATGTTTTCCTAATATCTGGAATATTACAAATATACAGCTCTTTGAAAAAGATCAGCTGAGTTCACTTGAAATCATCTTAGTGCAACCAAAATGCAAAACAGTTGGAGTCAAAGGGACACAAGAGACATCCTCAAAGAGTTCCCAGTGGCAAAAACTGGAGCAATTTGAGCAAGAAAAGAAATAACACAGTACCAGATTATAGCCCAGAGTATAAACATCCATGAGTTCATACGGATGTAAATAAATAATGCAACAAATAAATAAGTGGAGAAGGGACAAATCTTCCTAAAGAAAGTTTCCAAATTGTTTATCCCCTCCACGATATGGAGCTTAATCTTCTCTCCCCCTCCTCCACCTGAAAGGGGGCTGCCCTTAGTGACTTGCTTTCAGAGAGTAGAAAGAAAGAAAAAACAAGTAACTTCACAGGAGAGAAGCTTGGTAAACTTTACCTTGGCCAGGCACTCAAGGTGATCAAGTCGTATTAATAGCCTACCCCTGACATGATGCCATGGAAAAGGCCACTTAACCGTGACGATAACCTTCACTGAAACCATGAGAAAAGCATCAGTGAAACCTAAATTGAGGGACACTCTACAAAATAATGAACACCAAAGTACTCCTCAAAACTGTCAAGGTCATGAAAAACAAGGAAAGTCTGAGAAATTGTCCCAGGCTGGGAGAGATTAAGGGGACATGCAGATTAAATGTAATACAGTATTTTGGATGGAACCTTGGAACAGAAAACGGATGTTAGGGGGAAAGCTTAGTGAAATCCAAATAAAATGTAGAGTTCAGTTAATAGGAAGATACCAGAGTTGTGACCAATGCATGTTAAGTCATGTTAATGCATGTTAAGAGTCATGTTAAATGTTAGCAGTATGGGAAACTGGGGGAGGAGTACATGGAAACTCTCTGTGCTATAGGAAATCTCTGTACTCTGTAAATCAAAGATTTACATTTGTTTCCTGTAATTATAAAATTATTTTAGAGTAATTGTATTATTTTTAGTAAGGGGGGTTATGTACACATTAGTGGTTTGGAACATAAATTTTGAAGGAATGCAGATGTAGACCTGTGTATTTGTTGCCTGTGGCTAGTGTAACAAATTACCACAAAACTGATAGCTTGAAACAGCAGAATTGTATTCTGTCATAGTTCTAAAGACCAGAATCTCAACATTAGATTTACTGGGCTGAAATCAAGGTGTTGCGAGGACCATGTTCCCTCCAGACTTGTCCTTGTCTCTTGCAGGCTGTGGCTGCCTGCATTCATTGGCTTGCTGGCTGCATCACTCTGATCTCTGCCTCCAAGGTTTCATTTTCTCCTGCTGTTCTCTATGTGTCTGCCTGCCCCCCTCTCTCTCTGCTTTCCTCTTTTAAGGATATTTGTGATGGCATTTCATGCCCACCTGGATAATCCTGGATGATCTCAACTCAACATCCATAATTTAATTAATCACATCTGTAAAAACCCTCTTCCCAGATAAGTTACTACAGGCTTCAGGGATTAGATCTCTGCATCTTTGGGAGGTCATTATTCAGCCTACTACTGCAGCCTGGCTGTGTGAAATTTAGGACTTCTGTAGTATCAATAAGGTTCCTTTAAAACTGAAAACAACAAAAACTGTGTAACTATTTTTAACATCTTCATTTGGGTTTCACTTGAAGTCATCTTAGTGCAACTAGTGGAACCCAAGCAACACTTTGCAAAACAACTGGTACAACAGTCTAGTCTCAGAAGTCTTAGAGGGACTTCCCTGGTAGTCCAGAGGTTAAGAATCTGCCTTGCAATGCAGAGAATGTGGGTTTGAGCCCTGGTTGGGGAACTAAGAGCCCATATGCCCACAAGCCTTGGAGCAACTAAGCCTGAGTACACATGCTCCAGAGCCCATGTACCACAACAGCAAGAACCCATGTGCTCCAACTAAAACCAGATGCAGCCAAATAAATAAATATGTTTTTAAAAAAGAAGTGAGAATTAAATTCTAAATGGACTCCATACCAACAAACTTGTGACCTTGAGTAAGTCAGCATATTTTTTGAAGGGTATACTCCTCTGTATTTCTATACAAGAGGGATGCTAAGCTTTGCCTAGAGGAATGTTGTCAGAACCCATAGACCATGTAGCAGATGTACAGCAGACATTCAGTCAACCTCCTCTTCATACCCCCTCCACTTTATAGAGTATGTTAGACTATGTTACAGCTTACAAAATATTTTCTATGTACAAAAATGTGTTTAATTGCCCTAAAATTTCACCATTTTATGGTGAGATAAAGCCAAATTTTCCTTCCCGGACTAGACAGATGGAAAAACTGAGACTTAATGTTAATTGACTTAGCCAACATCACCCAGTTAGAAGGCTAGAGACAGCAGGAGTCTGAGAACAGGATGGGCAGGAGTCAGGAGGCAGTGCCCGCTTTAGATGGGGAGAGTTTTGCATTCTGGTCACTTGACTTCTTTTTATGACTTTCATGACTTTTTTGGCCCTTGTAGGCATTTGAGTTTATGACCCATGATGTGATTCTAACTCCTGGCTCACATTGCTGAAATTTGTTCAAAGATCTTTAAACTCGAAGCTCTGAGGCTGTGCCCATAGGGTTCTCCAGCGACAGCTTCCAGTGGCCTCTTGGCCCTGGGCTTCTTTGATCTCACAGGTTTTCCCTTCTCTGAACTCTGTGAGATAGACTCACAGTTTGTTCCCTGGTTTGGCCAGGATCCTGGTTTCGATAGCTCCTTATTCTGAATCCTTGAAGCAGAGATGAAAACAAGAGCCTCATACACAGGGTTGGGTGTTCTTAAGGAGACCATGGAGGCCTTCTGAAGGTGACTCATCTCTGCCCTCCGAGGTCAGAAGGAAGGGACCAGAAGGTGTGCGGAGGGCCCAGGAGCCCATGTCAGGAGTTAGACTTCCCAGGATCCAATCCCGGCTCCCCACACAGCCCCTTGACTCTGGTCAAGTCACCAGCCCTTCTGTACTTGTTTCCCCGTTTGTAATAAGGAAACCTTTATTATTTCCCTCAAAAGAAAATTGTGAGGCTCGAGTGAATTATTGTACACGAAGCTGTTATTACAGCACTTGGTACAAGGTGAGTGTTCGCCCTATTCATTATTAAGCCCAGAATCTTTCCAAGAGCTGTTCTCCCGTTTCCGTACGCGCCCTCTGCCTGGGGAAATCTGATTCCTCCTGAGGGGCAACGCAGGGTTCTGGAGAGGTGGAAGTTCTGGGTCTCTGTCACTGTGTAGCTTGACGTGTGTCATTCCCGGGCTCCCCATCATCCCCCTCTGTACAAGGGGACGACAAAAGCGCGAGCCGCAGCCTCTGCCGCTCTGCGGAGAGCAGCCTGCCCAACCTCGCCGCCCCGCCACTACGCGGCCGGGACCTCCACTCCGCAGGCACGGTGTTGGTGGAGGGGGGTTGAGGGAGGAAACCAGCGACTCCGACCGGGTCCAAAGCTCCATGGCAACGCCCGGAGGCTGTCGGGAGGAGAGAACGAGGCCCCGCCCAGAGCGAAGCCCCGCCCCAACAAGGTTCCGCCCAGAAAAGAGGCCTGGGGCCTCAGTTCTGGGATTCCGCGGCAACTTTGCCCCGGCTCTCTGATTCCATCAGTGCCTAACAGAAGTGCCTCTGACTGGCCGACTGTGTCTGACTGACCACAGACGCCATCACTGTCTCTATCTGGCTGTGTCTAATGAAAACAGATTTCGTGAATGCCTGATGGACCAAGACCGCGTGATCTGTCTGCCTGACCACAGTCGACTGACTGCCTGCCCTACCTGGCTAATGGCAGCTGGGACCCACGGCGCGTGTCTGACTGAGTCGATCTTGCTGTTTCTGACTGACCAGATTCCCTCTGTGCTCGACAAGCTGTATCTGAGTGACCGAGGCCCTGTGTGATTGACTGACCGGTTCACTGATTCCTCTGTGCTGGCGTTTTGACCCCAGCTCAGCTCAGCTGATTCTAACTACACCCGGGCTTGTGCGTCTGCCCGAGGCCCCTGCGCGTCTGCCTGACTGGCTGGCTGACAAGCTGGCTGGTTACCTGACTGCATTGGCCTTACTACAGCCTCTGTGCCTGGTGGGGTCCGCCTGACTGGCCATCTGACAGGTGGGATCAGCCCTCCTGAAGAGTGGACTGAGGGCATCTGCCAGACTGCCGGGCTGAGTTTGCGGCTGGCTGGTTCTGGCTGACTGACTGAATCTAACTGTATCTCAGCGACCCAGTTTTTGTGCTGTTTTGTATTTGGTTGGGTTTTTCTTGGCTGTGCGGCATGCAGGTTCTTAGTTCCCCTACCAGGGATCGAACCCGTGGGCCCTGTAGTGGGAGCACAGAGTCACTGAACCACCAGAGAAATCCCAGGGACTGGGTTTCAGAATGACTGAGTCTGCCTGACTGACCCTCCCTGGCCGCCTCTGCCTGACTCTGCTTTATGAACAGCGTCTGTCTCTGGCTACACCTGACTATCGGCTGCCTCTTCTACATCCCATAATGTCAGTTGAATCAGATTGCTGCCTGAACTGCAGCTGACCAGCTGAGTCTGACTTGGCCTCTGAAATTCTCTCCCTAATGACCTCCTTCACTCCAGCTCCCCAACATATGGCTTCTGAGGTGTTCCTTGGCCAGGGAGCTGGGCCCCAGATGTTTTCAGCTGTAAGTCTGGCCTTGGGGGTTCATAGCAAGGGCTTAGACAGGGAAGAGAACCTAGGATGGGGCCTTCGGGGGATGGAGAGAGAAGGAATGGAGGTCACACAGGGAGCAGCTGGAAGAAATTGCAGGGGTCCTCAAGGTCCCAGGCTCAGGACCTAGTGGTGTAACAGAGTCAGCACCTTGAGGAGACAGGCTGGTGAGTGGGAGCCACAATGCCACGTGGCTTTGTTTCTTCACGTTTGTGGGATGTCTCTGTCAGTGCCTTGCTACTCTGTTCCGCAGACCTCAGGTCTACTTCCACATTCCTGAATTTAAATCTTTTTCATAGTGTGTATGTGTGTGTGTGTACTGGCCACATCAACTGCATGAAATGGAGAAAGAGGCTGTGTACGAGAATAAGGAGAACATAAATACAGGGAGGGAATTTCCTGATGGTCCAGTGGTTAAGACTCCATGCTTCCACTGCAGGGGTCATGGGTTTGATTCCTGGTCAGGGAACTAAGATCTCACATGCCAGAGAATTAGATTCTGGGGAATTAAAAAAAAGTAAGCATGTCAAGTGCATGGGTGTGCTATGAATTATAGCTATTAATAATAATAAATGAGAGCACCGGACTAGCTTATCTCGATCAAGCTCCAGCATTCTGAGATGCTGCCTTTCCATTAATAACAGAGGCCTAGCTGCCTCACTGATTTCATTATAAGCCAAGGGAGGAATGGGAGGAAATAAACAGCTCTGCTCCCAAGGGCTCTGTCTTAGTCAGCTTGGGCTGCTGTAACAAAATACCATAGACTGAGGTTTCAAACAACGCACATTTGTTATTCAAAATTCTGGGAGTTGGAAAGTTCGAGATCAAGGTGCACGTAGATTTGGTTCCTGATGAGGCCCTTTTCCTGGCCTGCGGACAGGTGCTTTCTCACGTGTCCTCACATAGTGATGAGAGAGAGCTCTGCTGTTTTCCTCTTCTTCTTTTTTTTTATTCTATTGTTTGTCCATGCCACATGACATGCAGGATCTTAGTTTCCCGACCAGGGATCAAACCCATGACCCCTGCAGGGGAAGTGCAGAGCCTTAACCACTGGACCACCAGGGAAGTCCAAGAAATTCTTATGGTAGGGCGTAGTAATCTATGCTTTAAAAAAAAAAAATTTATTTTGGCTGTGCTGGATCATCACTAGTTGCGTTGAGCAGGAGCTGCTCTCTAGTTGCGGCGCTCGGGGTTCTCAGTGTGGTGGCTTCTTGTATTGCGACCACAGGCTCTAGGGCCCACGGGCTCAGTAGTTGTGGCACGTGGGCTTAGTTGCCCCGAGTCATGTGGAATCTTCCCTGACCAGGATCGAACCTGTTTCCCTTGCATTGCGAGGTAGATTATTAACCACTGGATCCCCAGTGAAGCCCAGTAGTTTATGTTTTAACAAGCCCTCGCAGTGTTGTTGATGCGTACTAAAGTTTCAGAAACACTAGGGGAATGATTGTGGTAGCTCTGGTGTCAGATTGTCCACATTAGAATTTCAACTCTACTGATTTTGTGCAAGTTATTGAATTTCTAAGCCTCAGTCTTCTTATTTGCATAGTCAGTATAATTACGATCACTTTAAACTCTTGTTGAGAGTATTAGGTCATATAAAGTATTAGGTCATATGAAGCACATAATTTCAGTTCTAGGAATGTGTCCTGTAAACCTAGTCCAGCACATGCTGGATGATGTATGTTCAGGATATGCACTGATTTGTTGTTTGTAATAGAAAAGAAACACCCTCAGTATCTATCCATAGGGGACTGTTTTAATAAATCATGGTCCTAACATACAAAGAATGAGGCAGCTTTTTGTAGACTCCTATGAAAAGATTGCCGGAATTTTCAAGTTAAAAAAACAAAGGACAAATGAACCTATTTGCAGGGCAGGAATAGAGGTGCAGACAGAGAGAACAGACCTGTGGACACAGTTGGGGAAGGAGAGGGTGGGAAGAATTGAAAGAGCATCATTGAAACATATATATTACCGTATGTAAAATAGCTAGCTAGTGGGAAGATGCTGTATAACACAGGGAGTTCAACCTGGTGCTCTGTGACAACCTAGAGGGGTGGGATGGGGTGGGGGGTTGGGAGGGAAGTTCAAGAGGGAGGAGCCATATGTATACTTGTGGCTAATTCACGTTGATGTGTGACAGAAACCAACACAACATTGTAAAGCAATTATCCTCCAATTAAAAATAAGAAATAAATAAAAAGCAAAGTACATAATGGTATGTCTAGCATGCTCCCATGTGTGTACAAAAAAAGACTACACAATCTGTGAAAATGCATAGGTTATCTTTCAAAGCATACTCAGGATACAGTGAGAGAAGGAATGAGTGGCTGGAAAGAGGGAAAGGAGGGAAATTTATTTTTACCTACATATATCTTTTTATGACTTAAAATTTGCAGTATGTACATGCATTTTCTGTTCACAGAAATGAAGTTTTAAAAAAAAGACACTAGTTGGCATAGTGCCTGGCAGCGGTGGTGGTGACAGCCATTCCGAAGCTCTAAGCAGATGAACCAACGCAGAAATGCAGCCCAGGGGTGTCCAGGGTGTGGCCACAACATCTGTTCCTTTCATTTCCTGTAGTCTATGTTGCCCCATTAGAGAATCCTTGCATTTTAGAGATGGAGAGGGCTTTGAGATTCTCTGGCAGAACACTTTCATTTTAAAGATGAAGAAATGAAGCCCCAGAGAGAGGCCATAACCAGCCCAAGCTTTCCCAGAGAACTAAGGCTCACCCTGGGGCCTCTTTCATAACATCTTAAGACTAAGCTTTCAATAATTCTGCTTTTAGAGCCCCATCACCAGTCTGCTTGGAAACTGGAAGGACTCCTCCACATGGCTGTTAAGACTAGCTGTGGTTCAGTTCCTAACCAAACTTTCCAACACCTTCTCCTATGTGAATTCTCTACCCTGGCCAAATAAGTCTGTTCACTGACCCCAGATGCTCCTGCTTTCCAGATACCACAGTCCGTGCTCTCTGTCTGAAATGCACCTCTCTTTCCTATTTGTAGAGATTCTACCTACACACCGAGGCAGAACCACATCTGAATCACACTTCCCCTAGGAAGTCTTCCCGATTACTCAGGCTCATGGATCTCTCTGAACTAAATTAAACATTTCTTGTGAAGTTTCTACTTCTGAAGAGGGGAATAGGATGCTTCTCTGCGTCTTGAACAATGGAACTGAACTAGGAGAGAGCCGGTTCCTCATCCCGACTCTCTGTTTCTGGAGAAAAGTGGGCACACGAACTTGGCCCTTCTTCCTGTCTTGGGGAAGCCCTGGGGGAAGACGCCCCTGAGCCAGCCTGGAGCCAGGAGCCTGTCTGCAGAAACTGTTGGGCCTGTTCCTCCCACTGATGTTTACTTGGCCGGGAGGCCCAGCGTGATGAAACCTGGCCCTGTTGCCGAGCACCTTGGGAGGCCTCGCTCCAGGGTCCCTCTGTGCTCAGACAGTGGCCCTTTGTGGAGCAGAGAAGCAGGACTGAAAGTGGAGCTGCCTCCATTCCCCCCACCCCCGCCCCCATCCCCGGCAGTCATGGACCATCCTGTGCCTGGGTGGCCTCTGTGCAAATCCGCGGCTGGCAGAGTGAGGTAGGTCATCCAGGCAACCAGCTAGACTAGAGGAGTGAGGAAGGGTCCTGCTAGAAGGGCCTGCTGAAACCAGACCTGCTGCGCGTCTGGTCCCTTAGCTGCACAGAGGCTGCTGCTTCTGGAGACTGGTCCCCCTACAGGCCAGAGTGACACTTTGCACCATCCTGTCTGTGTCTGTGTTGCTTTGTCGTTCAGTTGTGCCCTGACTCTGCGACCCCATGGACTGTATCCCACCAGGCTCCTTGTCCATGGGATTTTTCAGTCAAGAATACTGGAGTGGGTTGCCATTTCCTCTTCCAGGGGATCTTCCCAGCCCAGGGATCGAACCCGAGTCTCCTGCATTGGCAGGCGGATTCTTTACTGCTGAGCCATCGGGAAGCCCCTTCTTATCCCACCACTGCCATATATGCCCTAGGATTTACGGCAAGTCCTTCTAATGTGGGTTCTCCCTTCTGCCTCTGTTTCACTGGACCCTACACTCACTCAGAGGTGGGGTTTGGGGGAATGGGGGATGGGAGGGCAGACTGGGAATCCTTAGATGTCATCTGAAACCTGGTGGGTGGAAATCAAGGGGAGGGACGACTGACTACAGGAAGGAGGATTGTGTAGCATAGATGAAAACAAAGGGTATTTCACTGACCTGGGGTCAGGAGGCTCAGGACTCCTGCTGAGCCACTCACTTGCTGGGTGACAGTAGCCAGTTGCTTTCCTTTTCTCTGCCCCTGTTTCTCTAGCTGGCCTCACTTTCCCAGCTGCAAACTTACGGAGGCAGAGTTGATAAATGTCAAGAATTTTTGCGGTTCTGATTTTTCAAAATTCTGTGATCACAGGGAGGAAAAGGAAGAGTGGGGGTGGGTTAGACGTAGGTAGCTGACACAGTGCTCTCTGACTTCACCAGCAGTCACTAAGCAGCCTCTTCTCTGCTTCCACGATCCCTTCCCCTTCTCCTTTCCACCTCACTTTGAGGGCTTCTTCTTTTTTTTTTTCCCCATATGGACCATTTTTAAAGACTTTACTAAATTTGTTACAATATTGCTTCTGTTTTGTTTTGGAGTATTTTTTTTTGGCTGAGAGGCATATGAGATCTTAGCTCCCCAACCAGGGACTGAACCCATATCCCCTGCATTAGACCTCGGGGGAAGTCCTCTTGATGACCTCTTGTGATGAGATCTAGAAGCTGATTGGTATACATTTGTTTTATTCCATGTTTTGCCCCCACAGGGACAGGAAGAGGGGCAGAAAATAAGAGAGGAGGGACTTCCTTGGTGGTCCAGTGGTTAACGCTCCACACTCCCAGTGCAGGGCTCTCCATTCGATCCCTTGTCAGGGAGCTAGATCCCACATGCTGCAGCTAGGAGTTCACATGCCACGACAAAGATTGAAGGTCCCGAGTGCCACAACTAAGACTTGACACAGCCACATAAACAAACACAAACTAAACTTTAAAAAAAGAAAGAGGTAAGGGTGGGATAGACAGAATTGATGAAATAGAGCTCAAGGAGAGAAAAGAGAAAGGAAAAGCGAAGGTGGGGGATGATGAAAGGGGGAAAGTAGAAGCAGGAGGAGGTAAGACTGAAAGAAAAAGGGTGAAATGAGATAGGGGGAAGAAGGTAGGAATGAAAGAGAAAAACAGGAAGAGAGCCGGTGGGAAAAGACCGAAGCTTGGATATATGCCACACGTGGGGATGTCTTGGAGTTTTCCAGGACAAAAACAGTTCAGTTTGTTTGGAGCTAAGAGTGTGTATAGGGAAGACAAAATTAGAACCAGGTTGTAAAAGGTTTTGAATGCCAGGCTAACAGATTTGGACTTTATGTCTACTATTTTCTGCAGCTCAAATCCCCTGTGATAAGCTTGGGTGAGGGCCAGAGAGGCGTTTTCATTCATCCATCCATTTAACAAGGGACAGTGTCTTATCCAATGATGTATCCCCAGAGCATAATACAATATTTGCACAGAAGAGGTAGTCAGGAAATGCCTAGAAAAATTGAACACTTGAACCGAAAGTGGAGTCCTTGGAGGAAGCAGGGGCTGTGACCATCTCACAGAGAGGGTAAGAACGTGTGTGTATGCTTATTCATTCAGAGCAACCCCATAGACTGTAGCCTGCCAGACTCCTCTGTTCAAGGGATTCTCCAGGCAAGAATACTGGAGTGGGTAGCCATTCCTTTCTCCAGGGGATCTTCCCAACCTAGGGATTGAACCCTGTCTCCTGCATTGCAGGTGGATTCTTTACCATCTGAGCCACCAGGGAAGTCCAGGTATAAGAATAACCATAGTTTAAGCTAGAAACTGCTAGGTACCCTAAGAAAGGTCCAGATAAGAGTCATGGGAGATCAGAGGAAAGTGAGACGGCCCTCCCTGTTACTTGCAGCATGAAAGTCCCAGAGAAGATTGTAATGGGGTCATTTTAGGTCACATACCCAACCTTGAATTAATCTTTGTGCCCAGGAAGATAAATCTCATTGGAGGTTACAGAGTTCTGTGTATGAATGAAGAGCAAAGAGTTCTTTAAAGAAAAGGGGGAGATTATTCCCAGAAGAGCGGAAATTAGAACCAGGCATGGCTGCCACAGCCTGCTGTAATGAAAAGAGGTGAGCACGTCGGGAGGAGTAGGGATTTTATTAGGGTAGGGATCTGTACAAGGTTGGTGGGGAGGCTAGGACACCTGAGGCTCCCCATGGGAGGCCCCCATGCCGGGCCTCAGGTAACAAGCTAAGGAGTTGAGACTTACTTGTCTTTTGAGCTGGAAAGGGTCCTTGTTGGAGCTGTGCTCTGGAATATTTAATCAGTCCACTAAGGTATAGAATGGATCAGAGGCTAGAAGACCAGGCAGTGATGGGAAATTATTCCAGCATGTTCTTTGATAAAATCCATATGCAAGATCTGTCACCCACCTCAGTGTGCTTTACATTGTAACTTGGTTTGTTTTTCGTTCTCCTCATTCTAGGTCAGAAAGCTGAAAAGGACAGAGTCACACCTCTGCTAACAGGGGCTGTCCCTTCCTTCTCTCAGTGTGGCAAGCACCTCACTGGGGAAATGGATGTTCCAGAAATTTACAGGGGCAGGTGAACCTTGTAAAGTGCTCACTCTTTGAAGATCTGGGCAGTTTCCAGCCAAACTTCTGGAGAGCGGCAGGATCAGCAGCCCCTGTCACTGGGAACCTGACATAATGATAAGAGTAGCAGCTGTGAGGGATCTTAACAGGTAACTTCAGGCTCCCGCTTTTGAGCAAGCCAGTAGCCCAGAGTCAGCCCTCGCCCTGTCCTAAATATCTCCACAAGGGGACTTCTGTGGTGGTCCAGAAGTTAAGACTACACCATGCAATGCAGGGGATGTGGGTTCAATCCCTGGTCGGGGAAATAAAATCCCACATGCAACTAAATCCACACGCCACACCTGCTGAAGCCCATATCTGAGCTTGCATTTCCTTGTAGGTAAAATGAAGGGAGTAACACCAACCACAGAGAGTCCTTGTGAGGGTTGAATAAGTTAACACTATTGGCAGGGGGCCACACAAGCCACAGGCACCGGGCAAATGTGAATTCTTATTCATCTTTCAGTAACAGAGCTACGAACTGTTAGACCTGGAGGGGTCTTAGAAGGGACTGGTCCAACCCTTTCATTCCATATGGTGAGAGGACTCCTGATAGCTAATCTCTTTCCTGTTGAAGTATTTGCTGATTCTGTCTTCACTAGAAGCAGAGAGCTGATGTCCCTCCTACGTAAATCCAATTTGAGCTCTATATCTGCCCATAAAAGGATATCTTGACTCCTCCATTTTTTCCCCAAGAACACATGCCTATCATTTGCTCTTTGCTCTGCCAAAGGTGTGATCGATTAATGTACCATATTCAAAATGATCACGATTATGTGGGAGGATTGTATTAGCAACACAGCAGGGGAATCCTAAACAAATCCAGCAATACTGGAATAGCTGAAGGAAATTGGTTGTATTTATTCTTGGATAAGCTAAGAGTTAGGAGAAGGCAATGGCACCCCACTCCAGTATTCTTGCCTAGAAAATCCCATGGACGGAGGAGCCTGGTAGGCTGCAGACCATGGGGTCGCTAGGAGTCGGACAGGACTGAGCAACTTCACTTTCACTTTTCACTTTCATGCATTGGAGAAGGGAATGGCAACCCACTCCAGTGTTCTTGCCTGGAGAATCCCAGGGATGGCAGAGCCTGGTGGGCTGCTGTCTATGGGGTCGCACAGAGTCGGACACGACTGAAGCAACTTAGCAGCAGCAGCAGCAGCAAGCTAAGAGTTAAATACAATTACTTGTATTTTTTTTCACTCTGCTTAATATTTTTAGGAATACAAATTGTTATTTTTCTTTTTTGAGGGCTTTAAAAAATAATTTTATTTAATTTATTATTTTTGGCTGTGCTGGGTCTTTGTGGCTCAGGCCTTTCCTCCAGTTGCAGCAAGTGGAGGCCACTCTCCAGTTGGGGTGTGCAGGCTTCTCGTTGCTGTAGCTTCTCTGGTTGTGGAGCATGGGTTCTAGAGCACAGGCTCAATAGCTGTGGTGCTCAGGCTTAGTTGCTCCTTGGCATATGGGAGCTTCCCGGATCAGGGATTGAACCTGTGTCTCCTGCACTGGCAGGCGGATTGTCTACTAGTGGGCCACCAGGGTAGCCCCAAGAGGGCTTTTTTTTTTTTAAATTTTGGCTGTGCTGGGTGTTCCTTGCTTCCTCTAGTTGTGGTGTGTGGGCTTCTTTTGTTGAGGAGGATGGGCTCTAGAGTGCTTGGACCCAGTGGTTGTAGCCTGCTGGCTCAGTAGCCCCACAGCAGCCCCTCAGATGCCCCGACCAGGCATCGAAGGCATCGAAGCTGAGTCCCCTACATTGGAAGGTGGATTCTTAATCACTGAACCACCAAGGAAGTCCCCAAATTGTTATTGTGGCAAAATACTTATAACATGAAGTGTCCTATGTTAACTATTTTGGGGTGTAGAATTCAGTGACATTAGGGACTTTCACAATGTTGTGTGGCCACCACCACCAGTCCCAGAACTTCATCACCCATAAACAATAACTACCTTCCTCCCAGTCCCTGGTAACCTCTAGTCTAGTTTCTGTCTCTATGAACTTGCCTATGCTAGAAACTTCATATAAGTGAAACAGACACTATGTATCCTTTGGTATCTGGCTTCTTTTACTTAGCATAATGTTTTCAGGGTTCATGTTGTGGCATATATCAGAATTTCATTCCTTCTTAAGGCTGAATAATATTCCATTGTATGAAAATTGGAGATATCAAGGGAACATTCCATGCAAGGATGGGCACAATAAAGGACAGAAACAGTAAGGATCTAAAAGAAGCAGAAGAGGTTAAGAAGAGGTGGGAAGAATACACAGAACTATACAAAAAAACAGTCTTAATGACCTGGATAACTACAGAGATCTCATCACTCACTTAGAGCCAGACACCCTGGGATGTGAAGTCAAGAGGGCCTTAGGAAGCATCACTATGAGCAAAGATAGTGAAAGGGACAGAATTCCAGTTGAGCTATTTCAAATCCTAAAATATGATGCTGTTAAAGTGCTGCACTCAATAGTCAGCATATTTGGAAAACTCAGCAGTGGCCACAGGACTGGGAATTGTCAGTTTTCATTTCAATCCCAAAGAAGGGCAATGCCAAAGGATGTTCAAACTACCATACAATTTCACTCATTTCACATGCTAGCAAAGTTATGCTCAAAATCCTTCAAGCTAGGCTTCAGCAATATGTGAACTGAGAACTTACAGATTTACGAGCTGGATTTAAAAAAGGCAGAGGAACCAGAGATCAAATTGCCAATATTCTTTGTTGGATCATGGAGAAAGCAAGGGAGTTCCAGAAAAATATCTACTTCTGCTTCATTAACTAAGCTAAAGCCTTAGACTGTGTAGATCACAACACACTGTGGAAAACTCTTAAATTTAAGAGATGGGAATATCAGACCACCTTAGCTGCCTCCTGAGAAGCCTGTATGCAGGTCAAGAAGCAACAATTAGCACTGGACATGAAACAATGGACTGGTTCTAAATTGGAAAAGGAGTACATCAAGACTGTATGTTGTCACCCTGCTTATTTAATTTCTACGCAGAGTACATCATGCAAAATGCTGGGCCGGATGAAGCACAAGCTGGAATCAAGATTGCCAGGAGAAATATCAATAACCTCAGATATGCAGATAACACCACCCTCATGGCAGAAAGAGAAGAGGAACTAAAGAGACTCTTGATGAAGATGAAAGAGGAAAGTGAAAAAGCTGGCTTAAAATTCAACATTTGAAACACTAAGATCATGGTATCCAGTCCCATTACTTCATGGCAAATAGATGGGGAAGCAATGGAAACAGTGACAGATTTTATTTTCTTGGGTTCCAAAATCACTGTGGACAGTGACTGTAGCCATGAAATTAAAAGACGCTTGCTCCTCGGAAGAAAAGCTATGACAAACCTAGACAGTGTATTAAAAAGCAGACACACACACACACACACACACACACACAGCAGAGACATTACTTTGCAAACAGTGGTCCATATAGTCACAGCTCTGGTTTTTCCATAGCTTTAGTAGTCATGTATGTATGTGAGAGTTGGATTATAAAGAAGGCTGAGTGCCAAAGAATTGATGCTTTTGAACTGTGGTATCGGAGAAGACTCTTGAGAGTCCCTTGGACAGCAAGGAGATTAAACCAGTCAATTCTAAAGGAAATCAACTCTTAATATTCATTGGAAGGACTGATGCTGAAGCTAAAGCTCCAATATTTTGGCCACCTGGTGCGAAGAGCCCACTCATTGGAAAAGACCCTGATGGTGGGAAAGGTTGAAGGCAGGAGGAGAAGGGGACGACAGAAGATGAAATGGCTAGGTAGCATGACTGACTCAATGGACATAAATTTGAGCAAACTCTGGGAGACAGTGTAGGACAGGGAGCCTGGTGTGCTGCAGTCTGTGGAGGCACAAAGAGTCGAACACAACTTAGCAACTGAACAACAGCAAGGAGATTTCACTCTCTGCCTGATAGACTTCAGTTTGGGACACTAGCCTTTCCTGCCTTTGGACTGAGATTACACTGCTGGCTCTCCCGGGTCTCCAGCTTGCTAACTGCAGATCTTGGGACTTCTTGGCCTCCATAACTGAAACAAGGGAAGGGGGCAGAGCACAGCCTTTCTAAGAATGACATAGTCATGCTGCTACTGCTGCTAAGTCGCTTCAGTTGTGTCCAACTCTGTGTGACCCCATAGACTGCAGCCCACCAGGCCCCGCCATCCCTGGGATTCTCGTAGGACATGACAAAAACTGGTTAAAACCAACGAGGTCCAAGATGGCAGAAGATTCAACTTCCAGTAGACCTTGAGCCTCATTATATGCTCACTGTAATATATTAGAATCTAAATGGCACACCCGCCAGTGCCATGACAGCTCCTTACTTGAAACAGTTGGAATAATCCTCTCACTCATCAGTCCATGAAATTACCCATCCAGTAAAAACTAACCACCCCATATTTTGGGGCCTCTCACCTTTTAAGATGGCCTACACTCTGTGGGGTGTGGTGTGTTTCTCTTTAAATAAATCCACTTCTTACCTTTGTCTCTCACTGAATACTTTCTGCCATGAGACATAATGAACTTGAGCTTCATTAAGTCCTGAGACCAGGTATGTGATCTCAATGAAAAGACAATGAGTTCTAGCAGAGTTCGAGTCCTCGCCCATGGGTTCAAATCCTGACTGAGTTGCACAGTTTTGTAACCACATGAGTTAATTCCTTATAATAAATCTATCTCTCTATTGATATGCATGCTAAGTTGCTTCAGTTGTGTCTGACTCTTTGCAATCCTCTGGACTGTAGCCTGCCAGGCACCTCTGTTCATGGGATTCTCCAGGCAAGAATACTGGAGTGGGTTGCCATTTCCTCCTCCAGGGGATCTTCCTGACCCAGGGATGGAACCCCAGTCTCTTACATCTCCTGCATTGGCAGGTGGGTTCTTTACCACTAGCTCCACCTGGGAAGCCCAATATAGTCTATATATCCTATTAGTTGTTTCTGTGGAGAACTCAGAGTAATACGATTTGTGATTTTTATGTCTTGTTTAAGAAATTCTCTTCTATCCTGAAGTCCTAAATATAATCTCCTTTAGTTACTTCTAAAGATTTTAAGGTTTTGCGTTTCAAATTTAGGTCCTTAATCTAAGAGAATGTTATTATTGTGTGTGCTCCAAGGTAGAAGTTCAATTTTATTTTTTTCCAAATGAATAACTGATTGTTCAGATCATTTTAAAAGTAATCCATCTGTGTTAATTTCCCAGGGCTGTCATAACAAATTACCATAAATTGGGTGGCTTAAAACAACAGAAAATTTATTCTCTCACAGTTCAAGAGGCCAGGAGTCCAAAGTCAAGGTATGGGCAGAATTGGTTTCTTCTGGAAGCTCTGAGGGAGAAAACATCCTATGCCTTTCTCCTGGTTTCGGGTGGTTCAGGATCCTTACCATAAGGATTTGCTTGTAGACACATCACACTAGTCTCTGCCTTGGCCTTCACATCTCCTTCTTCTCTTTGTTTCTGTGTGTCTTCTTTTCTCACATAGACACCAGTCACTGGATTTAGGGCACCCTCTAAATCCAAGTGTGCTCACCTTGAGACCCTTGACTAATTACATCTGGAAAGATCCGGTTGTCTAAGGTCATATGCTGAGGTTCCAGGTAGAAATGAATTTGGAGGAGATACTACTCCACCTGTGACACCATCCTTTACTATTCTTTTGCAAATGTCATCTCTATTATACAGCAAATGTCCATATAAGTGTGGGTAGAACAGTCATCTTATCATGCAAACTTCTGATGAAATGGTTATACATGTCACAAGATCATCTTATTAATCCTCACAACAGTTCTATGAGGTAAGTACTATGAAAATCACATTATTGTTGTGATAACAAACAACACCAAATCTCATTGTCTTTTAACAAAAAATTTTTCTCGCTCAGATTACACATCAGCAGCTGTGGGGCAGCTGTGGGTTGGCTGAGGCTCTGCTCTCTGTGTTGAAGGCTGTAGGCACAGGTGATGCCATTCCAGTGGCAGAGATAAAAGAGTTTGATTTTAGATTAAAACATGCTATAGTTCTTCAGGTTTCTGCTTAGGACTGGCCTATAGTCTCTCCAACTCAAATTCCATTGGCCAAAAGGAGTCATGTGATCAAGTCTGACCTCGGCCTGGGGAAGTGTACTCCTTCCTTTGGAGTCACATGGCAACTGGCTAGAATGTGTAATCTTACTGGGAAGTGGGAGAGCAAATAATCTGAGACAATGATATCTCTCCCACAGGGGTTAAGTAACTTGCCCAAGGTCAAAGAGCTGAGAAGGGACAGAGCCAGGATTCAAACTCGGACAGTCTTTCTCCACAGCCATAGTGCACTCCATACCTCCATGTCTGCTAGATGGTGTGCAGATCCATCTAAGCTTTAGGCCTTCTGCATGTGCCTTCCTGTACCCTGGAGTGTCCTTCTTCCTCTGCATGTTCAATTCACCCTTTCAGATCCACTCTGATACCTCCTTTGTGAACTTCTCTCCTTGGAATTGTCACGCGAGTGTATGTTCCTCGGTTCTTTGTCTCGTCACAACAAAGATTTGGAGCAACGGACATTAAAGCCCTCGGTGCGTCACAGCTCTCAGGTCTTGGCCAAACCGTGTTACAGCTCTTAGGCAAATCAGTGTTACAGCTCTATTTTATTTAGAAGATAGCAAGAGGGAGTGAGGCAGAGAGAGAGGCAGAGAGAGAGGCAGAGAGAGAGAGAGAAAAGAGCGCACGCATGCACGCGGGAGAGAGAGTCTGAGAGAAAGCGCTTTGGCTCCTCCTTTTATATGTGTTTTCCTCCACCTGGGCCTGCCCTATGCAAATTGGGCTTAGCCAGGAGTGTTGTTTGTTCTGCCTGAAGTTTTGTCTTTTAGCCACCGCCATATTGGACTCCTTTTCCCTATTCTACCTACCTAACATTCCCCCCTCAAGAGATGGGAGGCCCAATTCTTTGGGAATGGGGCGTCGAGGTCTTTCTGGCTACTTCCTGCTGAACTGGGGCGGCGAGGGGTATTGGGCCTCCCCCTCTTGCTAGTCTCAATCCTCAGAGTCCTTATAGTGGTGTCCAAAGGTGTGTGATATTTTCCATGGTCAGCTGTAGTTTTATATCTTTGTTGAACTGGCACTGCATGTTGTAGCTGGTTGACCTGGGCAGAGACAAAACAGGTTAGACAATTGACAGTACATAGAATAATCATAAGCATCATCAATATAGCATAACAAGGACTAGTAGGGACATTGGTATATTTTAAATTCACATGTCACTGAGTGTATGTTCCTCGGTTCTTTGTCTCGTCACAACAAAGATTTGGAGCAACGGACATTAAAGCCCTCGGCGCATCACAGCTCTTGGGTCTTGGACAAACCGTGTTACAGCTCTTAGGCAAATCAGTGTTACAGCTCCATTTTATTTAGAAGATAGCAGGAGAGTGAGAGAGAGAGAGAGAAAGAGAGAGAGAAAAGACCGCATGCATGCACGCGGGAGAGAGAGTCCGTGAGAAAGCGCTTTGGCTCCTCCTTTTATATGTTTTTTCCTCCACCTGGGCCTGCCCTATGCAAATTGGGCTTACCCAGGAGTGCTGTTTGTTCTGGTTCTGCCTGAAGTCTTCACTCTGGTCCTCGGACCTTCCTTGTCTTTTAGCCACCGACATTTTGGACTCCTTTTCCCTATTCTACCTACCTAACAGAATTAATCACCATGTGCCCCCATCACTTTTTTTTTTTTTTAATTTTGGCTGTGCTGGGTTTTTGTTCTAGCACATTAGCTTTCTCTAGTGTGACCTTTAGGAGGTTTTTTAGCTGTGGTTAGTGGGCAGATGGTGACTGCAGCTATGAAATTAAAAGATGCTTGCTCCTTGGAAGAAAAGCTATGACCAACCTAGACATCATATTAAAAAGCAGAGACATTACTTTGCCAACAAAGGTCCACCTAGTCAAAGCTATGGTTTTTCCAGTAGTCATGTATGGATATGGACTATATCATGTATGGACTATACATATATCATGTATAGTCATGTATGGACTATAAAGAAAGCTGAGTGCTGAAGAATTGATGCTTTTGAGCTGTGGTGTTGGAGAAGACTCTTGAGAGTCCCTTGGATCGCAAGGAGATCCAACCAGTCCATCCTAAAGGAAATCAGTCCTGAATATTCATTGGAAGAACTGATGCTGAAGCCGAAACTCCAATACTTTGGCCACCTGATGTGAAGAACTGACTCACTGGA
>NW_011495059.1:7662728-7668716 GCF_000754665.1 Bison bison bison | reverse complement strand
ACTGGAAAAGACCCTGATGCTGGGAGAGATTGAAGGCAGGAGACAGGGACGACAGAGGATGAGATGGTTGAATGGCATAACTAACTCGATGGATATGAGTTTGAGCAAGCTTCGGGAGCTGGGAGTTGGTGATGGACAGGGAAGCCTGGAAAGCTGCAGTCCATGGGGTTGCAAAGAGTTGGACTTGACTGAGTGACTGAACTGAACTGAACTGAACTGAATGGGCTTAGTTGCCCCGAGGCATCTGGGATTTTAGTTCCTGGACCAGGGATCAAACCTGAGTCCCCTGCATTGGAAGGTGGATTCTTAACCACTGAACCACCAGGTAAGTCTCTCCCATCACACTTTATAAGTATATACTGTTTTGTACTCACTGCCCTATCCCCTCTGAAGGGTGGGAATGCATTCTTATTTCTCATGTGTCTCCTCTGCCCCAGGGCCTTGCACAGTGTCCCCTAAATGTCTGTAGTATTTGGGGATGAGATGAGTGGTGGGGGGTGGGGTGGGCCACTGAGCTGCAATGGTGCCATGCTCCTGGGGATGAGAACACTTGGCCTACTTTTTCATCCCTCTAACCTAAGCTTAGCACCTGGTGCTTAGGTGACTGGCAGGTCAGCACCCCGTGACTCACTCTGTAAGTCTTTAGCACCCTCACCTCGAGCCCTTGGGCTGGGGTGTGTGTGTGTTGGTGGTGGTGAGAGAGGAGGTGGGAATTAACTTTTGCCTTTCAGAAGCCCTCCCCTTTCCCCGCCCCAGGAAAAGGACAAGTAAAAGTCCTTCTCTTAAGTGGTCTGGGCAAGTCCCTACCCATTAGGTGTAGGAGGACTGGGGAGGCCTTGGAAGGTATGGGGAAGGGTGAGAGCACTGCTGGGTCAGAGGAGAGGAGCAGCGAATAGGAAAGAGTGTGAACTGCACCGTGAAAGCTTTCACTAATTTGTCCAAGTGATTGAATTTAACCTCTTTGAGCTTCAGTTTCCCCAGCTGTCATCTGGAGACCATCTTGCCTTCTTCCTTAAGCAGTTGTAAAAATATATAGTTAAATGTTAGATGCCCTTAGGAATGCAGCCTTGATATTACACAGACCTGTGTTGGAATCCCCCTCATAAATGATGCGACTGTGGGAAAAATGCAAAGCTCCATGAGCCATGGTGCCCTCATCTATAAAATGGGGGTAATAATTAGAGCTACCTCTCAGGGTGAGAAAACTATGTAAATAAAGTGCTTGGCACATAGTGCTCAATAATACTGTCTGTTTTCATATGAGTTGATGACACTTATTATTTAAGGAAAGGACCACACCTGGGAACGTTAAAAGGAAGGACACGGAGTCTAACTCACCCTGGACTGACTGCTTCCTTTAGCCAAGTATGAGGTGTGGCTCAGATGAATGAGGAAGTTGATCAGGAGGTGACGGCACATAGCACTGTCTTTACACTATCTCCTCCCAAGGGGGAGGAGTAGAGAGATTAGCTGACCCACCCCAAAGATCAGATGTCCTTGTCCCCTGCCCACCCCACCGCCACACACACATACAGTCCATTGACTCGTTATGGTGCCTTCCTGCCAATCTAGTCATCAAATCTTATGGGGGCAGCCTTTGTAATAATAATGATTGTATGAGACTGGTGGTACTGTTACTCTGAAGCATCCTTCATAATCTCTTTTGCAGAAACAGAATCTAGAGTTAGGGACTTCGCTGGTGGTACAGTGGATCAGAATCTGCCTGCCAATGTAGGGTTTGATCCCTGGTCTGGGAAGATTCTACATGCCATGGAGCCCATGTGCCTAGAGCCTGTGCTCCACAATAAGAGAAGCCCATAAACCACAATGAAGAGTAGACCCCGTTGGCCACAACTAGAGAAAGTCTGTGCTCAGCAACGAAGACCCAGAGCAACCAAAAATAAACAAGCAAACAAAAATTAATGAATAAAGCTATCCTGGGACTTCCCTGGGAGGAGGTGGGGAAGAATCCGCCTTCCAATGCAGGGGACATGAGTTCGATCTCTGATTGGGGAGCTAAGATCCCTCATGCCGTGGGGCAACTAAGCCTGGGCACCACAACTGGAGAGCCCATGTGCTGCAACTCCAGAAGCCCTTAAGCCATAAAGAAGTTACATGCTGCAACTGAGACCAGTTAAATAAGTTTAAAAAATATATATATTATATAAAGAATCCAGAGTTAGCAGGGACTTGGAGATTATTCTGCATTTCACAGATGGGGAAACTGAAGTCCAGAGAAGGGAAGGGTTTACCCTGCTGCCGCTGCTGCTGCTAAGTCGCTTCCATCGTGTCCGACTCTGTGCGACCCCACAGACAGCAGCCCACCAGGTTCCCCCGTCCCTGGGATTCTCCAGGCAAGAACAGTGGAGTGGGTCGCCATTTCCTTCTCCAATGCATGAAAGTGAAAAGTGGAAGTGAAGTCACCCCACAAAAAGTCCATGGCAGAGGTAGGACTAAACCTGTAGCTCCAGCCCAGGGCCAGCGCTCCTGTCACCACACACCTGTCCTAGGCTTTCTTTTCCCACTGCCACCCCACCTATTCTCCAATCTTCTGGACCACTGCAGTGGTCCCTAACTGGTCCTCCCTGCCTTTAGTGCCTTCCTGTCAATTTGTTCTATATATTCAGCCTGGTGACTGTCTGGAAGCACAGCCTTGATCTTGTCTCTTCCTTCCTAATAGAACGTACTCATTTTTCAGCCTGAAGAGTTATCTGATTCCTGGTTCAACCTCTAACTGAAGATCCAGTCTTTGTTTGAATACATTTATTGACATTTATTGACAGGGAGTTCCTCACTCCCATGGTGGTCCACTGCATCCTTGGATCCTGTTGATTACTGTTGTTGTCTAGTCGCTAAGTTGTGTCCGACTTCTTTGCAACCCCATGGACCAGGCTCCTCTGTCCATGGGATTTCCCAGGCAAGAATACTGGAGTGGGTCGCCATTTCTTCCTCCAGGGGATCTTCCAGATCCAGAAATTGTACCTGTGTCTCCTGCATTGGAGCTTCCCTGGCAGCTCAGTGGTAAAGAATCTGCCTGCAAGGCAGGAGACACAGGAGACAGGAGTTCAATCCCTGGGCCAGGAAGATCCCTTGGAGGAGGGCATGGCAACCCACTCACTCCAGTTTTCTTGCCTGCAAAATCCCATGGACAGAGGAGTGTGGTGGGCTACAGTCCATAGGGTCTCAAAGAGTCAGACATGACTGAAGCGACCAAGTACGCAGGCATGCACTCCTGCATTGGCAGGCAGATTCTTTACCCCTGAGCCACCAGGGAAGCCCTGTTGACTGTTAGAGTTCTTTATAATAAGCTGAAATGCTCCTCCTGGGTGTCCACCCACTGAAGCTGAGTGGAATTCTTTCACATCCATTTGTCAGCAAATTGTAGTCAGTGTTTGATATGAGCCAGGTCCTGGGTGGATTAGGTGCTGAGGAGAACAAGAAAGAGGAATCGGACATGGATCCTTCCATCAGAGAGTAGGGCTCAGGGCTTCACAGAGTTTTTTGTTTTGTTTATTAGGCCTAAAAAATAAGAAACTGATCAAATCCCCTTTCTGTATGACAGCCCTTCAGATGTTTGGAGACAGCTCCTATATCCTCCTGTGCTTTCCCTTCTTCAGGGTATTTATTGAATTTGCCACAGAACATGGCACCCGGGTTTCAGCATTCTGGTTTCTTCTAGGCATGCTCTAGTGTGACAGTGTACCCTTCGGAACGTGGGTCTGGAGCTGAGCTCTGTGGCCCAGCTGTGATCAGCTCAAGTCAGCCCAGAGTCTCTAACAGAGGCTGAATTAGAACCACAGAGGTCTAACCTTCTGTTTCTGTCGATACAGTATATCATGTTCACTCTCCTCCCCTTCCTTCCTTTTTTCTTTCCTCCTACCCTCCCTTCCTTCTTTCTTTTTTTTCTTTATGTAGCCACCTATTGTTGAGCTTGAGGTCAACTCAAACCTGTAAGTCATTGTCACTAAAACCGCTCTTAATCTAGATTCTTTCTACCCTGTATTTTGGGCACTGGTCCAACATGGCAGCCATTGGCCCCATGTGACAATTTACATTTAAAGTACTTAAAAAGAAAAAAAATACTTACCACTAATTGAAATTAAGATTTTAGTTTCTCATTTGTAGGAGTCACATTTCAAGGGCTCAACCCCCACAGTTGTCTAGTGGCTACTAAGTCAGACAATGCCTATTTAGGACATTTCCATCATCACCGAAAGTTCTATGGGACTGCTCTGGTTTGGACTGAAGGGCAGGCATTTACATTTATCCCTTGTGGCCCTCACTTCATCTTGTTAGTTCCAGCTCAGCTCCAAGGCTGCTGAGATCTTTTAGAAACTCATTTTGGTTTCCGGAGTGTTTGTGGGCCCTCCCAACTTCATGACAGCTGTAGATTTGATTAGCATTTCATGCCTTCCTCTGCTTCATCTAAAACCACTGATAAAAATGTCCAGTGGACCAGAGCTGCACCGGAGCGCCGCACATGGCCCTCTGCACTCCAGGGTCACTCAGGCACTAGTTTAACCCATGAGGCCTATATACCAGGCTCTGTGTGCCAGGCACCTGGTACACACGAGACAGACAATGGCAAGTAAAGAGTCCTGCTAGGAATTCAAATGCCTTCACCTTGCATTCAGGGTTGCTTCTTTCTGGCCTATAGTAGCTAAGTTCAAGCTTGAGAATCAGCTTCCTGGGTTTGGATCCTGATTCTGCCACTTTGTTTATTTAAGAAAATATTTATTCATTTATTTTTATTATTAGTTTTTGGCTGCACTGGGTCTTTGTTGGGGGCTCTCTAGTGGCTGCACATGGACTCAGTTGCCCTGCAGCATGTGGAATTTTCTAGGACCAGGGATTGAACCAATGTCCCCTGCATTCGAAGGCAGATTCTTAATCATTGGACCACCAGGGATGTCCTCTCTGCCACTTTATAGACTATATAATGTCTTCGTGTTTCAGTTTCCTAAGAACCTCCATCCCGCCATGTTGTTATGGGATTAAATGAGTTAATGCAAGTAAAGCTCTTAGAACAGCGCCTGGCATATAGTAATTAATGTAATATTAGCTATTATTTGTTCATGCTCAGTCCTGCTTTGGGGTCTCAGGTCCTCACTTCTGACCTCTTTTAGTTTGTGGATGACTTTTCAGGCCCAAACGAGGCCTGCCCTTCTTGATTTTTTATGTTCTTGGCTGCTCACCTGGCACTTCCTGTCCTCTGCTGGAGGGGTTACTGCAGTGAAGAACTCCAGTAACTGTTAGGCTTCATCTTGGTTCTGTTTGTCCTGCTGGAGAGACCCAGGACAAGCTTTCATCTATAAAATGATGAAATGATAATCACAGCTGCCTCACAGCACCACAGTCAGGGCTAAATGAGACAAAGTAGATGCGACTTCCTGCACGTAGTAGGCCTTTTCATCCAGTAAAGCCTCTGAAAGTGCGGCTTCTTCCACATTTCTGTGTTTTAAGTCGTGTCTAACCAAGGAGGTCAGGCTCATTATTCCCTGTACTTCTGGAGGGCCTGCCCCTATCTCAGGAGCTCTGGCAGGAATCCCCTGTTTCTTCTGAGGAATGTGGATCCCTAATGGGTTCCCTGCCTTCTCCTCGCTGCTGTCTCGAGCTTGCTGAACTTAGGTTAGTTCTTCCTCCCAAGCCTCAGTCTGTACTCAAAGTAGGACCTGACGGGGCACCTCTAAGGGCGGTGGTGATTTAAACTCTAATTTAGAAAAGCTCTTTACTTTGGGTGTGCCTGAGATTGTGGAGGGTGGGCGTTGGCGCCCCGAGACAGGGGCCAACCCTTGGAAAGCACCCTACCCCTGCCAGGATTCAGAGGTATTGCCACCTGAGCTGAGCTGTCCCCCGAATGAGCGGCGCGGTCTTCCTCGAGCTCGGGTCGCGGGAACAATGGGAGGGCGGCTGGGAGGCGGGTGGGCGTCGGCCAGGTCGGGGCTGGAGGTGGACCCGGCCGGCGAGCTGGGCGCCGGGGCCGTGGGG
>NW_011495059.1:7661449-7662383 GCF_000754665.1 Bison bison bison | reverse complement strand
GAGCCGGCCGGGGCGGGGCGGAGGGGGGAGCCTGGGCGAGGGGGGCGGGCGGGGAGGGGCTGCGCCGCGGGAGGGAGGGAGGGAGCGGGCGAGCCAGAGAGCGAGCCGGGCGTTTGTGCGCAGCTCCAGTGCGCCTCGGAGTCCGCCGGGCGGCCGCCGGACACACCGACCGAGGACAGACAGCGCCCGGAAGCCGCGCCGCAGCAGCCAGGTTAGCCGCCCTCGCCGCCCACTCGGGGCCCCGGGGACCCCGCCGCGTCTGGGCTGGTGGACGTTGGGAGGGGAATCGCCGAGGGCTCCGAGCGCGATTCCGGGTCCTGGAGCACTGACAGGCGGGTGGGCAGGCTCCGGAGGCGGGGTGGACACCACCAAGGCGGGCGGCGGGCGCCCAGAGCCGGCGGGGTTGGGGGGACCCGCGCCTCGGTTTGTGCGTCTCAGTACTGGCGCCCATATGTGTGTGTGTCGGGGTCTTCGTCGCCGGATGTGTGTGGGGTGTGAGCGCGCGTGTGCCCGTGGGTCCGTGCAAGTGGATGATCGGTGTGTGCGCGTGCGTGTGTGAGAGGGTGTGTGCCCTGTGTCTCCGCGTGTCCGGGTAGTGTGTGTGTATGCGTGTGTCTGGGCGTCAATGTGTCTATGAGAGGGTGTGTCTGAATGTGCAACTGTGTGTACATTTGGATGAGGGTGTGTGCCTATGGCTTCGCCGGTGGCTGGAACCTGTGGCGGTGTGCGTGTGTGTGCGCGCGCGCCAGTGTGAGTCCCCGTGTGTGCGCGTGTGAGGGCGGGTGTGCACCCGCGTAGCCCCGCGTAGCCCCGATGTGCGTGTGCGCGGCTTTGTCTGCACACAGCCGGGAGGAAAGGGGTGGGGGCGGCTGCCGAGGCGCCGCCGTCGCCGGGAACCGGGCACCTGGCCTGGGCAGAGGGCGGCGGCGGCGGT
>NW_011495059.1:7653126-7661213 GCF_000754665.1 Bison bison bison | reverse complement strand
CGGTCCCCAGGTTGGTGACCCAGTCGGTTCAGGGATCCGTTTCCTGTAGTGGCGCTGGGACTGTCGCTCGGAGGCAGACCGGGCCCGACCAGGGCTGCCGCACACCCACCCTTACCCCTCCCTGCTCCCTGGGGTAGAGCCGCACCTTAGGTGCCCTGAGGGGAGGAGGGAGATCCACTCTCTTGAAGGGCCAGTGCCCCTACTCCAAGGAATCCCCCTTCAGGAGGTATCTACTCCGAGAGAGGTCTCTGGGTGTGTCTTACTCCTTTCTCCATCAATTGATGCAGCACAGGCATTTGGAAATGTGTGCATGTGTGCATGTTCTCTCTGTGTGTTTCTTGTGCGTTTGAAGGCACAGGTGTATTTTATCAGTGAACAGCGAATAAGGCATCTCTTGATGTCTATGTGTATGTGTTTTTCCATGAGCTTTGGTATATTTGTTTCTGTGTATGTACACATAGCTGTTTGTGTGTTAGTGAGTCTGTGCATGTGGGTTTGCAAGAGAAATGGCATTTTGCTGCCAACTGGAAGAGAATAGAAAAATTTTGTCCAGGGCCACCCTGTTTTAGAAAAACTGGGTGAAAAGGTGGTTTGGAAATTTAGCCCCTGGCTTTGCAGGTTTCAAATGCTGGTACCGAAATGTAGGTAGAATGAGATTAGACTAGCTAGGAGGATAGAAATGGAGACACTTCCAAGAGGAAGGAAGTGTTCTCGAAGAAGGCTATCCAAGTGTAAGAATTCACACTTCACTTGTAGGTCTTCTTCCCTAGAACCTGACCTCCCCCTCTGCTGCTCAGCTGGCCAGGATAAAGTACACAGGATTTGAAGTATAAAGTGAGCTGGCAGTGCGAAAAGAAGGAGGGTGGCTGGGTAATAGGATTGGGCCAACAGCAGATTTCTGCAATTTTAAAAATGTTTCCCCACCAAGTCAGCAGAAGTTGGGGGTAAGCTGATCCTGCTGTTGTCTTTCCCGAATCTCTTTCCCAGGGCAGGAAAGGCTGGTCTGCAGCTCAGGAGCCCTGGAATTTGGTGCTGGGGTCTCCTTTTGACTTTGGTCAAACCTTTCATGTACTTACCTATTCACTCAACACATTTTTTTGAGCTTCTTTTATGTAAGAGTCTAAACCCCCTAAGCCTCAGTTTCCCTAGGTAAGCAGCTACTAGGCTGGATTCTGGACTTTGAGGCCCCTTCTCTTTCTCAGAGTGCTAGAGTTTGTCTCACTGTTACTCACATTTAGGAATCTACCTTTCCAGCCCCTAAATGGGGGCCTCCCAAGTGGCGCTAGGGATAAAGAATCTACCTGCCAATGCAGGAGACACAGGTTCGATCCCTGGGTAGGGAAGATCCCCTGGAGGAGGAAATGGCAACCCACTGCAGTATTCTTGCCTGGAGAATCCCATGGAGAGAGGAGCCTGGTGGGCTATTGTCCATGGGGTTGCAGACAGTCGGACACGACTGAGCGCAACACACCCTTCAAATATCCTGGCCATGGGTCTCACTCACCGCTCCCCCTTGCCCTCATATATTCCAGTCTAGAGCAGTGATTCTCAGAGTATGGTCACCCTACCAGAAGCAGCAGCAGGGTGACCTAGGATCTTGTTAGACATTCTTGGGGCTCCCACCAGATATACAGAATCAATAACTCTTGGGGTGGTGCCCAACAGTCCATGTTTTAACAGACACAGGTAATTCTGATGCACACTAGAGCTCAAGAGAGGTGCAGACAGGAAGCTGGAACCTCCTAGAGGAGGAAACCCCTGGAAAGCATCTCCTGCCCCCTTCCTGAAACAGCTGACAGCCATAACCTGGTTAGTAGAGGTGCTGGCTTCAAGTCTCAGGTCTTCCTTGCGATCTTGGACAAATTGCTCCTTCACGAAATAATACAAGGACTCATTGACAGTGTCTGCTCTGGGCCAGATTCTGAGTAAGGGGTTTTCCCTGTTCTGCTTCATTTCTCCACTTTTTATGCAGATCTACAGGACCCCCAAGACTGAGTCCCTGCCCACCTCCCTAGAAACCATCACTCTGGCCTTCCTTCAGTTCATCCAGGCACCAGGAGCTCATATGTCTTTGGGATTTTGCACTTGCTGTTCCCTCCATCTACCATACCCTTCCTCTGCTTCTTGTCTTGCTTAACTCCCACTCTTGAGATTTCAGCTCAAAAATCACTTTCTCAGGGGAGCCTTCACCCAGCAACTCCCTAAGACAAGTCAGTTTTTCCTGTTTTACATTCTTCCTGTATTTCGTAGCGCTTGTGAGAATTTGTAATTATACTTGAACTTGTTAGCTGGTTGTCTGTCTCCCCTCGCTGGATTGTGACGCCATCTGGGCAGGAACCTGCTTCTCAGTCCTCCTAGTGTCCCACACAGTGTTTGGCTTACGATTCGTGTTTGATAAATTTGTTGAATGGATGACTTTATCAAATGGAAGATGGTACTAAATGATACTTAGGGCTTCCCAGGTGGCTCAGTGGTAAAGAATCTGCCTGCCAGTGTAGGAGACACAGGAGACGTGGGCTCGATCCCTGGGTCGAGAAGATCCCCTGGAGGAGGGCATGCAAACCCACTCTGGTATTCTTGCCTGGAGAATCCCAAGGTCAGAGGAGCCTGGTGGGCAACAGTCCATGGGGTCGCAAAGAGTAGGACACAACTGAGCAACTGAACATGCAGTGCTCATATTAAATGGTACCTGAAGTGTCCTCTCAAGCCCTGATCTTTTAATATCTGAGCAGGCCTCAGACGTTTTTTTTGAAGTAGATTTATATATCTGTCTTATTTTTCACTGCTATGTCACCATAGATTTGAGACCCTACTGGGTGCCCAGGTCCATGCTGGGCTCTGCTCTAGGGGAGGCGGGAAAAAGCTCTTCAGAAGACAGAGTTTTCTGTGTCCTCCTGCGTTAAGTTCCTTCAAGAATGACAAGAAGAATGCTGAATAAGAGATCTAAAGATCTAGGTCCATGTCTTATTACACGACTGTGAGCAAGTCACTTCTCCTTTCTTGTTTGCTTCCTCTTCTGTGAAATGAGGGTATCAGGATGGTGGTATGCCTGGCATTGGCTACTAGCAGTGGCCCTAGAGTATGTAGCACTGCCATTGCCACACACTAGTCGAGTAGACTTGGGCAAGTGGCTTCATCTCTTCATTTCCTCACCTATAAAATAGGATCAATAATAGTATTGGGTTCTGAGAATGAATGAAGTAATATACATTCTTTTATTAAAAAATCAATTAACTTATGAATTTGTATTGGGACTTATTTGCAGTATGCAGGATCATTGTTGCGTTCTATGGGATCTTTCATTATGGTGCACAAACTCTGTAGTTATGGCCTGAGGGCTTCAGAGCGAGTAGGCTTCAATAGTGGCAGAGTGCAGGCTTAGTTGCTCTGCGATGGTATATGGGATCTTAGTTTCCTGACTAGGGATCGAACCTGCATCCCCTGCTTTTGGAAGGCGGATTCTTAACCACTGGACCACCAGGGAAGTCCCAACAGTTCAATATTCTTGAATGCCTTTGTACTGGGCCCTAGGCCTACAGAGACAGAAATGAATGCAGCATGCTCCCAGGCTGGGTATGTGGGGCAATGTGCAATGCGATGGTACAATGTACAGGGTGTCAGGGTATGGCTGTTTGTGGAGGAAAAGGCAGTGTTTGGGCTAGATTTTATTTTCCAGGTAGCTGGAGCAGCTCATGCAAAGGCATCGTGACTTGTTAAGGGAAATACAAAGAGTTCCATGTGGTTGGAGCAGAAGGTGGTGAGTGGTGGGGACAGGTGCAGTGAGTGGCTGGAGATAAAGAGGAAGTTTGAGGCCAGATCTGGCCGGGGCTGAAGAGCTTGAGTCCTACAGGTGCTGGTGGAGTTAGGGAAGAAGACTAAGCTAGCCAGGAAGGATCAGATTTGCATTTCAAAACCACAGCTCTCCAGGTGGTGGGGGAGGTTGGCTTGGGTGGAGGGGGAGGATTGTTCACCTGGGGCTCACAGGGTGCTTATTTGCATGATGGAAGGGCCTGGTGGGGTGGATAGAGACCTGGAACACAGAATAAGCCTGGTGGATGGAGACTTCCGGTCAGCCTGAACCCGAGTGGTGAGGGAGAGATGAAAATGACTTCTCCCAGGACCTCAGGCCTCCATTCACCTCCAAGACTGCCTAGCGAGTGGCAATCTGAAAACTGGAATTTAAGAATTCCAGGTCTGCTGCTCCATGGACTCACCATGTATTAATTTCCTAGAGCTGCTTCATGAAATACCACAATCTGGGTGGCTTAAAAAAGCAGAAATGTTTTCTCTTGCAGTGTAGAACTAGAAGTCAGAAAGCAAGGTGTCGGCAATGTTGGTTTCATCTGAAAGCTCTGAGCAGGGGGTCTGTTCAGTGCCCCCTCCTAACTTCTGGTGGTGGCCAGCAATCCGTGGAGCTCCCTGGCTTGCAGCTGCACCTGCCTCTGTGGTCACGTGGCTTTCTCCCCTTCCTCCCGGTGTGTCTCTGTGTCATCTCCTCTTCTAAGGACATCAGTCATGTTGGGCTTAGTGCCAGCATGACCTCATTTTATTTTAACTAATTGCATCTGCAAAGACTCTGTTTCCAAACAAGGCCACCTTCTGAGCTTCTTTGAAGACATGAATTTGAGGGTGGACACTATTCAACCCAGTACATACAGGAAGATGGAAAAGAGTGCAGGCCTTGGGGTCCCCCAAGCCCAGGTCCCAATCCAGGCTTTGCCATGGAACAGCCATGATGCTTTTTCTCAGCCTCAGTGTCGTCTTCTCTGAAATGGGAACAGTAGCACCTGGAGTGCTGGGTTGTGGTGGTGAGACGTGGTCAAGGTAACAAATGTGGGGACTTCCCTGGTGGTCCAATGGCTAAGACTCTGAGTTCCCAATGCAGGGAGCCTGGGTTCGATCCCTGGTCAGGGCACTAAGATCCCACAGGCTGCAACTGTCCACATGCCGAAACTAAAGATCCTGTGTGCTGCAACAAGGGCACGGCGCTGTCAAATAAATACATTAACTAAAATATACTGAAAAAATAAAACCAAGGACAACAGACGTGAGTAAGCCTGGTGAGGTGGCACACAGCATGCACCCAGGAATTATTACTTCCTCTTTGGCTCCCCTTTCTCTGCACTTAGTAGCCTGGACAAGTCACCTAAATCTTGCGTCACTTTCCTCATCTGCCAAATATAAATAGTCATCATCCAGGTCTACCTACCTCACCCGATTGTGAATCCCAGAGGATAATGAGAAAGCTCTTTGTAAATTGCTTTTGAGTTCGTGGCTGTGATTTTTAATTATAATCATCATCTCTATGATAACCCTTGGCCATTGCCACATCCACAGCACTCTCAGCAGAGCCCAGCCCGGCCCACTCTTCTTCTGAGGCAAGTCCTCGTTGCCCCTTTGTGCTCCGAGGCGTCCTACCAGCAGGAGAGCTGCTGTCAGAGTCAGGAGAACCTTCGAGATGCTGGTCCTCCATTGCCCTCATTAGCCAGAGGAGGGAAGCAGACTCTGAGGGAAGTGACACCCCTGAAGGTCACACAGCTGGTCAGGGGCAATTGGAACACCCTGTTTGTGGTTCCTGTTTAGAGTCTGAATGGTCCTTTTTGCCTGGCTGCAACTTTAGCCCCAGAAGCAGGACCTTGGCGCAGGTGGCGGCCTAAAGAGAGGATGACACGAGGCCCAGATCTGGGGAGCCAGCGGGCAGAGTCCTGCTCAGTTAGGATCGGATTCCCCAGCAAGGGGGTCCCTGAGTCCTGAGTGGACGAGCACTGCCTCCGCAAGCTCAATGGGCAGGTCATTTTGCTCTCAGCCTGACTCTGGCCATCTCTCCCTGCTCTGGGGGTGGGGGCCCCCCGCCATGGGCAGGCAGCAGCCTCGTGGGGAGCCAGAACGTGGAGGTAACCCAAGGCTTCAATGTCCCTACTGACAGCCAGGGCGGTGCTTCTCAGCAGGCTGTGTACCCCTCAGCCTTGCCTTGGCCGGCCTGGGGAAGGCTCTGGAAAGGAGTTTTGCCTGTTTTGGCAGTTTCCCCAAAGTCATCTTCCTTCCCCCAAGCTGGGAAGCCAGGCCCCTCCTCAGTCTTGACTATCCTTTCCCTTCCTCCTCCCTCTTCTCAATTCCTTCTCATTCCCTTCTCCTGCCTTCTTCCCTCCCCCTCTCTCTCTACCCATCATCTCTCCAGATTAAAGGTCTGAAGATAAAGACCCAGTTCTGGTGGCTGGTTTGGGGGTTGCTTGAGGCCACCTAAGAATTAGAAAGCTTAGAGTCTTCCTCATTAGAGGCTGGGCTGGTGACTGATAAACAAGCGCTTACGTTTATTGGCTCACCAGGTGCCAGGCCCCGTGCTAAGCGCTTTATGCGCCTTATGTCTTTTAATCCTCGCAGCTACCCAGTGAGGCAGGGATTACGATCCCATTTTATTAAAGGAGGCTAATAACTTGCCCAAGTCCTACCCAGTCCTCAGCCAGCAAGTGGCACAGCCGGGATTTCAGTCCAGAGCTATCCAAAGCCCACGGGTGCTCTTGAACCTTTCCCATACTGCCCTGATGGAGCCTTGGAGGATACTTAGGTGTCCGCAGAGGGATGCACACTTGCTCAAATCTGGAGAACGGAGGCTGTGGATTCCACCGCAGGCTTGCTCTCGAGCTTGTGCTGTTACCCCAGCAGAGACCAGCTTTCCTGTAGGTGATCGGCCCCTGGTTCTAGGCAGCTGCTCACCTGCAGGAGAAATGCTGCGTCAGGGCAGGTGACAGGGTAGGACTGAAGGCGTTGGCTTTTTATTTATATATTTGTTAACTATTGAAAAAAAAATCCAGACTTCATTTGATTTATTTAAAAAAATTTTAGACTGCACCCTGAGGCATGTGGGACCTACATTCCCCAATCAGGGATCAAACCCACACCCACACCCCCTGCACTGGAAGGTGGAGTCTTAACCACTGGATCGCCAGAGAAGTCCCAGCTTTTTCTTAAGATGTTTTGTCACTGGTTTTCTTAGTTTTTCATGGATTTCCCAGAGTGTCCTGGTTAAATAAGCTTATCATCTTTCAAAGCTTGGAAGGGTGTTTGGGGGCTTGGAGGTCCTCTATCAGCCTCAGTGATGGAGGGGAGGGAGGCAGAGGCTGAAGCCAGGAAAGCACACTTGTTCTCAAAAGGAAAAGGAAGGGAGCCAGACCTGGCCAAGGGCCAGAGTGAGAGTCTGGAGAGAGGAAAAGAGCCTTTCGGCTGAGATTGATAGAAACCTTCCTCTCAGCCCAAGTTCAGCTCAGGAGTCCAGACGGCCTCCCAGGCAGGGCTGCCGATCTCAGAAGGTCACTTCAGAATCTGGCCAGCTTCAATCTACTTGCTGGGCCTCCACCCACCCCCACCATGACCTTGACCTTGACCATGGTCAGCTTGAGCAGGTGGCTCAACCAGAGGGGACTTTGATTAATGAGCAGTGGCTTTAAAACTTCTAGCCATGGAGCCCTCTCTACATTCAATAGGTGAGACAGCTAAAAACCACTGTGACTCAGCACCCTGTGCTGGGGCCCTGGAATCAGCCCATTTTAATCAGTTCCAGTTGAGGTGACTGGGACATGGAGGGTTCTCAGATTGTCCTCGGAGAACACTGGTCTCAGATGTTTGTGAACTTCTGAAATAGCATGCACAATTCTCAGAGTGTTCCTTGTTCTCCAGAAAGGACCCCTAGGCACCATGTGAGTCTTTGAGTCATGACCCATAAAAGTTTGGAACTGCCGAGACAAGGATTGTTGCGTTGAGTGGGAGCCTAAGGACTGGAGAAAGGTCACTAGGAGGTCATGGCAGAGGGAGGTGTTGAAGCCAGATTTCTCCCTGCTCTCAGCACATGGCTGGTTTTGCTCTGAAGATGCTGGGGGACTGGGAACCCGGCTCTTCCCCTATCGGGGCCTCAGTTTTCCCAGCTGTAAAGTGAGTTCTGGACAGGATAAGCCCCAGGTCCCATGCAGCTTTGATCTGTGCTTCTAGAAGCCAGGTCTTCTGCTGTCCAGTTCACATTCTTTGCCCCTTTCCTTGCTGCCTCCCCAGCACTCCCCAAGGTCCCACTTCTGGTGGGACCACCTCCTCCCTTT
>NW_011495059.1:7649755-7653026 GCF_000754665.1 Bison bison bison | reverse complement strand
CCCTTCTTCAGAGCTTCTACGCAGAGCCCGGATTCTAGCCCCTTGAGCCCGTCTTCTCAGACCATGTGTCCAGGCCCCCAGCCCTTTCTTCCCGTCCATGCCCACTCATCAGATTCAACCAGGTGCCTGTGAGTCTGGGGACACTCATGGTGACCTCTCTTCAGGGCCAGACGCCTGGGCCCAGTGCCAAGAGGAGGAGCTGGTAGAAGGGGTCTGCTGTGGCTCCTGGGACACACCCAGTGCTTGCCTGTGTCTTTGCCCCACCATCCTGGGTTCGTCTCTGCCAGGAATGCCACCCACCTCCTTCCCCAGTCACTGTTGAAATCCTGCCTGCCTTGTCCAGGCTCAGCTCCGATGCCAGCTTCTGTCCCCCAAAGCCTTGTGAGCCCTCTCACCCCCACCCCCTCAGTGATGCCTGTCTTTCCCCCCTCTGCAGTCCCATAGTACCTTATCTGTTCCCCTCTGGGGACAAGTTCTGCTTGCTCTTTGATTTATCCTGGCACGTGGCTTGTCTCTCGTGCTAGATTGTGAGCACCAGATCGCTCGTGCAACCTTCTGTGCAGCCAGCACCTAGCACAGAGCTTTGCACAGAGCAGGTGCTTAATAGAAGGTTATGCAGTTTTATGTACCGAATCTGCCTCTGCCGCTGGGGAAGGACTGGTTTCTCTGGAGCCCCCACGACCTTTGCACTGTCGAGTCACAACTTCTCACTTACCCCCTCTTTTATATGTGGATTGGAGGGAGGCCAAGTAGGGCAGTGGATAAGAACTGAAATTCCAGTCTTGACTCTGCCATTTCCTGGCCACGTGGTCTTGGACAAATCATTTCACCTCTCTGAACCTCAGTTTCCTCAACTTAAAACAAAGGAGTAGGAATGACAATGGGGCTTAAGAGACTTAATTGAAATGACGTGTTAAATGCTGAGATCCGAGCATTGTAGAGAATAAATGGTCAGTAAACAATTTAAAAAATATATTTATTTGGCTCCACTGGGTCTTAGTTGTGGCATGTGGGATTTTTGGTTTTGGCGTGCGAACGTTTCGTTTTGACATGTGGGATCTAGTTCCTGATCAAGAATCGAACCCGGGCCCCCTGCTTTGGGAGCATGGTGTCTTAGCCACTGGACCACCTGGGAAGTCCCTCCATAAGAGATTATAATTCATTAATTTTCAGCTAATGATTATTACCCTTGCTGTTTCAGCAGGCACCCACTGTGTTCGCACCATGCTAAGGAGCAAGGGTGAGGGACAGAGAAAAGTCATTGCAGGGGGTCCTTGGTCTGCAGGGTCTGAAGGTCATGTAGCAGGGCTGGTAAGACTGTCTTCCGGGAAGCAGTGTCTGAGAGAGACACGGCTGAGAGAGTTGAGGAGTGAGCGTTCAGTGTAGACTCCGTGCTGTAGGCAACATTAGAGCTGAAAGGGGATGAAGCAGGAGGGGACAGGGGGAGTCAGGGAGACAGCTATTCCCTGGGGAGACCAAGGAGACGAGCATCAGGCCAAAGATGGGAGAGTGGGCCGTGTGCTCGGAGAGTTGTGAGAAGGAAGCAGGAAAGGGTGGAGTGGAAGCAGAAGTGACTCTAGAATCTCCACTTCTCTGGTGACCCAGTGGTTAAGAATCTGCCTTGCAATGCATGGGATGCAGGTTCGATCCCTGGTCGGGGAACTAAAATCCCACATGCCATAGAGCAACTAAGCCTCCATGTGCCACAACTAGAGAGTCTGTGCACCGCAGTGATGCAAGAAGGATTCCAGGTGCTGAAGCTAGGACCTGACACAGCCAAGTAAATAAACAATTTTTTTTTGTTTTTTAAAATAAAAAGTGTTTTTTAAAAAAGGGCCTTAGGGTCAATGCCACAGATGAAAGGTAAGCTTCAAACTTTGTCTTACCAAGAAGAAACCAGAGGAGTGATCACTCATGATGCTGCTACTGAGAACGACAGAGAGAAGACTGGAAAGATGGGGCAGGAAAAGAAAGTTGGGACTTTGTGGAGGAGGTAGTAGGGCCCAGTGAGCATGGAGGCCCTTTGTCCCACTGCCCAAGCTTGAGCTGAGAATAGTCAGGGGTGATCTGGTGCTCCGGGGCTTTGCAGTCATGACTCAGTCTATCTCGTAACATCAAGGCTGTTTACCTGGCCAGGATCTGAATGCTGGTTTGTCTGAAGTTAAAACTCAGATTGATCCCAGAAATGTCAGAAACTCTGAATATCAGGGGAAGTAATCTCTTAGTCCACCTTCTCACTTCCTCGTTACACAGACCGGAAGCAGCGGTCCAGAAGGGGGAGCCCCTACCCAAGAACGCCCAGGGAACTGGCCACACCGAGTTCCACACCAGCCTGGGGTGGGCTACAGTCCTTTGTAGGCCTGGGTTAGGGGATGGGGGGAAGAGGGTGAGGAGGGGGCCCAAGGAGGGGTGTAAAAATGACAAGCGAACGCCAGATGAGAGCAGTCCCTTGCTAGGGTGTGAGTATGATCCCAGGTGGGTGGGATGTGAGTGGGCTGGAACCGTCATCATCCCGGGCTTTCCTTCTTCCCGGAAAGAAAAAAAGGCCACATAGGTGGGATCCAGGGGAATATTGGGATGTGGGGGAGTTCAGGGGGTGGCCTGAGAAGAAGAAGCTGTTGCCAGGCAGCGAGAGACATGACTGTGTTACAGCGGCATGGAGCACACCAGCAGCTTGGGCCTGGCTCCATATAGCCCTGTACATGACACCGTAGTGTTATCTGTCACCCCTTGTTGATGGGGAAGAATGCGCTACAAAGGTCACAGCTCAGAAGGGCAGCGCCAGGGCTGGGGGACTTCAGAGCCATTTCCTGGCATGTTCTGGGTGATTGCCCTCCCAGTCCTCAGCCCAGCTTGGTCTTAGCAAGGACCCAGGACAAGTCAACTTTTGCCTTCCTCCACGTGGGGCTTCCTGGGTGGCTCAATTGGTAAAGAACCTGTCTGCCAAAGCAGTAGATGCAAGAGATGAGAGTTCCATCCTGGGTGGGGAAGATCCCCTGGAAGAGGAAAGGGCAACCTATTCCAGTATTCTTGCTTGGAAAATCCCATGGACAGAGTAGCCTGGCAGGCTACAGTCCATAGGGTCGCAGAGAGTCAGACATGACTGAGTGCGTGTGTGCGTGCACACACACACACACACACACACTTCTCCTCTATCACCCCACCCGCTTATTTGTTAATTAAAAATATTTATTAGGGACTTCCCTGGTGGTCCAGTGGTTAAGAATCCACCTGCCAAGGCAAGGGACGTGGGTTCAATCCCTGGTCGGGG
>NW_011495059.1:7630806-7649655 GCF_000754665.1 Bison bison bison | reverse complement strand
CGTGCTGCAACTAAGACCCAGCAGAGCCAAATAAACAATTTTTTTTTAATTTATTGAGCACCTACTATGTGCCAGGCACTGCCCCTGACCTTATGGAACTTACGCCACCCCCCTCTAGTTACCCCACACTGGTAGGGTGGGACGGAGGAGGTGGGTGGCTTAACTAACCACCTCTTTCTCCCTTTCACTCCAACCCCTTCCTCTCTATCCCCTTCCAAGTCCCCCTATCCCAGATGGGACTTTCTGCTGGAACTGCCTGCTGCTGAAGTGGAAACCAGAGTTAATTGTTAAACCTAATAACTGGTGAGAGTTTCGCCCGGTTAGGCTGAAGGGAGGGGACTGAATGCTAGCCGTGCTCCCCAGGAGATGGGTGGAACCACCCAGGTTCTTCTGGCCTATCCCTGCCACCCTTTCCCTCCTCTGGAATCTGCCTCCTGGGCCTGCTCCTCCCTCCTCCTGGGGGTGGAGGTGGACTGCCTCTTGGACCCTTTCCCTGGACTCCAGCTGAGGTGACCCTGGGAGGTGAGTACAGGCTCTGGCCCTAGTCCAGGGGCCTCTGGGTGAGTGTTCTTGGGCAAGATGTCAGGGAGGGCATGGCAGCTAGCCTTGGGGGACCCAACCCAGAGGACAAGCCACCAGTGGACGTTGCTGGCTTTGCCTCCTGCCTGGTAAGGGTTGGAGGGCGGGTGGGAACGGTGCCCTAGTGGCCTAAGCCCCACATACAGGACCACCACCTAGTGCAGACCACGCTACTTCCTTTCCTTTAACACTTAACCCCTGTTAGGGGACACTCTCTGGGCTTCCTTAGTGGCTCAGTGGTAAAGAACTCCCCTGCCAATGCAGGAGACTCGGGTTCGATCCCTGAGTTGGGAAGATCCCCTGGAGCAGGAAATGGCAACCCACTCCACTGTTGTTGCCTGGAAAATCCCATGAACAGAGGAGCCTGCTGGTCTGCAGTTCATGGGGCTGTAAGGAGTTCAGACATGACTGAGCAACTGAGCGCATATTCTGCCACTAGACTTGCGGAGTGGGGTGATTTAGTGGTAAAGGCTTATTTATTCCTCTAGAAGCCTGTGCCTGAGACCAGGTCCCTGCCAGGCTTTAGGGACAGAGCTTAGGCTTCCAAGTCAGACAGTCTGTGGGTCAAGCTGAGTGACTTTGGGCTGGTCACCCATCTCTCTGAGCCTCCGTGCCACCCTCCGAGCATGGGCACGCTGATCCCTTTGTCACCCGCACCGTGAGTATAAAGGCACCTGAGAGATACTAACATCAGGCTCTATAGGGGGTTGGATGAGTAAATCCGGACTTTACTTTAGGAGGCTCAGCTCTGGCTTAGGGGCATGGAGGCCACCAGCCCCACCCTCTAGGACTTGACTGTTAGAACTTTTTTGTCCCATACAGTAGCCACATGTGGCTACGGAGCACTTGAAATGTGCTTTTTTTTTTTTTTTGGGGGGGGGTGGGGGAGCTGCATCGCATGACTTGTGGGATCTTAGTTCTTTAACTAGGAATTGAACCAGGGCCCCAAGCAGTGGAAACTCAGAGTTCTAACCACTGGACTGCCAGGGGATTCCCTCAAAAATACTTTGGATATTGTTAAATAAATATACCATTAAAATTAATTTCACCCATTCCTTTGTACTCTTTTAACTGTGGCTACTAGAAAATTTTACATTACATATTTGGCTTGCATTATATTTTGATTGGATAAAAACTGTTCTAGCCTGAGAGTTGAGTTGGACATGTTGGAATAATAATACAAAACTGCAAAGATTAATTACTTGGGGAGGTTCGGGGTGAGAGTAAAGGCCAGATATCCCCTTACTCACTGCTCCCCTATGTCTGGGTCCACACCCCATGGTGGAATGTTACTCTGAATAACCCCACAGCCTCAAGGATAAGATCAGGACTTCTAGTGTTAAATGAAGAGCCTGTGTCTGGGTGGCCATGCTACTCACTTGCTCTGAGTGTGACCTTGGGCAGGTAACTCCACTTGGTTGAACCTTAGTCTATCATCTGTAAAGCTAGACTAAGGGTGAGATTTACCTCGTTGATGGAGGGGATTACCTGAGATAGAATCCAGGTGCAGCTCTTGTGCCAGCACAGTGCCTGGCACATATGCACAGTCGAGTCTTAGCTGGGACAGTGGCTCCTTCTACTGCTAGTCAGGGCTGTTGCTACCGCTGTTGCATCCATGAGCTTGGATTCGGTTTTTGCTTTGGTCCAGATGGGCCAGGGGCCAGAGAGAAAGGAGAAGTTAAAAAAGCTTGAGGGTGGGACTTGGGGTGGGCACTGCGGGGATGCTTTGTTCAGTACCTCTGGGGATTCTAGACTTTGGGGAAGCTCCTTGGTTCTTTGGGTTCCATAGGTGATCAGGCTAAAGATATGAGCCCATTTTACAGATGAGAAAGGTGAGGGAAAGTGATCAGGCTGTATAGCCAGAGGCTGAATGTAAGGTTTCCCATACCTGTTGTGGAAATATGGGAGCCACTGTTAAGAGGCCCCCTTTGGGGGTTTGTGAGAGCAGAGCCTGAGCTAGAGTCTGGCATTCATGAGGAATGGTTATGACTAGTATTCCATAGCTGGAAGGGATCTTGACACCATTCAGTATACTGTCTCCTTCTTGAGCTAAAGAAACAGAGACCTGAGTGTGTGTATGTGTGTGTGTGTGTGACCTCTCCAGGATCAGTCAACAAGTTGGTGGCCAAGCTGGAACTGTGTCTGTTTGTTTAGATCCGGCCCTCGGCTCAGCCCTGGCGGGATGGATGGCCCTGCTTGTCAGCCCCTCCTCTCCTGCCCGGTTCCTGGTGAGGGCTGCTGAGAAAGAGGCTTTTGTTTCATCAGCTCCTTCTGGTTTCCTCTCAAGGTAGCTTCATCACCACCCTCACTCCATCTGCCTGGTTTGCATTTGTCCCTGTTCCAGGTTTAAAGGGCTCTGAAATCTGAAGCTTCTACTTTCTTCTACCATCATGTCTACTTTCTGGATAACCATAGGGGAGATCACGGGGTTTTCATCAAGAAGGCCTGGGTTCAAATCCCTCTTCTACCATGAGTTCCCTCTATGGCTTTGGTCAAGTCATTGTAATGTTTAGTCACAACATCTTCATCTAAAAAGTAAGTGTTAGTCACTCAGTCGTGTCCAACTCTCTGCGATCCCATGGACTGTAGCCCCCCAGGCTCCTCTGTCCATGAAATTCTCCAGGCAAGAATACTGGAGTGGGTAGCCATTTCCTTCTCTAGGGGATCTTCCCCACCCAGGGATTGAACCTGGGTCTCCCACATTGCAGGCAGATTCTTTACCGTCTGAGCCACAGGGAGGAACCCAAATGGTGAATGAGTGTATAACCTGGCGGGTAAGAACCTGAACTCTGGGTCTCACTCCAGCATGGATCCTCTAATGCTCTTCAGTGAGTCTTTTCACCTTCTGGGGTCCCAGGGTCCACATCTGGAAATGGCGGATGCTGTCTCCTGGGTTGTTGTGATAAGGAATTTGCTGAGTTCTTCACAGGCAGTGTCTCATTGAATCCTCCCTTTAGCCCTGGAAGTGGATGCTCTTACTCCTGTTTTCCAAATGAGGAAACTGAGGCTCAGAGAAGTGACTTTCCCCCAGCCACTTTGCTGGAGAGTGGTAAAGCCAGAATTCAAACCAGGTCTGCATGGCTGCAGAAGGTGAAAGTGTTAGTCGCTCAGTCATGTCCAACTCTTTGCGACCCCATGGACTGTAGCCTGCCAGGCTCCTCTGTCCATGGGATTCTCCAGGCAAGAATACTGGAATGGGTTGCCATACCCTTCTCCAGGGGATCTTCCTGACCCAGGGATCAACCCAGCTGCAGAGTCCCAGCTTAAACCACTGCACTGCACTGCCTCCCAGGTCCCTTGGTAGCTGATCCCCCAGGTTGAAACTGGATTTCGGGAAACAGTAGATGGGGAAACAGGTTGTAAGCTACTGGGTGACAGATGTTATAGCTGCAAGGACCGTGACCTGAGGCCTCTTGGGTGGGGGAGCAGGAACAAGGCACCTGCTCCTGCTGTTTCAGCCTCAGCCCAGGTGATCTTCCCATTTGCTTGATTCTTATTTTCTATGTGAAGCAGAAACACCTCATCCAACCTGGAGGTTACTGTTCTGAGTATGTGAATCCAGGGGACCTGAGGTTTCTCCTCCAGTGATTCTGCCCATCGTGTACTAGGCCAGGCCTGCAGTTGGGGCTGAAAGATGATTAAAAATGGGCTGCAATAACCTGTGGGTGGGGACTTCCCTGGTGGTCCAGTGGTTAAGAATCCACCTTACAGTGCAGGGGATGTGGGTTTGATCCCTGCTCTAAGCCCGTGCATCACAACAAAAGATCCCATGTGATGCGATGAAGATTCTACATGCCACAACTAAGACCCAATGCAGCCAAATAAGTAAATATTAAAAAAAAAAAAAAAACCCAAACTGAATGAATTAGCTCGGAACAGAATATTAATGCTATGAAGACCTTAGGGACCCCTGAGTCCAACCATGTTTATTTTACAGATGGGGAAACTGAGGTAAGGATAGGCCAGGTTGAAAGAACAGTGGCTATGTTTTGTCCTGGGTGGAGACCAGGGGACTGCTGTGAAAGGGGCACCTGAGGAGTAGGCAGACCTTTCTCTTCCTTATCCCCCAGATCTGGTCCACCAATGATTTCTGGGAATGCATGTGTGCGTGTGTGCTCAGTCGCTTCAGTCTTATCCGGCTCTTTGCGACCCTATGGACTGTAGCCCACCAGGCTCCTCTGTCCATGGGATTCTCCAGGCAAGAATACTGGAGTGGGTTGCCATTTCCTTCTCCAGGGGATCTTCCCAACCCCGGGATTGAGCCCGAGTCTCTTAGGTCTCCTGCATTGGCAGGCCAGTTCTTTACCACTGGCACCACCTGGGAAGGTCATTTCTGGGGATACCACTGCTCAAAGAGCTCTGGAATCCAGCCACCAGGTTCCAGGTCTGCTGTCCCCACCCCAGCCTGGGTCCTTATCACGTGCCCCCAGACAACCACAGCAGCCTCCAACTCACATGCCTAAAGCTACTCTGGCCTGTTTTCAGTCCATTCTCAACCCTGCAGGTCAATGGTTTCCCGTTGCTTTTAGACTCTCGAGACCGAATTCTTTACCTTACCCTCCGAGGCCCTTCCTGGCCTGGCCCCTGCAGGCCGCTCCAGTTTCATATTTGTTACTTTCCTTTTGGCTCCGCAGAGTCACACGGGCCTTTCTGTGTAACAGGTTCAGCAACTTCCTGAAGGTTCCTCAGAGAGTCAAATGCCAGCCTCTCAGTTTCCAACTCCATGCTGGGTCCACAAACTCAGTTCGGAGGCACTAACGCTGTCTGCTCCTTCCAGGTGTCTGACTGCCGTCCTTCCACCCGGGGAGCTGGTGTGGTCGGAGCCGGGGTGAGTGTTCCAGAGGCCCAGCCTCCTCTGCTCAGGTTGGACAAATTGACCTTTCAGCCCTCAGGCTCTTTTAATGTATTTTACTGCTGGGGAGGTGGGAGAGTTTGTCTAGGCTACAGATTCCTGGTGGGCTTGAAAAACGGGGGCAGTGTTGAGAGTTCTCTCTGGTTTGGGCTTATTTTGAGGAAGGGACTGAAATGGGTACTCGTTAAGTGCCTCTGTGTTAGTCAGCGTGCTTTGCCCCAATCGCTTATCCATCCACCATGCCTGGGGGTGAGTAACCTTGAACCTAGAAGCCAGATCCGCTGACCTGAGGCCCTGGTTTCCTTTTACTAACCGCTTGGAGTTTGTAGACTAGATTCAGAAGGGAGTGTTTTCATTCTGGTTCTGCCACTGATTCCTACATGACCTTGGGCAGCTACCTCCCTCTCGGGGTCATATCTACATTGTCAGGGTAGGGCAGAGGTGGAGTCAGGGTGAAAGAGTTGCTTTGAAATCTTCCTGCAGTGAAATCTCCTTTTCAAGTGAACCCCAAAGAATCTCACTGTACAAAACAGTACAGGAGTTGCAGCCGTGGTCAAAGTTGGGGTGAGCCTGGGGGACTCTAACTGGCTAATTCCTCAGCTTCTGGAAGCCCTCCAACAATGCCGTGGAACTGTCCTGAGCTCTGTGCAAGATACTTCACAAACCACTGGCCTGGGGCGTGTCAAAGCCGCTTTCTACCTCCTGGTGACCCTGGCAGGTTGAGGGCGTGGAGAGGGAACTGAGCCAAGAAGTTATACTGGTCAGGGAGATCGCGAAGTAATAGGCAGATGTCATTGTGGGGTTATTCGTAAGGCACAACTGTCAGGGTTCTAGAATCCGCTGTTTTCTTTTTGTGTTTTCTGGCCTCGCACATGCAGCATGCAGGATGATAGTTCCCCAGCTGGGGATCTAACCCACGCCTCCTGCAGTGGAAGCGCAGAGTTCTAACCACTGGACCACCAGGGACACCCCACTCTGGTTTTCATTTTTGATTAGACATAAAGCGCCTCTCTCTACCCTAGGGGAACTCCTGTGTGTGTGTGTGTGTGTGTGTGTGTGTGTAGGCAGCAGCGGCTGTGGGTGTTGAGGTGGGGCTGGGCAGACCAGGGCAGATAGAAAAAATGCCAAGCAGAGCTGGGAGCATCTTGCTCCCAGGGGTGGCAGGGATTCAGGTGGCTTTAGCTCCAGTTGAAAGGAATGGTTTGGCTCTTTCCGGCCAGTGCACGGGCCCCATGGAGGTCTCTGGGCAGGAAGCACCGGGAACAAGGAATCCTCTGTCTGCAGTCGCAGCACAGCTTGGACAGAGGAGGTGGCTTACAAGTCCCTGGGAGGCGGCCTTCTGCGCTTTGCCGGACATTTGGGCAAATGGGTGGGGAGAGGGGGAACTGAGTGTATGTGTGTGTGGTGGAGAAGAAGGTCGAGTTTGGGTCATAACATTTATTCCACAAGTTCCTTGAGCTTCTGGAAGCCCTCTAAGGAGCCAGGTTCAGAGGCAGGTGATCCTGGAGGGGTCAGAGCTGAGAAAGGTGAGACTCTAGAACCAGATGGGGCTAGTGGTAAAGAACGTGCCTACAAGTGCAGGAGACGCCAGAGTCTCGGGTTCGATCCCTGGGTGAGGAAGATCCCCTGAAGGAGGAAATGGCAACCCACTCCAGTATTCTTGCCTGAAGAATCCCATGGACAGAGGAGCCTGGCGGGCTACATTCCATAGGGTTGCAGAGTTGGACATGAATGAAGTGACTTAGCACACATGCACTAGAAGATATTAGCCGCCATCAGTTTACCAGAGGACACAGGAAGTGTGAGAGATGATAGATTTTCGTGGGCAGCCTGGTGCAGTGGAATTCATTCCGCCTGCGAGTCCGGAGCCCTGCATTCAAGTCTTTGCTCTGACACTGACTTGCTCCGTGACCTTGGTCTCATCACTTTCCCATTCTGGGCCTCGGTTTTCTTTTTTGGAGAATGGAGATAGACACATCAGCCTTGGTTACCTCTTAATGCTCTTTTGAGCATCCATTAGAATCAGGTATTTCACATCTTTGGAGGCAGCAGAATCCCGATACATAAGCATTTGAAACAGAACCACTGTGGTTGAATTTGCAGCAGTTACCTAGAATCTTGCTGCCCTCCTACTGCCCTTTGTTCCATGGCTGTTTTGGTTTTGCTTTTGGCTGTGCTGGGTCTTCACTGTAGCATGCCAGCTTTCTCCACTTGTGGTGCTCAGGCTTAGTTACCCTGCAGCCTGTGGGATCTTAGTTCCCTGACCAGGGATTGAACCCACGTCCTCTTCATTGGAAGGCAGACTCTTAACCACTGGACCACCAGGAAAGTCTCCCCATGGGTGTTCTTGGAGGTGCCTCTGCAGGCTCCTAGGGCTCTGGGAGGCAGTGTCTGAAGACCACGGGATCAGGATGATTCTTGAGAACATGCTTTGCAGACTGTCCTTTGTAGCGCAGATAACAGAGATTGTGCTGGGACACACAGGAGCAGCCTTAATACTGCTGCGGCCCTGCCCTGCCCACGGCCAGCTCAGACTGTATCTTGGTTAGGGCCTATAAAATTGGACCTGGCTTTTTCAGAAACAAGTGACAAAAGCTCTATTCAAAGTGACTTAAACCAGAAAAGGACTTGAATGGATCCTGGGCAGTTCATGGAATTGTAGGATGAGAAACCAGGTAGATGTTCCATCTGTCTCCATCACAGCTTGTCTCTCCTTTCTGTCCTTCTGAGGAACTGGCTGACCACTGCCCTAGCTTAGCAACCCAAACAGAAAGTTGTTGTTCCATCACTAAGTCGTGTCTGACTCTTTGGGACCCCATGGACTGCAGCACACCAGGACTCCCTGTCCTGCACTATCTGCTGGAGTTTGCTCAAACTCGTGTCTATTTGATGCCATCCTACCATCTCACCCTCTGTTGCCCCTTCTCCTCCTGCCCTGAATGTTTCCCAGCTTCAGTGAAAGTGAAAGCTGGCTCGGTTGTGTCTGACTCTTTGCAACCCCATGAACTATACAGTGCTTGGAATTCTCTAGGCCAGAATACTGGAGTGGGTAGCCTTTCCCTTCTTCAGGGGATCTTCCCAACCCAGGGATTGAACCCAGGTCTCCCTCATTGCAGGTGGATTCTTTACCAGCTGAGCTACAAGGGAAGCCCTCCCAGCCTCAGGGTCTTTTCCAATGAGAAGGTTCTTCACATCAGGTGGCCAAAGTATTGAAGCTTCAGCTTCAGCATTAGTCCTTCCAATGAATATTCAGGGTTGATTTCCTTTAGGATTGACTGGTTGGATCTCCTTGCAGTCCAAGAGTCTCACAAGAGTCTTCTCCAGGACCACAATTCGAAAGCATCAATTCTTTAGTGCTCAGCCTTCTTTATGGTCCAACTCTCACATCTGTACATGATTACTAGGAAAACTATAACTTTGACTATGTGGACCTTTGTCATCCTTTGTCATCAAAGTGATGTCTCTGTTTTTTAATACACTGTCTAGGTTTGTCGTAGCTTTTCTTCCAAAGAGCAAGCGTCGTTTAATTTCAAGGCTGCAGTCACCATCTGCAGTGATTTTGGAGCCCAAGAAAAAAAAAATCTGTCACTGTTTCCAATTTTTCCCCATCTATTTGCCATGGAGTTATGGGACCAGATGCCATGATCTTAGTTTTTTGAATGATGGTAGTTTTTCTACTAGGATCTATATATCAACCCAAGGGAAGGATTCTGATTGGTTCAGTCATTGTTGCTAGGGGATTAGGGCCATTCCCTGTAGTGACCAGGCCTGGGTTAAGTGCCTCCTTGTGTAGCAAATGGAGGAGCAGAGCTCTCATTAGAAGAAGGAGTGGAAGGCTACTGGGCAGACAGAGCCATGAGAACATAAAGCGTGTTTGTGGAATCTTGGGTTATAGGAAAATGAGCAGTTTATAGGCCTGCAAGGAACCATAACCCCTCCTCTTCAGTGACAGGAATACAGATATCAACAATGAAAACAATAGGTAATGTTTACTGAGTTACTCTCCTTATGATGAGCATGTTCTATTCCCTTTCTTTTCTTTTTAGTATTTATTTATTTGCTGCACTGAGTCTTAGTTAAGAAATTGAGATCTTCAATTTTCACTGTGGCGTGAGGGGTCTTTAGTTGTGACATGTGAACTTTTAGTTGCGATGTGTGGGATCTAGTTCCCTGACCAAGGATTAAATCTGGGCCCCCTGCATTGGGAGTGGGGAGTCTTAGCCACTGGACTGCCAGGGAAGTCCCTCTATTGCTTTTCATGTGTAATTCCATTTAATCCTCCAGATGCTCCTTTGGGTAGGTACAATTACTCTCCCCATTTTATAGGTGGGAAAACCAAGGCACAGCTAGTGAAGGTCATATATTGAGTAAGAGGAGGAGCTCGGGTTCAAGTTCAAGGAGTCTGGCTTCAGAGCCCGCCCTCTGATCACTATGTCCACTGCCTCTGATCAGAAGTTCAAGTGGATTCTATGTCTACTTGCGTGCTGCCCCGTGACACAGCTTGTGACCTGCAGAGGCAGCCAAGCCCAGGTTACTCTCTACTGTGCCACTGGGAAAGGCTTCCTCAGGGTGCATGCAGATCCACCTGTACAGAAATCCATTTGGTATACGGTTCTGTGGGCTTCCCTGGTGGCTCAGTCCGTAAAGAATCTGTCCGCAGTTCAGGAGACCCAGATTCAATCTTCCTGGGTTGGGAAGATCTCCTGGAGGAGGAAATGGCAACCCACCCCAGTATTCTTGCCTGGGAAATTCCATGGACAGAGGATCCTGGCAGGCTACAGTTCATGGGGTCACAAAGAGTCAGACACGGCTGAGTGACTAAGCACACATACGATTTTGTGGTAGGCCTTTCAGGAGATACAATGAAAAATCATTCATGAACCTACCTGAAAGGTCACCGTAGCAAATAAGTCACGTTCCTGAGCTCTCACACTGTGCCAGGCTCTGTCGTGAGCCCTGAATGGTCATTGTCTCATTTAATTGCAACAACAACTCTATGGAATAGGTGTGATTATTCTCACCATTTTCCAGAGGAAACTGAGCCTCAGAGAGAAGTGACTGTCCCTTGATCAGGTGGCTAACAAGTGGCAAAGGTGACATTTGAATTCATGTCTGTGAGCTCTGTGCCCCACAGAGGGGAAGTCAACGTGTGCAGGTGTGGCCGAGACACAGCCAAGAGTGCAGATCACTGTCAGAGAGGGATGGGAAACTGACACCCAGGGGAAAGGGGCAGCCTGGGGCCCTGGGGCCCTGGGGCCCAGCAGCCAGAATGTGCTTCCTGGAGGAGAAGGCATGGGCTCTAGGCTTTGGAAGGGGCTGGACTGGGGCAGTGGATTCAGGGAGGGCTCTCCGGGAGAGGGAGCTGCTTGGGAAAAGGCGTTGGAAGGGAGAAGCTGGAGTGGTTCAGTCTGGCCAGAACTAAAGAGCTGGGGTACGGCAGGGAAGCTAGCCATCTTTCAGGCTTCACAGAAGCCCCGCCCCCCAGTCCGTGTTATTCTCTTCAGAGACGTGAAGAGGTTTGATCATCTCCAGTTGCACCTGGGTGCCCAGGTCTCTTACCTTTTCTCCCAGGCGCCATGTAGAGGGTGGAAAAGACCATGTGGGCACCAACAGGTGTCAGCCCTTCATTCCTGGGGGCAAATGCTCCCCTGCTGTCCTTTGCTTAGAGGAGAGGCTTCCCTCCAGGCAGAACGAGCTCAAGGAACCAGGACTATTTCTGGAAAGAGCCTTGTGAGCAGCAGGACTCTCCATCCCCTCCCCAGGCTGAAGCATGGACCTCTATCCCATGGAGAGGCCCCTTTCCTTCCCCCTGCCCCTTCCACACACCGCGGATCTCATCCACCTTGTCAGCAGATGGACTACACCCTCAGAGCCTGGGCTCTGTCCTGAAAGTGCCTTCAGATTTTTTCTTCAAATAACTCAGGTGGAAAATTAGAGGAAGATGATGTTGGTACCGGGAGTCTCCCAGGTTTCAAAGGATGGGAGAATGACAGGCACGTTTATTGAACTGGACTCACGGTGTGTCAGAGGCTTTATCACCCCCATTTACAGAGGAAGAAAATGACACAGCTAGAGTTGTCACATGAAAGGTGACATCATTGGTTTTTGCAGGAGGGATGGAGGTGGGGGAGACTCAACAGGAGGACACCCCTCCCCTGCCCGACCACCAACAGCCTCCTCCCTGCTCTCGTCCAGAGACTCCTATTATCTCGATGGCTCAGAAATGCTGATTCTGGCTCCCCTGTCTGCCCCTCAGTTTCTTCCCAATGTGAATACAGACTCTTTTCCTGGCTTGCTGTTTGCCTGAGAGCTAGAGGGGCTGTCTCAGGGAGGGGGGGCCAGGCTTCACAAATGTCATCCAGACAGGACACAGATGTTCAGCATTCCTTCTGTGGCCCCTCTTGTCTCTGGGATCCCTGGATTTCTCCAACCCTTCTTGGAGGGATTCCAGCATTTCGCTAGGGGCAACAGAGGTGGAGAAGGGCGGGGGAATTCTTTCATGGGGCGGGACTAGGACTTTTCTATTCATCATCTCATCAGATTTTCCCCATAATCCTGAAAGGGAAGGCACAGAGGCTATATTTATCCCCATTCTGTGGATGGGTTCACTGAGGCTCAGAGAAGGTAAGTGACTTCTCCAAGGTCAGACAGCTAGTGAGTGGCAGAGCAGAGGTGAAAGACAGAAACCAGTGTCTTGGATCCTGACCTTTCTTCCTGCTGCCCAATGCTGATGGCTCTAAGCACTGCCTCTGGGACTCCCTTTTTGGCCCAAAACGTGCGAGTCATGTCCCCAGTTCACACATTCCCAAGCTTCCTAAGGCCCCAGAAAAAAAACCTTCCTCACCAGTTCTAAATCTGAGCATTCCCTAGCTCGGCCCCAGACTGCTGTTCTTGCCAGTCTCCGCTGACATAAAAGGTTGGCCTTTTTCTTCTGACAAGGTGGAAGAGATTAGCCATTTGTTAGGAGGGATCCCTCTGTAAGGTGTTGGAGGCTCATGTGTCAGCCTGCACATGGGGAAACTGAGGCCAGGGACCTAAACGATCGCTGCATTCAGAGCAGCTAGCGAGACAAGGCTAGGAAGAGACTTGGCTTGGGCCGGCCTCACGTGGCGGGCCCCTTTCCCAGACAGTCCATAATTTGTTGCACTAAGTGGAACACAGTGTCCGCTGAGTGTTTACATTTTGCTCCACTTCTGCCACAGAGAAATTCTTCCTAGGGGCACCCTGGCCTTTCCCAGAAAAGTGGCGTCTGGGCCAAACCAGGGAGGAGCCCCGTGTTCCTAGGAGCGCTGGGGACTACAGCTCGGGGCTTGCTAAGAATAACCAGGATTCTGGAATTAGTGGTGATGGTGGCACAACCCTGTGAATACAGCGTGGGCACCCTCTTTACCTCCAGACCTCCCTGGATTGGGGGCGGCAGGGCATGGGGACTGGCCTCCAGGGCTTTATGTGGTCCTGGGGCAGCTGTGTTGGCCTCTAGAACTCTTTACTGGCCAAGGGAGTTTCCTCGTTTGCTAAACTGGGAACTAAGACTAGGGAAGTGGTGGCAGTGGCTGGCCCTGGATGCAAAGGTGGGATTGGGCGGGGTGTAGCGGTGGGGCAGCATTAGAAAACTAGAAGAGTAGACACTGCTTTCTTTTCTTTTTCTTTGTTTTTTGGCTGTGCTGGTTCTCATCGAGGGGCGTGGGCTTTCTCTAGTTGAGGCACGTGAGGGCTTCTTTAGTTGCAGCACACGGCTTAGTGGCCCTGTGGCCTGCTGCTGCTGCTACTGCTGCTAAATCGCTTCAGTCGTGTCCGACTCTGTGCGACCCCACAGACGGCAGCCCACCAGGCTCCCCCATCCCTGGGATTCTCCAGGCAAGAACACTGGAGTGGGTTGCCATTTCCTCCTCCAATGCATGAAAGTGAAAAGTGAAAGTGAAGTCGCTCGGTCATGTCCGACTCTTCGTGACCCCATGGACTGCAGCCAACCAGGCTCCTCCGCCCATGGGATTTTCCAGGCAAGAGTGCTGGAGTGGGGTGCCATTGCCTTCTCCGGCCCTGTGACCTATGGGATCTTTGTTCTCTGACCAGAGATTGAACCTAAGTCCCTTGTGTTGGAAGGTGGATTCTTAACCACTGGATCACCAAGGAAACCCCACACTGCTTTTTTCATATGCGTGTCTTACATATGCACAGGTCTTGGGAAAGGTTTGAATGAATGACCTGGGCATGTCTTTTTCCCTCTCCGGGCTTCAGTTTCCCCTACTGGATCCACTCTCCTGAGTCCTTTATATTCCTACTGTTCTATGATCAGTGGCCTAAAACACATGGTTGACAAGCTTTCCTAGAGATCAGTTGCCTCATTTGTCAAACAGGGAGGACAGAATCCGCCAATCCTACCCATGTCAGGGGTTCCTGCTGCAAGGGTCGGAGAAGTGATATCACTTTGTGCCACAACAGGCTTTGGTAAAGAGGAGTAGCTTTAACAAGGCAACAGGCTCCCACCAGGCAGTAGAATGAGCTGGAACTCCAGACTACAATAGACTTGGGTGTAGACCCCTGCTCCACCACCTACTGTGTGGATTTCAATGAGATACTTCATTGCTGTGTGCCTAAGCTTTGCCATCTGTGAAATGCACCCAATAATAGTTCTCACTTCAGAGGTTATGGAGCTGAAATGGGAGAAAGCAGGCAATGAGCAGAGGATTGTGCCTGAGATACAAGTGTCTGAGTCAAGTGTCTCATAACTGATGTGTTTTGTGTTGGTTGCTCAGTCGTGTGTGACTCTTTTGCGACTCCATGGATTGTAGCCCACTAGGCTCCTCTGTCCATGGGATTCTCCAGATAAGAATATTGGAGTGGGTTGCCATTTTCAACTGATAGGTGTTAATTATTGTTGGTGGCAATAATGATGATGGTCACTGACATTTAGAGGAATTCTCAATGACAAACCTAGACAATACGTTAAAAAGCAAAGACATCACATTGCCAACAGAGTTCCATATAGTCAAGGCTGTGGTCTTTCTAGTAGTCATGTACTAATGTAAGAGCTGGACCATAAAGAAGGCTGAGTGCCAAAGAATCGATGCTTTTGAACTGTAGTGCTGGATAAGACTCTTGAGAGTCCCTTGGACAGTCAGGGGATCAGACCTGTCAATCTTAAAGGAAATCAACACTGAATACTCATTGGAAGTACTGATGCTAAAGCTGAAGCTCTAATACTTTGGCCACCTGATACGAACAGCCAACTCATTGGAAAAGACCCTGATGCTGGGAAAGATTGAAGGCAGAAGGAGAAGAGAACAGAGTATGAGATGGTTGGATGGCACCACTGATTCAATGGACATGAACTTTGGCAAATTCTGGGGGATAATGAAGGACAGGGAAGCCTGGTGTGCTGCAGCCCGTGGGGTCGCAAAGAGTCAGACACGACTTGGCAACTGAACAACAAAGTTCTCTGGGGGCCAGTGAGGCTGGCGATGGCAATATTATTGTTATGAATAATCTCTTTTATCTCTTTGGCACTTTACAGTTTACAAGTCATGTTCACATCCATCACTGTATATGACTTTCAGAGCATTCACTAAGGGAGGGCAGGGAGGCATCACCATCTCTATTTTACAAATGCGGTTGTGAGTCTTAGGAGAAGTGGCTTGCCCCTGATTTCAGCTCAGGTCCTCACACTTTAGGAGCTCAACTCCTGGTCAGAGGTGCTGTGAGGATCAGCCTCTGGGTCTGGCAGCTGTTGCTGCTGCTAAGTCGCTCCAGTCATGTCCAACTCTGCGACCCCATGGACTGCAGCCTACCAGGCTCCTCCATCCCTGGGATTCTCCAGGGAAGATCACTGGAGTGGGTTGCCATTTCCTTCTCCAATGCAGGAAAGTGAAAAGTGAAAGTGAAGTTGCTCAGTCGTGTCCGACTCTTATCGACCCCATGGACTGCAGCCTACCAGGCTCCTCCGTCCATGGGATTTTCCAGGCAAGAACACTGGAGTGGGTTGCCATTTCCTTCTCCAATGCAGGAAAGTGAAAAGTGAAAGTGAAGTTGCTCAGTCGTGTCCGACTCTTAACGACCCCATGGACTGCAGCCTACCAGGCTCCTCCGTCCATGGGATTTTCCAGGCAAGAGTACTGGAGTGGGGTGCCACTGCCTTCCCCGGAGTCTGGCAGCACCGACTGGCAAATTGGAGACAACTGTTACCAACACTGATTTTCAGCCTGTAAGTTTTGGAGAGCAAGGGAGCAAGTGACTGAATAAACGACAGAGTGGCTGGCTTGGTGGCCTTGCCAAGTCACAGGAACATGCACACAAGTCTTCAGGTCCATACGTTCAAGGTGATCGGAGGAGACCTGTCTAGCTTTGGGGCCCAGGATTTCTGAAGCTGTGGGCCCACAGTGTCCCTGCTTGTTCTACACAACCTGCTTGGATCCTGAGCTTTTTCTGCCTCTCTCTGCTATTTCCTGCTCTGCCACCCCCAGCTCTACTCCCACCCTCAGTGCTTGGGCCTCGGAGTGGATTCTGCCTCCAGTCATTCCTCCATTGAGTCTTTTTTTTTTTTTTTTTTTTTTTTTACTGCATGGCTTGTGGGATCTTAGTTTCCTGACCAGGGATTGCACCCAGGCTCTTGGCAGTGTCAGCATGGAGTCTTAACCACTACACTGCCAGGGAACTCACCTCCACTGAGCCTTGAGTTGGTCAGCCAGTTTGCACTGAATCCGTGCTGTACTCCATGCACGGACCCACGTGCTGGGACACAGAAGCGAACACAGCAGGTACACTCGTGATCTGTATCGAACGGCAGAACTTTGTACCAGTCTCTGGTGGTTTCTAAGCAGTGGCAAGGAAGGTGTCTCTAGGTTCCTCCGTGGAATGCATGATTTTGAATTTGGGAAATCGTCTGTGCCATAGGAGATGGCAGGTGCTGGAAGCCCTGGACTGGGAGTCGGGTCTGGTCGCCTCTGCTGCGGCCTTGCTGTGTGACCTTGGGCCGGTCCCTGCCTCTCCCTGGTCCTCCTCCCCATCTACCAAGGGAGGGGATTGGTTGAGATACGAGAATTTGTTGTTGTTGTTCAGTCCCTAAGTTGTGTCCAACTCTTTGCAACCCCATGGGCTGCAACACACCAGGCTTCCCTGTCCTCCCCAAGTTTGCTCAAGTTCATGTCCCTTGAGTCAGTGATGCTATCTAACCATCTCGTCGTCTCCTTTTGCCTTCAGTTGAGATATGAGGATAGTCCCTGACATGTGTGGGGCACCTGCCTGACCCATGTGTCCCAAGATCAAGGCCCAGACTGATGTCGGGGGTCCTTCTTGCTGACAGCGTGGCTTCTGGGTCTTATAGGCCTTGAGAGTGGTTTCTGAACTGGGTTCTGAGCACTTGGGAAAAGTTGATAGAATCATCAATTCCCCCATACTCTGCCCAGGGGGCCCCACCACCCTGGCTGGCACTAGAGCTGATAGAACAGGCTCCAGCCAGGTGCCCCCTGACACAGAGGCCAGCCCCGTCCAGTGGGGGCCCTGCCCACTGACGGGGGTAACTTCTTATGTTTTCCTTTGGGCAGGAGGTGGTGAGAGGTGCAGTGGTCGGGGGGTGAGAGCAACATTTCAAGGCTCCCTGAAACAATGGAGTTGACCTAGTGACCCCACGGGAAAGGCAGCGAGACGGAAGCCCCAGAGGGCAGGTTTGCCCAGGTCCGCAAGAGTCTCAGGGCTCCAGGGTGTCAGGAGTCCCAGGGGTACAGAGCAGAGTCAAGTGTCAAGAGTCTCAGGGCTCCAGAGCTACCAAGGCATGCCCGTCTCCTGACCTCCACCCCCAACAGTCATGACTTGTGCTCAGCCATCTCCTGGCACTTGGTCACTGCAGTTGGGGGGAGGGCAGGATGTCCCTTGAGAGCATGTGTGTCCCCGACAAGGCCGGGAGTGGCGGGACTTAATCCTAGTGGCTGTGGCTGGGAGGGGAGACGTATTTGTGCGTCATAGTTGTCACTTTTCCCTGCTTCCTGTCCTCCCAGGTAAGTTCCTGGGTCTCTTGTCCTGGTGGCTCTGATAGCTGACATTTGAGTGTCCGGAGCGGGAGGGGAAGCAGAGGGCAGGGCTTTGTGCCAGATGGCCAGCTGTGGCTGATTCTGGGTGACAGACCGGTTCACTGCTGGCCCCGGGGCAGTGCCCATGTGGCCTGGCTGGCACGTCTCAGAGGAGCTGCTCTGTGTCCTCCCTGTTTCTTGGCTCTCTCTCTTTTATTGACTGCACCATGTGGGATCTTAGTTCCTCAACCAGGGATTGAACCCGGCCCCCTGCACTGGAAGCGCAGCGTCCTAACCGTGGGCCTCCAGGGAAGCCACCGTGGCCCTTAGCTCTCGGTGTCTGCAGCCTGCGTGTGCCTCTCTAACTCTGTGCCCTGCCGCTTGCCCGGGCACAGGCACTGGTTTAGCAGGTTTTGCGGCACCCACAAGCAGTGGGAGGGCTGGGAGCTGGAGAGGGGCAGGAGGAAGGAGGCAGGGCTGCCCTGTCCTTGGCTCCCTCCCCCGACCCCCCCAAGGGCAGCCTCACCTTTGTCCCCTTGGCCGTCTTTCTCAAGGGAGGCTGTGTGGGGAGCCTGTAAGTGGAAGCTGCTGGGACTCCTGGTTCTAGCTCCATCGCTTACTCAGCATGTGAACATGGGCACATCCTTTTTTCTTCTCAGGCCTCAGTGTCTTCATCAGTACAGCAGGGTTTTCAGCTCAGTAATCCTCAAACAGCCACGTACTATGATTCTAGTTCTAGCTCCGCTGTGTTCTTTCTACCCTTAGGCGAGTCATAGCATACCAAGTGCCTCCGGTTCTGAGGGACAGGATGAGGGCCTCAAGCCTTGCTTGCTTCCTGGGGACGGTGATAGGATCAGCTAACATGCTAGCAAGTAGCCTGTCTCCATCTGAAGGGTTTTTGTCTTTATAATCTGGCCTGCCCTTATCAGGCTCAAGCAGAAGGAGAGAGTTTACCCAGAGAGGGGCTTACTCCAGCCACTGCCATCCTGAGCCTGGGTCGTTTACTTCTTCTCTCTGTAGATTTAGCAAATCCTTCCCTACCCCAGGACCTGCAGATGGTGACTGCAGCCATGAAATTAAAAGACGCTTGCTCCTTGGAAGAAAAGCTATGACCAACCTAAACAGCACATTAAAAAGCAGAGACATTACTTTGCTGACAAAGGTCCATCTAGTCAAAGCTATGGTTTTTCCAGTAGTCATGTATGGATGTGAGAGTTGGACTATAAAGAAAGCTGAGTTGGAGTATAAAGAAAGCGGATGCTTTTGAACTGTGGTGTTGGAGAAGACTCTTGAGAGTCCCTTGGACTGCAAGGAGATCCAATCAGTCCATCCTAAAGGAAATCAGTCCTGAATAGTCATTGGAAGGACTGATGCTGAAGCTGAAACTCCAATACTTTGGCCACCTGATGTGAAAGA
>NW_011495059.1:7629437-7630706 GCF_000754665.1 Bison bison bison | reverse complement strand
CTGAGATCCTTCTCATTCTTTACAGCTCAGTTTGGTTAGTTACCTCCCTCCCCAGCCCCACTGCACTGCTCTCTACCTCCACCTCATAATTCTTCATAATGCTTATCACAGTTTGTAACCATTTATCTTGTATTGTATTTTAAAAACGTTTATTTATTTATTTGACTGCATCCGGTCTCAGTTGTGGCCTGTGGGATCTTGGTTGTGGCGCCTGGGCGTCTCTCTAGTTAAGGTCTGGGCTCAGTAGTTGCGGCACTCAGACTTAGTTGCCCTGTGGCATGTGGGATCTTAGTTCTGCAGCCTGCGTCCCCTGCATTGGAAGGCGAATTCTTAACCACTGGGCCACAGGGAAGTCCCTGTCTTCCATTTTTAACCTCATGTTCGCTCCACATTGCAGGGCACCTAAAAGATCTTAAGTAGGTATGTGCTGGATAATTGAATGAATGAATTTTAGGGACACAAGATGCTAGTTAAGTGTTTGGCTCAGGGCATGACTCTTAGCAGGTGCTTAGTAAATGGCAACTTTTAGTGAGAACCAACACGGCAGGGTGGTAAATACCATTGTATTGTGGTTAAGACACACATCCATGGGGGCAGGGATGCAGTGAGAAATTAAGGTTGAAAAGATGAGCTGGTACCAGATTGTGGTGGTCCCCTGATCCTAAGCCAGAGTTTTGACTTTCTGAAAAACATTGCTGAGAGTCACTGATGGGCCAGTAATTTTAATTCCAGAGCTCTGCTCCTGAGCTGGGGGCTCAGACTCTTTGTATACTTGAAGAGGTTGTGCTGTGTGATTGTGGGAGTGCAGGGTTGGAGGCAAACTCAGAGAGGAACAGGCTGGCCCTCCCCAGAGGCGTTCGGAGGCAGGTTATTCCCAAAGGCCCAAAAAGAAGGGGCGCTGCTGGGGACAAACTGTGCTTTCTGCTCCCCACCATAGTGGCACTGTTCCTGGCTGGGGGTGGGGCGAGAGGACTGGGGCCACCTGCGAGTCAGATTCGCTGACAAACGTTCATTTAGTCAAAGCTATGGTTTTTCCAGTAGTTGTATATGCGTGGGAGCTAGACCATAAGGAAGACTGAGTGCCGAAGAATTGATGCTTTTGAACTGTGATGCTGGAGAAGACTTTTGAGAGTCCCTTGGACAGCAAGGAGATCAAACCAGTCAATCCTAAAGGAAATCAACCCTGAATATTCACTGGAAGGACTGATGCTGAAGCTGAAGCTCCAATACTCTGGCCACCTGATGTGAAGAGCTGACTCATTGGAAAAG
>NW_011495059.1:7628903-7629337 GCF_000754665.1 Bison bison bison | reverse complement strand
AGACAGCTTTTGAACTGTGGTGTTGGAGATACTCTTGAGAGTCCCTTGGACTGCAAGGAGATCCAATCAGTCCATCCTAAAGGAAATCAGTCCTGAATAGTCATTGGAAGGACTGATGCTGAAGCTGAAACTCCAATACTTTGGCCACCTGATGTGAAAGAACAGACTCATTGGAAAAGACCCTGATGCTGGGAATGACTGAAGGCAGGAGAAGGGAATGACAGAAGATAAGATGGTTGGATGGCATCAATGACTCGATGGTCATGAATTTGAGCAAGCTCTGGGAATTGGTGATGGACAGGGAGGCATGGCGTGCTGTAGTCCATGGGGTTGCAAAGAGTCGGACACGACTAAGTGACTGAACTGAACTGAACTGAACTGATTCCTTCTGCTTCGAATTCTCTTTCTCTGGCTTTTTGCTGTCTGAGATCCTT
>NW_011495059.1:7627719-7628803 GCF_000754665.1 Bison bison bison | reverse complement strand
TGAATATTCACTGGAAGGACTGATGCTGAAGCTGAAGCTCCAATACTCTGGCCACCTGATGTGAAGAGCTGACTCATTGGAAAAGACTCTGATGCTGGAAAGACTGAGGGCAAGAAGAGAAGGGGGTGACAGAGGATGAGATGATTGGATGACATCACTGATTCAATGGACATGAATTTTAGCAAACTCCGGGAGATAGTGAAGGACAGGGAAGCCTGGTGTGCTGCAGTTCATGGGGTGGCAAAGAGTCGTACACAACTGAACTACTGAACAAAAGCAGAGTCAGATATATGGATTTCTATTCTAGCTCCTCCCCTTGTCAACCACGTGACTTCTTCCAGCTTCATTCGCATCTCAGATCCCATTTTTCTTCACCCGTAAAGAGGCTGCGTTAAGTACCTGCCTCACAGGGTCTTGGTGAGGATAAATGAAGTAGTGCCTGCAAAGGGCTTAGCAGAGAGCCTGGTGCACATTGAGCTCTCAGGAAAGTCAGCTGTTATCTCCATCCAACGTTGGGGGCTTCAGAAAGGGCATTCCAGACAGAGGGAACTACGAATGCAAAGAAAAACACAGAGATGTGAAACAGGAGGGTGCTTTGAAGTGGCGGAAGTTTGCTGTGCATGCTGGGGACAACAAGAAAAACAAAGGAGACCACAGACAGGCCCAGATCCTGCAGCACATGGGCCAGGAGTTGCATCTTGTCTGGACGGCGATGAGGGCCATTTCAGGGAATGATATTATCTAATTTCTGGAGGCCGGAGGATGGGTTGGAAGGGGAAAGCTGCAGCCCAGAGGCCAGTGGGAAGGGTGTTGGGTGGCCCTGGTGAGAAAGGATAGGCCTAAACTCAGGTGCCTGGAAGGACAAGAGGGAACAGATAAGAGAGTGGGTGACGAGGAGGAGTGGACAAAGTGCAGGGACTGATGAGTGTGGGGCGATGGGGTGAGGGAAGCAGCTGTATCCTGGGGGGCTTCAGGGTTTCTTCCTTTTTGGTGGGATCTTAGTTCCCTGACCAGGGATTGAACCTGAGCCCTCTGCAGTAAAAGCTTGGAATCCTAACCCCTGAACCTCCAGGGAATTCCCAAT
>NW_011495059.1:7621279-7627619 GCF_000754665.1 Bison bison bison | reverse complement strand
GCCCTTTTCTATCTTTTTTTTTTTTTTTTTAAGGTTTTTTTAAGGTGCTTGAGGGATCATAGAGCTGAAAGCATAGTGAATGCACATAGGTTTGGACCCAATAGTTAGACTTTTCTGAGAATTAAGAAGCTTCCTGAAAAACCTCTTTTTATTCTGACTCTCGATGTGGAAAGTCTTTCTGAAATCTTGAATAATTGACTCCTCCCTGAGTGACAAGGGATCCTTCTGTGGGGACATTGCACATACTTGTCCCTGCTGGGCTGGAGTCTGGATGAGGGAGTGGGGATGTTCTGGCTTGGCCTGGAGGTGGCTGAGCCGGAGGTTGTATTTGGAAGCTATTTTCAGAGTCCATCAGTTTTCTTGTGATTTTCTTTCGTCTTCTCGAAGTGTGTACAAAGAGACAATTCCAGTGAATGGGAATGTTTTATGCATTCCCAGACTCTGGACCAAGGGCCAGGCAACCTTGCTTTCTTTGTTTTCTTTTAACATTTATATTAATCTATTTGCGTGGCTGTGCCGGGTCTTAGTTGTGGCATGTGGGATCTAGTTCCCTGACTAGAAATCGAACCTGGGCCCCCGGCACTGGGAGCTTGGAGTCTTTGCCACTGGATCACCAGGGAAGTCCCCCAGGCAACCTTTTGAAAGTGGTGTAAGCTAAGCTCCTTCCTGTTTCCTCTCCTCAGACATTTTTTTGGTGAGTGTGGACAGGGAGCCATTCTTCCAAAGAACCGTAGGTCTTAGATTTTACACTTTACAGATGGAGAAAATGAGACTCCAGGAGGAAGGTGATGAGATGTGCTCAGATCCAGCTGTGAATTACTTCTGGGTCTGGGCCGGGCCATGTGCCGCCCTTCCTGGCACTCCTGTGGCTCCATGCCAGGCAGCTGGCATGGCCTTTTGGGGAGTGGTCAGGGGTTGGGGGGCTTGATGTGCTGAGGAACGTCCACATAGGCCCCCGGCTCAACTCAGGGTGCACACCTGGCAAGAGAGGACCCCCGCAGACAGGATGGTGGTGGTTGTTACTGTGCAGTTGCTCAGTCCTGTCTGAATCTTTTGTGACCCCATGGAATTTAGCCCATCAGGCTCCCCTGTCCATGGGGATTCTCCAGGCAAAATACTGGAGTGGGTTGCCACGCCCTCCTCCAGAGGATCTTCCTGACCCAGGGATCGAACCTGAGTCTCCTGCATTGGCAGAGACAGATGAATTCTTTACCACTGAGCCACCTGGGAAGCACCCCCTGCCCCAGATAGGATAGGGCTCAACTGCTGCCCTAAGCCCCCAATTCAGAGGCCCATCCCTACCCCTCCTTCTGATCTGAGATGGGCCCAGAGGTGTGGCTGGAGGTCGGGAGCTAAAACCAGAAGGATGGGGTTGTTTCCCTCCTTATGAGAAAAGGAGCGGAGAGCCCTGAGTGAATGGGGTGGAATATGGTCTGCATCCTATTCCAGCTGATTGCTGTGCTGAGCAGAGGCCTTTGTCTGCGTTGCCAGGGGAACCAAAGTTTCTGCCTCCTTCCGGGGCTGTGATTGGCTCCTGGTAGAGCCTGGGCTTTGGTGAATGGAGAGGCCTCCCTCCTGCCTACATCTTCTCCGTGGAAGTGAGAGACTAGAGTGAGACTGGGGTCCCCGTGGAAGTACTGCGTAGGCTTCTGTGCTCCTCTCCTTCAGCTCTGGAGGTGATGGGTCCCCTCGTTCGTTCACTATTCATTTATCCCAAGCAGCATCTGCTCCAGGCCCTTCATTCTTCCAGATCTGGGAAAACTAACCTATGGGTCAGGGGACCTGGCGTGGCCACAGACTCACTCGTGGCTTTGGGTGGGTCCCTTCCCCTCCACGTGCCTCAGTTTCTATACCTGTAAAGACCAAGGCCTTCTAGCTCTGACTTCCCTAACACACAGCCCATATCTCCTCCTTTTCGACCTCCTATCCTCCCACCTGGCCTCTTGTTGAGCTCTGATCCTGTTCTTTTTTGTAGGTGCCCCTGTAAGATGCAGAGCAGAATGGGGCGTTGCAACCAGCTCTTAGCATTGCCTCATTTTTTCATTTTTCCTTCTCTTCTAGAAGCCCCAAATTTTGCAGCCCCGTCTTGTCTTGTCCCTTCCACTTGGGCCCAGGCTCGGGGTTGTATGCCACCGGGTAGCTAAGGATGGCTGCCCATCTCTGCTCAGGGTGGGCGGAGCTGCAGGCAGGGCAGAGCATGCTGGGGCAGGCGTGAGTGGTTGAAAAAGCCATAGGACTCGGCAGTCCCGGGTTCCTGGCCTCATCTGGCTATGTGCCAGTGAGGTGACCTTGGCTGGGGTGCTCAGCTTCAGTTTCTGCATCGATGACACAGGAATAATAATGCCACCCTTGGGGTTGTGGCAGAGGTTGAACGAGATGGCATGCCTGTCATACGGGAAATACCGAGTCCCTTCCCTGGTCCCGCCTCTAAAATAGGCAGGGAGCTGGGGAAAGTCCGGATTGAGGAGGGCTGGAGGTTGCAGGGCCCGTGGTGCCACGTGGCAGACTGAAGCCTCTGCTCTTCCCCGGCAGTACCAAAAAGCAGGCAGCAAAGCGTTGCCTTGGGCGGGTGAAGTCTAAGGAGGGGAGGCCGTGTGTCAGAGCTAATGTTTGAATAACACTTTTAAGATCCTCCAGGGACCTCAAATGAGGCTCTTTCAGATGAGCTGAAAATGAAGCAAAGTAATAAGGCTGAGCTCACTGGCAGGAAAGGGGGTGGCTCATTGGTCCTGGCCTTGTCTCTGCCAGCCATGCTCATGAGCACAGGCTGACCGGGAGTGTGGTCCCTGCGTGTACTCTGTGGGCTGCCATAAGGAAGGTCTGTTTTCTCAGAACGAGGGTGTCATGGGCGATCGCTGGTAGTGACTTGGCCCTGCTTCTTGCTGACTCACTAGGTGATGGTCAGAGGTGGCATCTTAGGTCACTGGCCTTCAGTGCCTGGTTTGGTGTTTTAGCTCTGTGGCCCAGCCTCCCTCCACCCAGCTTGGCCACGGCCTGCCCTGGGTGTGACAGGAGGCAGGGATTCATGCTGGGGCTGGGACAGTGAAGTGGGATGCGAGTTGTTGGGGGTCCTTCCCTCCTCTGCTCAGGTTTGCCCAGGGTCTGTGATGAGGTGGGGGGACAGAGGAAGGAGGTTTCCAGGTGAAGAAAGCAGGCTGGTGATGTGACTCTGGGTGTGGGGGGTGTCCGCTTCTACCAAGAAGCCCATCATCTAAGGGATGGGCCTCAGAGAGGCTGAGGGAAGGGCCGAGAATCGAGTGTGTGCGTGTATGTGCGCCTGCACCCACGCGCGTGCTTGTGCAGAATGTGATCCCCGTGGGAACCATTACAGAACTGGTGAGTGATTATGGCCCAGGAGGGCTTCCCTTGTAGCTCAGCTGGTAAAGAGTCTGCTTGCAGTGCGGGAGACCTGGGTTCGATCCCTGGGTTGGAAAGATCCCCTGGAGAAGGGAAAGGCTTCCCACTCCAGTATTCTGGCCTGGAGAATTCCATGGACTGTATAATGCATGGGGTTGCAAAGAGTTGGACATGACCGAGCGACTTTCACTTCATTTCACTATGGACCAGGAAGGCTTCCCTTGTGCCTCAGTGGTAAAGAATCTGCCTGCCAATGCAGGAGACACGAGTTTGATCCCTGGGTGGGGAAGATCCCCTGGAGAAGGAAATGACAACCCACTCCAGTGCTCTTGCCTGGGAAGTCCCATGGACAGAGGAGCCTAGCAGGCTACAGTCCATGGGATCGAAGAAGAGTCAGACACAATTTAGGGATTAAAGAATAGCTGTCTCCTCTGTGGCCCAGGAGAGCCTTGTCCTGGAGATAGGAGAGAATCCCGGCCAGGCTCTTCTGCCTGAGGCCTTCTCTGCTTTGCTCGAGCTGGGCTGGGAGCTGAGGGCCATGGGGTGGTGTGTCACTGCTTCTCCTGGTGCCTAGTTCGCATTGGAAGTGCCTGCTGCTCGTGGGGACACTGGCCACTCTTAGACTCTTCATTGAGGAATATGTGGGGGTTGATGGCTGATTCCTCTTGGTGCCTGGATTACGTTGTGAATACTGTTGGGGACATGGGGGCAAGCATTGGGTCACCAGTGCCTCCCAGGCCACACTGACCCTGGGGATCCCCACTTCCATCTCTTCCTTCATCTCCATGACACCCCACCCTTCTTTTCAGCTTCCCCACTACCTCCCTGGCCTGTTCCCCCTCGTCTCCTTGACTGCTCAGTGTGGGGTCCTCAGGGCTCCATTGCAATTACTGAATTTTTCTTTTTAATAATCCTTTAAAAAATAATCAAAGTAATAACAGTACAGCGATTTCAGAAAACAGGAAGAGGGGGAAAAATGACTCTTGAGTACTGTTGAGAGTTTGGTGTGTTTCCTTCCAGCCATCATTCGCCCCAGTACATCTTCACGGCCACCCTGCATTTTTCACTTAATTGTGTATGCAAAGTCCCCCTTTAGGGTTGTTCCAGAGGATTCCATTAAAGACGTTGATCCATTTGCCTCTTTTCTTGTTGATGGACAGCCACGTTGTTCCCAGTTTTTGCTCTTTTAAGTAACACAGCAATGAACATGCCCTAAAGTGTTTTTTTCTGTATTTCAGATGATGTCTATTAGGGTGGGGCCCCAAAAGGGAGACTTTGGGTCAAATGCTGTGGGTGACTTTCAGATGGTAACTCTTGACCAACTGCTGTGCCACTTTACAGCCCCAGCGTCCAGGGTGATGGTACAGAAACTGCTGTGGGTTCCTTGCAGGTCTGAAGAGCCTGTTCCTAGTGTCCAGGCCCTCATTCACTCTAAGATGGGGGCAGAGTAGGGCTGTGGAGTGAGGTTGCCTGGGTTCAAACCATGCTCCCTTCTCTACTGCTTGAGTCCATTCCCTTGGCTGTAAAATGGGCATGACTGGGGCTTCCCAGTCCACTGGTTAAGAATCTGCCTTCCAATTCAGGGGATGCGGGTTTGACCTCTGGTGGGGGAGCTAAGCCTCTGGCAACTAAGCCTGCATGCTGCAACTAGAGAGAAACCCACAACGAAGGGCCGGCCCACTGCAGTGAAAGATCCCACGTGCCGCAACCACAGCCAAATAAATTTTGAATGGGCATGATGGGAGTGACTACCTCACAGGGTCATCATGGAGCTTTAGCGTCTGTGTAAAGCGTGGATGCACTCAGCCTGGCGCTTGAGAGATGCTGAGACGGGTTGACAATGGCTCAGGGAGAGGAAGCTACTGAGTGATTCACACTGAGCTGAGGCCAGCACCCAGGCTCTGCCTTCCGGAAGTCTCTCCCTGCCTACCAGAGGAGCAAGCCTACCCCTGGGGATGGTCTGCTTGATGGGGACCAGTGTCCCTACCTGAGAGTGTGGTTGAGGGGCTGAGTGCCTGGAGTGGAGCTGTTAGATAGCCTCTCCTTTTCTCCCAGAACCATCCCTCTTTCTGGGGTGCTGTTTCCCCCCAGGTGTCTCTCTGGCCTGTTCCCTAGGGATGATTTGAGGTTTGTTCTGGCCCTAGGAATCTCCCTGACTGGCCCTTGAGGAGAGAATTTCATTGAGGGCTTCAATCCTGGAGGGAAAGGTGGGTTCCAAGGCTATATTAATTTTCTATTGCTGTTGTAACCAATTGCTACACACTTAGAGGCTTAAAACAACCTAAATTTATTACCGTATAGTTCTGGAGGTCAGAAGTCTGAAAGTGAGCCTTATGGGGCTAGAATCAAGGTGTTGACAGGGTTGTGTTCCTTCTTGAGGCTCCAGGGGAGAATCTGTACCTTGCCCTTGCCAGCCCCTAGAGGCTGCCCACATTCCTTGGCTTGTGGCCCTCTCCTAGCAGTGACATCACTCCAACTTCTGCTTCCACTGTTGCACGGCCTTCTCTGATACTCACTCCATGGCTGATACTCACTCCATGGCTTCTCTCTTTTACTTATAAGGACTCTGTGGTTACATTGGACCCACTTGGATAATCCAGGATAATCAAGCCATCCGTAAATTATTAACCTAATCACATGTACAAAGTCCCTTCTGCTATATGAAGTAATGTACTCATAGACTCTAGGGACTAGGACATGGTCATTGTTGGGGGGGACTTTATTCTACTTACCACAGTGACCAATATTAGGGGTCTCTCTGAATTAGTGGACCCCAGCTACTGCTGAAATTGTACCATCAACCTCTGTGATGGAAGAAGGGCCAGGGGGAACCCAGATCTGATTATGATGTAGCTGGGGAGGGGCATGGAACTTGCCTGGTGACTCAGATGGTAAAGAGACCACCTGCAATGCAGGAGACCCGGGTTCGATCCCTAGGTCAGGAAAACACTTGGGGAGGGGCATAAGAAACTGTATCACTAGA
>NW_011495059.1:7601548-7621179 GCF_000754665.1 Bison bison bison | reverse complement strand
GTATCACTAGATCCTCCATGGTGGAAGGCCCTTAGGGAAGGCAGTGTACCCTACTGCAGTGTGACAGCAGTGTCCCACAAGGCAGGCGTCAGAGAATGTAGCCCCTGGCCCTCACTGGTAGGTGCGGGCCACTGGGAAGCATTGCCACAGGAAGCCACGCAGCCCTGTCCATCCACTGCCGTCACTGCCGTGTGTATATGTGTTTGTGTGTGTGTTCACTCATCTGCGTCTCTGCAGCAGTACTCTTGGGAGGGGCCAAGGAACAACTCTTTTCAAAGGCCCTTTCTGCTCTTGTTCTAAGCAAAATAATCACACAAGTGACTAATTTTATCCCTAATCCCGTAATTACTTTATTATGTAGCTGGTGAGAGGGCTCTGAGCTGTGCCTATAGTGCCACTTTGGCTGCTGGCCCAGCTGGCCTGGTCTGCCAGCACGGAGCCCCGCCCTGTTCCTGCCCTGGGCCCAGGGTTGGCCGCTCCAAGTTCCATTCCGGCTGAAGCCAGCTATACTTTGATATTTGGGGTCTGAAAGACCATTTGCCCTTTCTCCCAAATCCATGAACAGATTCAGCTGCCTGGAGAGTAAGGTCTCTTGCTTATGGAATGAAGTCTGTAGGAGTCAGGAGATCTGAGTTCTGGTTCAGCTGTCTCATGCACTTGCTCCATGACCTTGAGCAAGTCACTCCCCTCTGGGTCTTGGTTTTTTTTTGTAAAAAGCTTGAACAGTCCATGATTCCATGAGGGGAACTGAGAGAGCAAGAGCTTTTAGAAGGAGGGTGGCTCAGACAGTAAAGAATCTGCCTGCCAATGCAGGAGACCCCGGTTCAATCCCTGGGCCAGGAAGATCCCTTGGAGAAGGGAATGGCTACCCACTCCAGTATTCTTGCCTGGAGAATTCCACGGACAGAGGAACCTGGTGGGCTAGAGTCCATGGGGTCACAAAGAGTCCAACATGACCGAGTGACAAACACCTTCTTGGTACCTGCTGGCAACATGCTCCAATCGCAGCATTAAAGATCATAGTACTAACAGTAGACATCATTTATTGAATAAGCATTATACTGGTTCTTTTCTTAATATTTTTCTCATTCTATACCTGACTGTGTGAGGCAGCCTTTATAGAAGAGGAAACGGAAGCAGTGAAACCAAAGCAATGATTGGTAAAGGGACTTGCCCACCAGAAAGTGGCAGAGCTAGGACTGTAAACTCAGCCCTTTTATTTATTTACTTTTTAATTAATTAATTTATTTATTTGGCTGTGTCAGGTCTTAGTTGGGGCATGCAGAATCTTGGATCTTTGTTTCAGCATGAAGGATCTTTAGTGGTGGCATGTGGGACCTAGTTCCCTGACCAGGGATCAAGCTCCTGCCCCCTGTGTTGGGAGTGTGGAATCTTAGCCACTGGACCACCAGAGAAGTCTCTACACTCTGTTCTTAGCTGCCGTCTTCCATAGTCTTCTAATATATAAATGAATAGAGGGCTGTTCAACTGGGAAGTGGTGGAGCGGAGGTTTGAACCAAGGTCTGTCTGTCCCCAGAGTTTTTGCCTTTCCTATAAGGCCCACACCCCAGAGTTAGACTTACAGAGGTGACTGCTGCTGCTAAGTCTCTTCAGTCGTGTCCGACTCTGTGCGACCCCAGAGGCGGCAGCCCACCAGGCTCTCCTGTCCCTGGGATTCTCCAGGCAAGAACACTGGAGTGGGTTGCCATTTCCTTCTCCAATGCATGAAAGTGAAAAGGGAAAGTGAAGTCGCTCAGTCGTGTCCGACTCCTAGCGACCCCATGGACTGCAGCCTACCAGGCTCCTCCGTCCATGGGATTTTCCAGGCGAGAGTACTGGAGTGGGTTGCCAAATTTGAATATTTAAACTTGAAGTTGACACAGCAAAGAAATAGAGAAGGCACAATAGGAAACTCCAGTAGACCAGGGAGATGGGTGGCTCAGGGCTGTGTTCCAGCTTTGTCACTGGCTTACTCTGTGACCTTAAGCTGGTCCCCACCTATCTCCAGGCCCCAGTGTTCCCTCCCATCTGTATGACAAGGGGTGGGATTAAGATGGTCTCTGAAGGCCTTCCTGGTGTTGAGGCTCTGCAATTGTGGATCACCTGGGCCTGGAAGGTGCCGTGGGGCAGGGGTCAGTCCATGGTGGAGGCCAGTGTGTAGGTGACTTGGCAGCCCTGGTGTTTCTATGATGTCCAGCCCCATGAGAATGGAATCTGCTCAGACTGCGTCCCACTGAGCGTCTGCAGAGCCACTTAGGCAGGCCATGGCCTTGAGAACAGAGTGGAGTAGGTCATTTCCAGGATGTTCCTGCTGCTTCTGCAAGGTTCCTGCCCAGCCTGAGCTCTTAGCTCTTTCTAGGCTCTGGGTCTGGCCTCTGTTTTGCTCCAAAGGCTGCACTAGACTCAACCGGGGACAGGCAGTGGCTAGAAGTCTGTGTGTGGTTTCTGCAAGGGGTGACTAGAGGCCTAAACCTAATGAATAATAAAAGTTGCTTTGGGTTTCCTAGCCTGACCACGTGCAAAGCACTTTTCTTGCAGTATTACATTTGATTCTCTTAAAACCATATGATGTGTGTGCTATGGTCGTTCCTACTTGACAGTTGAGGAAACACACTCAGAAGATTAAGTAATTTTCTCCCCATCACACAGCTAGTGAGGGATAGAGTGGCATTTGGGATTCTTACTCCAGAAGCCACGTTCATTTTTTTTTAAATTGATGTACAGTTGCTACAATGTTGTGTTAGCTTCTGCTGTACAGCAAAGTGAATCAGCTATATGTATACATACATCCCTTCTTTTTTGGATTTCCTTCCCATTTAGGTCACCATAGAGAATTGAGTAGAGTTCCCCATGTTATACAGTCAGTTCTCATTAGTTACCTATTTTATACATAGTAGTGTATTATATATGCCAACCCCAATTTCCGAGTCCATCCCACCCACCCCTTTCTCCCCTTGGTATCCGTACGTTTGTTCTTATGTCTGTGTTTCTATTTCTGCTTTGCAAATGACTTCATCGATACCATTTTTCTAGATGCCACATATATGCATTAATAATACGATCATTGTTTTTCTTTTTTCTGACTTCACTGTCTATGACAGCCTCTAGGTTTATCCTCATCTCTGCAGGTGGCACAATTTTGTTGCTTATATGGCAGAGTAATACTCCATTGTATGTATGTACTGCATCTCCTTTATTCATTCCTCTGTTGATGGACATAGGTTGTTTCCATGTCCTGTCTATTGTAAATAGCGCTGCAGTGAACACTGGGATGCATATATCTTTTTGAATTACAGTTTTCTCTAGGTATATGCCCAGGAGTGGGATCGCTGGGTCATCAGAACCCATGGTCTGACCTTAACGTAGTGGTATCCCATGGGCTGAAGGAATAAGCGTGAAGTTAGGAGGCAGCTGGTTTTTAAATCCCTGCTCTCTGTTTACCATGTATGTTTCCTTGGGTAAGTCGTTTATGTATCTGAATTTTCATTTCTTTCTCCATCAAATGGGAACATTAATGCCTGCCTGTTATGATGAAAGGTTACTGAGATGATGATGCAGGACAAGGTCCAGGGTGTGGTAGGTGGTCCTTGAAGGCCCTTTACTGTCTGCCCCCCCTCTCCTTCCCCCTTCCCTCTCCATACCAGAGGCTCCTGCCACCCTGGGGTGCTTTCCACATGTAGCACATGGCTCAGGGCCTCTGCACATGATGCTCTACTGCATTTGCCACCTCTACCTCTTGTGCCTTTCTTCACTTCCTCTGGGCTTTGATCCTTCTCTGCTTCTCTGAGGATTCTGGGTAGTGTAGAGGATTCTCCCACAGGCTTGTGTTTCAGTGATGATCAGAACAGTGCCTTGGTGGGCACAGAATTAGGGGTAGAAAGTGGGCCCTGAGCATCCTGGAAATGCAAATCCCTGCTGGGAAGCCCTCTATTTATGCTCAATGGCTTTGCAAGGGTGTGCGTGTGATGTGTGTGTCTCCCCTTTGAATCACCCCATCACTGTGTTACAATGCTCTCGTGTTCTCAGTTCTTTCTCTTTCTCTAGCTTGGTCTCTTAGTCTTGTACTTTCTTTCTTGGTCTTTAGCCTGGCACTTTTTGTCAAACATTTTTTGTTGTTGTTGCGTTGAAATAGTCATAACATAAAATTCACCATGATAACCATTTTTAAGAGTGGAGTTCAGCAGTGTTGGGTGCATTCATGCTGTTTTGCAATCGTCACATCTCTCTCCAGAACTTTTATCCTGCAAAACTGAAACTCTATACCTATTACACAATAACGCTTCATTCTTTTCCCCTCTCTGCTCTTGGTAACCACCATTCTGCTTTCTGTCTCTGTCATTTGATTACTCTAGATAACACCATATAAGCAGAATCATAACAGTATTTGTCCTTTGTGATTGGCTCATTTTACTTAGCATCATGTCCTTGAGGTTCATCCATGCTACAATTCACCTGTAGCCTGTGTCAGAACGTCCTTCTTTTTTAAGGTCGAATATTCCACTGTATGTATACACCATGTTTTGTTTATCCATTCATCTGTTGTTGAACAGTTGTGCTGCTCCCACCTCTTGCCTTTTGTGAACGATACTGTGAACATGGATGTACAAACATCTCTTCAAGATCCGGCTTTCAGTTCTTTTGAATAAATACCCAGAAGTGGAATTGCTGGATCATACGGTTAGCACTTCTTTTTAAAGCCATTGTTATGACTTCCCTGGAGTTCCAGTGGTTATAACTCTGAGCTTCCACTGCAGGGGGCATGGGTTTGATCCCTGGTTGGGGAACTAAATCCTGCATGCCATGCAGAGCAGCTAAATAAAATAAAATATCTTAAAAAAAAAAAAAAAAGCCACTGTTTATTGTGTGCTTACTATGTGCCAGGAACCGGGTTAAGCACTTGACATGTCTGGCCTCATTCAATGGCTACATTCACTTTCTATTGTAGCTAGAATTATCTGCAATTTGCAGCCGAGAAAATGAAGGCTCAGAGAAGTGAAGCTATTTGCTCAGGCTCCCAGCTGGGAAGCACTGGAGCGGGGCTTGGAACTCTGACCTGCTGCCGGTCCTTGACCGGCGTGCTGTTCTGCCTCCCAGTGGCCTCACGTTCTCTACCTGTCTGATCGCATTTTTCTGTGTCTGGCTGTGTAGCTTCTCTCTTGTTCATCTCACATCTTCATTCTCCTGCTTTGTGTGTGTTCACCCTCTTTGGAGACTGTGTTCACCCTCTCTGGAAACTTTGAGGGACTTGAATAATGGACCTCTGATTCCTAGGAAGTTTTTGTGGCTTGGAAACCTCCAGAGGCCTGTAATTTGCTTTCTAATCATAGTCCTCTGGATTTCTAGCTGCCTCTCTCCCAGTGGCTGACGGCATCTCCTGTGTTGTGTGGCTTGTGGATCCGCAGAGAGCCTGCCCAGGAGGGTCGGCTCCCTGGGGGCAGGGGTGCTGTCTCCCACAGGGGGCAGTGTGAGAAGGCAGAGGGCCCAGTCAGTCAGACTGGGATTCTCAGGGCTCGCTGGTATCCTAGCAACAACACAGAGGCAGGAATTTTACAGAAGGATGGAGAAAGAGAGGAGGCTACGATGTGGGTTCCAGAACACTTGCCTTTGCCTGAACTTCAAAACAATCAGAGCAAAATATCCCCAAGTTTGGGTGATTTACTGATTATCTAGTCTAGCCAAAGGTGCTTCCCAGGTGGCTCAGTAGTAAAGAGTCCACCTGCCAATACAGGAGACACGGGTTTGATCCCTGGATCAGGAAAATCTGCTGAAGAAGGCACTGGCAACCTACTCCAGTGTTCTTGCCTGGGAAATCCCATGGACAGAGGAGCCTGGTGAGCTATAGTCCATGGAGTCGCAAACGTTTCAGACACAACTGAGTGACTGATCAACAACAATGAGTTGAGCCAGACTTAAAATTTACATATTCTTCAGTCATCTTTCTATAGTCCTTTTAAACTTGATTTTTTAAAAAAAATTTATTTATTTTGATCGAAGTCTAATTACTTTACAATATTGTAGGTTTTTGCCATTCATTGACATGAATCAGCCATGGGTTTATAAACTTTCTTATTATGGAAAATTTCAGGGACTTCCCTGGTTGTTCAGTGGTTAAGAATCTGCCTTCCCATGCAGGGGATCAGGTTGGATCCCTGGTTGGGGACCTAAGATCCCACATGCCTTGCGGCAACTAAGTCTGCGCACCACAACTGGAGATCGGCATGCCTCCCCTGTGCCACGTCTAAGACCTGATGCAGCCGAAGTTTCAGTCAGAAAAGTACTAGAGGGACTAGTATGATGAGCCTCCATGAACCCACTGCTCAGCTTTGACAGTTTTCAATAAATAGTCACAGCCCGTCTATCCAATCATGTGGAACTGAAACAGTTTATTATTCACATTCCTAACTCAGGGCTTCACACATAGAGCTGCTCAGTAAATGCTGCTGCTGCTGCTGCTAAGTCGCTTCCGTCGTGTCCGACTCTGTGTGACCCCATAGACGGCAGCCCACCAGGCTTCCCTGTCCCTGGGATTCTCCAGGCAAGAACACTGGAGTGGGTAAATGCTAGATGACTACAAATCCTTTCCCCACTCTGGGTCTCATTTTCCCTCTCTCTGTGGTAAGAGGGTAGGACCAGGCATTTTCTAAGAGATGCGATGTGGTGCAGTGGTCAGAACATACACTTTGGTGTCAGACACACTTGTTCAAATCTTGTTCATTCCTTAGCTGAGTGCCTTTAGGCAAATTACTTCTCAGGTTCCTCATCTGTGAAATGAAGATGCTAGCTCCTGCTTCTCAGGAGTGGCTTTGAGCCCTGAATAAAGCAGCTGTTTTGTGGCTAGTACTTATTACTGCTAATTTTAATATTAATATTATTCTAATGGGAAGATTCCATATATTTCAAGAATGCAAAAGTAAATTGGAATTGACCAGAATTTGAACCCTAGGATTCAGCTTTTTTTTTTTTTTTGTCCCAGTCAGCAGACAGTCAGGAGCTCAAGAAAAGAACAGTGCAGCCAGAGCCAGTGCCCCAAATGTGGAGCTGGGAGCAGACCCAGAGTGGGGGTTATGCTGGCTGATGCCATCTCCTCCCCCACTCCCCCACCACACATGGATGCCACAGCCCCTGTGAGAGGAGCTACTGACTGCCCCTTCTCTCGGTGAGACAGGCCCGAGCTGGAAAGCCCAGGTGTCAAGAGAGGCGCCACAGGATGTCTTGTTGCTAGGAGACCTGAGGAGCCAGCAAGGACCCGTTGCCAGAGCTGGGAGAGAGTGATGGACTGGTGTGGAGACACAGGGCACGTGGCCTCAGAAGGGCTTTTGTGGGGTTCTGGGCAGGGGGTGGTGGTGTAGCAACTATGAGCTCAGCTAGAAGGAGGGACTCTGTAGAATTTGGCTCCTTAGAAGTAGGCTTAGGGTAAGCTGTTCAGTTCTTCCATTTAACTCCTTCTATGTCAAACTCAGACCTGTACTTGAATCTGCACCACTATGAGACCTTTGGCAGATGTTGTGCTGCTATACTTGCTGGGCCTCAGTTTCCTCATCTGTGCAATGGGTATGATACTGCTTGCCTCACAAACCATTGGGCAGGTTCAGTGAAATATGTATGATAAAGTGCTCTATAAAAAGGAACACAAAACATAAATGTGAAGGTTCACTACCACTCTTACCTTTGTTAATTATTATTTCTCTTACTGTAAAATGAGACATACTCTCTCTGGGTGAGATTCATGAACAGGGGGCCTTGGAGGAGGGGACTTCCACTGTGGAGGCATGTGTCAGGGGGCTCTGGGGAAGGGCTGGATGGCAAAATCCCAGGGGTCTACGGAGGAAGGCAGCAAAGTTCAAAGCCAGAGGGAGACTTGATAAGAGTGGTGGCTGAAGGGGTGGAGGTTCTGCTGAGATTCCAGGAAGGGCTTTGATGGTTCAGCCCAGAAACTGTGAGTGAGGTGAGGGTTATGGGCCTTTCTTGTTGCTTCTCTCATATAAATAATATATGTTCACACACATATGCACACCAGAAGATAAACAATGAAATAAAACCCAACCCAAACAAGCACAAAAGAAATTCCACTATCATAAAACAATCTCTGGGAACATAACTTTTTAAATATTTCCTTTCAGTTTTCTTTTTTCTATGCGTGTGCAAACATATTTTATAGAAATTGGGTTACATGTTCCATATGCTTTGAAAAAATCTGTATTATGTTATCAACATTATTACATATAGTCATATAGATTCATGACATTAGAGTTTAATAGCTGTTTAGTATTTCAGGATATGTATTATCACTATATAAAATACCCACTATTTTTGGACATTTATAGTAATTCCAATTTTCCAGTTTACTCTGGTATATAAGACTCCTGTATATAACAGACGAGTGTTCTTATAACTACATCTTTGAGTATCGCCACTGATCCCACAGATAAGTTCACAGAAGAGGAGTTTCTGGGTTCAAAGATGTGCACACTTTAAAAAAGAATTAATTATTAGCTGTGGTGCTTGGGCTCCAGTGCGCATGGGCTCAGGAGTTGCAGTGGGAAGGCTTAGTTGCCCTGTGGCACGTGGGAACTCCCATCCCCTGCTCTGAAAGGCAGATTCTTAACCACCGGACCACCAGGGAAGTCCCCAAGGTGTGCACACTTTTAAGACTTATCATGCACTTTTCCAAAATGCCCTCCAGAGAGGAATTCCCTGGCTGTCCAATGCTTAGGACTTCATGCTCTCATTGCCAAGGGTTCTATACCTGGTCAGGGAACTAAAATCCCATAAGGCACATGGTGTGGCCAAAAACAAACAAACATAGCAAAAACTCCTGAAGTTAAACCACAAAATGCCCTCCAGAAAGATGAAACCAGTTGATAGCTGCATTGATACCATCCAAGTCTGCCTTTTTAACTGGGCGGGGAGAGGGGGGTCATTACCATAATAACTAGAATGCCATGGTTTAGGGGCGGAGTGGGTGGCTTACAGATAGACTGAGGAGAGAAAGAGGTATCAACAGCCACTCTGAAGGGACTTGTGCAGAGAGCGGCCCCCGTTGGCCTGGTGGCCCAAGGCTGGGCTGGACTGGGCTGGACTGGGCTGGGAGAGGCAGTCGGTCTGCACTGACTCAAGCTGGGCATCTTGTCCCTGGTGTGATCCTGGCCTCATGCTGCTGTGATCAGCATGGTCACCAATCCAAGACAGTTGCTCCCAAGGCCAGTGCAGCCTCTGTGGCCATGCTGACAGATGTGGACATTCGCATAGTGGGTGGTGATTCATCGGAGCCGGTGGTGGCAGCGGGAGCTCTGACGGGTGGAACTGGTCTCACCCATCCTGTCACTGGGCCTCTAAAAATAACTCTTGCCTGTTCCAGGTGGCCGCACCACTGAGTGTCTGGAGGTGCAGTCCCTTCCTTGGCTGTGGCTGTGCGAGGGAGGGCATGAGTGTGGCTCTGTGTGTGTGTGTGTTGGGTGGGTGGAGGGTGGCATCTGGGAGCCTCTTTGGTGGTTGGCATCTGAGCCAGGGGATTTGGGGCGGGGGGACACGAGGCAGGCCAGCTCCTCCTCTTCTACCTTGTTGTGGCCCAGACACAATCTGGCTACTCTTCGGCAAGTGCCAGAGACAGCTGGTGGGGACAGGAGTGTCTTTCAGGACTACATGCTCGATCTCTGCTGAGTTGGGGTGGGGAACAGGAAGTGGGGGGAGACTGCCAAGGCAATATGACAAGGTTGGGGGTAGGCTCTCAGATGGATGCATACCATTTACCCCATCAACAGTTGAATCTTATGAAAGCCCATTTCACATCTCTTCTTTTTGGTGAAATTTTTTAACATAAGGTTCCTTTAGATTAGATACAAATACGGCTGACTTCTTATCCTGATGACTAGAGACCATCTAGCCAAGGTTTCTTAACCAAGAGTCCATAGACGCAAGGGGTGAGCTGTGCATGGGTTTCATGAGGTTTCCTGATGCTAAAATCATAATAAGGTTGTGTGTGTCTGGATGTGTACCCGTGTACATTTTTCTGGGAGAAGCTCTGCAGTTTTTATCACATTTTCTAAGGAAACCACGACCCGTAAGAGGTTAAGAACCACACTAGTCCAAGCCCCTCACATTAGAGGTGAGGAAATAGGATCCAAAGAAGAAAATGACTGCCCGAATTCTCACAGCTGAGATCAGAACCCAGGTTTCTTGACACCATCCTCCCTCAGCTGGTTCCCTGAGTCAGGATTGAGCTACCTGCAGTAGACAGAATTCCAGGTACCATTTCAAATGGCCTTTAGGCTGGCATGGATCCAAATGAATTGAGGCTTTCAATAGCAGTGGACAACTGGGCACTTTGCTCTGGACGTTCGTATCCCCAGGTGGTCTTGTGAGGAAGTCTCCTGGGGCATCTCCTGACTTGTTTCCTTATGGGACATCCTAGCGCAGGACATTAAATCCATCTCTTGTGCCTTGACATTCTCCCCTGGTGGAAATGGCCCCCTGACATAGGAAATGCCCCTGCCTTCCGGGAGAAGAACTGACATTCTAGGCTTGGGGAAGTAAGTGGAAGGTGGGGAGCAGGCCTAGGAATATTATTTGATGGACAGGCAGGTAAGAGACAGACAGATGGTGGTACACTGTCTGTGGGAGGAATTCAACTTTGTACCGTCAGTTCAGTTCAGTTGCTCAGTCGTGTCCGACTCTTTGTGACCCCATGGACTGCAACACTCCAGGCCTCCTTGTCTGTCACCAATTCCTGTAGTTTACTCAAACTCATGTCCATTGAGTCGGTGATGCCATCCAACCATCTCATCCTCTGTCGTCCCCTTCTCCTGCCTTCAATCCTTCCCAGCATCAGGGTCTTTTCTAATGAGTCAGTTCTTTGCAGCAGGTGGCCAAAGTATTAGAGTTTCAGCTTCAGCATCAGTCCTTCCAATGACTATTCAGGACTGATTTCCTTTTGGATGGGCTCGTTGGATCTCCTTGCAGTCCAAGGGACTCTCAAGAGTCTTCTCCAACACCACAGTTCAAAAGCATGAATTCTTTGGCGCTCAGCTTTCTTTATCATCCAATTCTCACATCCATACATGACTGCTGGAAAAACCATAGCTTTGACTAGACGGACCTTTGTTGGCAAAGGTCCTTCTTCCAAGGAACAAGCCTCTTTTAATTTCATGGCTGCTGTCACCATCTGCAGTGATTTTGGAGCCCCCCAAAATAGAGTCAGTCACTGTTTCCACTGTTTCCCCATCTATTTGCCATGAAGTAATGGGACCAGATGCCATGATCTTAGTTTTCTGAATGTTGAGTTTTAAGCCAACTTTTTCACTCTCCTCTTTCACTTTCATCAAGAGGCTCTTTAGTTCTTCTCTTTCTGCCCTAAGTGTGGTGTCATCTGCATATCTGAGGTTATTGATATTCCTTCCAGCAATCTTGATTCCAGCTTGAGCTTCATCCAGCCCAGCGTTTCTCATAGGAGTTTATTTACTTTTTAATATTCATTTGTATTTATTTGTCTGCACTGGGTCTTAGTTGCAGCTCATGGTATCTTCTAGTGTGGCATGTGGACACTTAGTTGTGACATGTAGGATCTAGTTCCCTAATGAGGGATTGAACTCAGGCCCTCTGAGTTGGATGCTCAGAGTCTTAGCCACTGGACCACCAGGGAAGTCCCTGTACCATAATAGTTTAGATGAGGTGGCCCATGAGGATTAAAAATAATTAACATTCATTGAGCACTTACTATAGGCCAGGCACTCTTCTAAGAAAAGTAAATGTATTAACTCCTTTAATCCTTATAAGACTGAGGCACAAAGGGATTAAGCACAGCTAGTAAACAGCTGAGCCAAGAGATGTAAGACATGGAGCCAGGTCTTCTGATTGTAGAACTTAGAGGTATAGCGTCTGGAACCAGAGTTGGCTCCTAGCCTTTATATGGGGATTGTGCATCAGAATCAGGAGAGAGCTGATGAAAGCACAGGCTGCTGCTCTGAACCCCCAGTTTCTGATTCAGTAGATCTGGGGTGGGATCTGAAGATTTGCACATCAAGAAGTTCCCAGGTGATGCTGCTGTTCTAGGGACCACACTTTGAGAACCATGGCTCTCTGCTTTCCTGCGTACTGATAGGAAGAACACAGGGAATAGACGTGATTATTTTTTAAAAGATTTATTTATTTATTTTTATTTGGCTACGTCAGATCTTAGTTGCGGCATGTGGGATCTCTCGTTGCAGCACACCGACTCTCTGGTTGAGGTGTACAGGCTCCAGAGCTCATGGACTTTGGTCGTTGTGATGCACGGGCTTAGTTGCTCTGTGGCATGTGGGATCTTAGTTCCTCAACCAGAGATCAAACCCTCGTCACCTGCATTGAAAGGCAAATTCTTAACCCCTGGTCCACCAAGGAAGTCCCTAAACTAGTTATTGATCTCACCTGGATTATTACAATGCCTGCCCTGGGTCCAGGTCTCTCTCTTACCTCCAGGTACCTACTCCAGGGACAAGTTAATCTTCATAAAGCCCAGCTCCAACCAGTCTCACCTCTGCCCAATGCCTTTTGGATTCTCTGCTGTGTGTTCCGGTACCACCCAGTAGAACTATCTTCGGTGATGTTCTACACTGTCTAGTATGGTAACCACCATCACATGTGGCTGTGACTTTTACATTTTTTTTCCTTTTTAATTAATTTATATGTAAATAGTCATGTGTGGCTCATTGCCAGACAGTGCAGGAAGCCGGTTGGTGCATGCCATTTGAGGCTTCCACTGGCACTGTGTGCCCTTCCAGCCCTAGCCTCAGCCCTTGGCATCTTTTGTTCCCGGTCATTCAAGTCAGTTTCCTGGGTATTCCTGGCAGTCCAGTGGTTAGGACTTGGCACTTTTACTGCCAGGGCCCAGATTCAATCCCTGGGCAGAGAACTAAGATCCTGCAAGCCGCGTGGCTTAGCCAAAAAGAAAAGATCAGCTTCCTGAGTCTACCCGGTACTTCCCAACCCTGTGCCTGCTTCAGACTCTCTCCTCCATTTAGACTGTCCTTGAGGCCTGTCTTTAAGACTCAACCTAAATGCCACCTCTGCCTTGAGACTTTCTTTGACACCCATTCCCCTCTCATCTCTTTCTCCTCTGAGCTCCCAAGACACTTTCCCACTTTATGACAACCTTTAGTATTTTAGCCTTCTGTTGCTGTTGGCTGATATTGGTGTTTCCTCTCTTTTCCTAAATTTTCAGCTTCCTGAGACTTTTCTAGTGAGCCCTCGCCCCCAACACAGGTTCTTCCAGGCACACAGAGGCATTCAGTAAATCCTGCAGACCTTTGTCCTGGTGCCTAGGGGAAGCAGAGATGGATAAAGTGCCCTTCCTGTCTTCAAGCTGCCACATGCTCTCAGGAGAGTCTGATTCGTGCCCAGAGAATCACTGAAGCCAATGGTTATTTTGGGCAGAAAGATAAAAACCACAGAGGGCCCCAATTGGCCAGGAGAGTCCAGCAAGAGCCGCCCAAGCAGAAGGCTGTGTTTACACACACAGACGGCTTCTCTGCCCAGCCTGGCCTGGTGCAAGGAGATGGGAACATCTAGACGTGGCTGCCTGGCCGTCTCATGAAGTTGGGGATTAACAGTGATGCAGCAGCTGGTCCAGCCGTCTGGGGCGGATGGGTGGATGAAGAGAATGTTGCAAACACTGCAGAGCAGTGCTAGTTTTTGGAAATCGATTTTTGGTTAGGTGGCACTTGGTCTGGGAATGTAAGTACAAGGAAATGTTTGTGGTCTGAGCCATGGACAGCAGGTGAATTTTTGTTGGGTCTGACTTGGGGGTTTATGAGTTCTTCAGGACAGTCCCTGTTGAAATGGCAAGGTGGTTGAAAAAGGAAAAAAATCGTTTTCTAGTTTCAGACTCTAATATTAAGAGTATTGCTCATCCCCCAAATCTCTAGCATAAATTCATCTCTGGCACAAAAACATAAAAAAAAACCAAAACTTTATTGAGGTTATAAATGCAGAAAAGTACACAGATCATAAGTTTACCCACATTTATGAAACTACCCCCACCTCCCACTCCCACACAGGAGATAAAATATAGCCGATCTCTCTGCAGTGAATTTGTGTTAAACCGTGTGTGTGTAGGATTAATAGTGGACAAACTGGCTGTGGAGTCAAGCACACCTCACACTGAATCCTGGCCCCCTACCTACTAGCAGTGTGACCTTGCACTACTGGCTTACCTGCTCTGAGCTTCGGTTTCTTCCCCTATAAAATCAGGGTGGAATATATCACCTCTGCCTTACAGAGAAGGAAGAAGTGAAGAACTGAAAATGGATGCATATTGCCAGGCACAGTGCCAGCACGTAGTGGGTCCCAAAGGCTCTCTGTGATGATGTTGCTGATTGATGGTGTCTCTGCAGCATCTTCTGGCACAGGGGACCACAGACGCACACACAGACGTTCTTCTGCTGCCTCTCCCTGCTCCCAGCCTCAGTGTGATTCTCTCCAAGGTCTCTTCTGACTGCAAGGAGTCTGTGATGCTGTGATGAGGCAAACCTCAGCTGACACTTCAAGCGCCTGACGGGAGGCTGGGTGGATGTCTGAATCTAGTGGGAACGTGGCCAGATCTTTTATGTTCAGGCCGCAGGAGTACAGCTCCCAGACGTCCTAGGGGAGGGCTGACTTCCCAGGGGGAGCAGGAGTGTGGAGATCCATTAAAAATGTAGCCGAGGTGGAGTGTCGGTCAGCAGAGCTCAGCCTCAGCAGGGTCCTGGCATCCTGGGTGAACTCCTGGCTCCCTGGCCTCTGGCTCTGGCTCCCAAGAGACACACCCCATGCACCTATTTTGAGGACTGAGTGGGGCAATTCACACATCCCAGGACTGGAAGGCAGAGCCAGGAGAAAGGGGAGGAACCTTGAGGTTCCTTCTAGCTGGGAGCTGGCGTTGTAAAGAGGAGGGGATCAGGAAGGACTTCCTGGAGGATGGCTGAAAGCATGATCATGGGAAAGGGAAGAGGGTCTCCCAGGCGGAGGAGGAACACATGCAAAAGCGGAGAGGCAGGGCCCCACCGTGGCTGTGCCCTGGGGGCCCAGAACAAGTCAGTTTCACAGGGACCTGAGGATGAAGAGGCAGGTGAGAACAGGCTGTGAAAGGTCTGCAGAGTTGGATCAGGGTTCCAGTCGCTTTATCAGAGAACACCTGGCTACTGAAGGTTCTTCCCATGAGAGAGCAGGGTGGTTGCAGCTCCTCAGGGTGTGCACAGTCATCCTGACTTGCATCGCTTTGGGCGAAAGACAATGGCCAAGTGGCCAAGCCACTAGGCTATCGCAGCCTCTGGGCTGTGCAGGTCTGTGCAGGAACATGGCTGTCAGTGGGGCGGGGGGGAGGAGAGGGGAGGCAAAGACAGAGGGAGGGGGAAGAGTAAGGGAAATGAGGGGACAGGCAAGGTTTCCACCTTTGACAAAGAAGGCAATAGCACCCCACTCCAGTACTCTTGCCTGGAAAATCCCATGGACGGAGGAGCCTGGTGGGCTGCAGTCCATGGGGTCGCACAGAGTCGGACACGACTCAAGTGACTTAGCAGCAGCAGCAGTCTTATTAGAGCGGTTAGAGAGCCTCGTGACAGCTGAACCCCAAATTCAGAAGAGACAAGAGATGTGTGGTCCGGAAGGCTAGAGGAGGGACAGGCTGGATGGTAGAAGCAATGGGGGGTGGACTTCCTAGAGGGGAGGTGACCTCTGGAGGCTTTGAAGAGACTGGGTATCTCACAGGTGTTCTCTCGTGTCATAGGAGCTTGAAGAGGTGGTGCTGACAATATCCCCATTGTGTGTGCTCAGTCACTTTAGTCGTATTTGACTCTGTGACACTGTGGACTGTAGCCCGCCAGGCTCCTCTGTCCATGGGATTCTCCAGGCAAGAATACTAGAGTGGGTTGCCATTTCCTCCTTCAGGGGGTTTTCCCCACCCAGGGATTGAACCTGGGTCTCCTGCATTGCAGGCAGATTCTCTACCACTGAGCCATTGGGGAAACCCCATTGTACAGAGATGGAAACTGAGGCTCAGAGAGGTTTGGGCCCTGCCAAGGTCACATAGCTCCTGTGCTATTAATGAACTTCCTCTGTCCCTCCCCCTGACCTCTCCCCAGAGGTAACCATTGCCCCCAGGCTCTTCAACGCTGTCACAGTAAGGATGGAAAAGTGCTTTGCACCGTGTGACCCTCCGTGTAGCTTCATCATTGCATGTCAGAGCATGACCGAATGCAGCAATGTGTGGTTCCCACAGTCTGGGCTGGAAGGTTTGAGAGGATGGTGAGGTCTCTGGAGACAGCAGTTCTTTGAGAGGTTTCTTGGGGGAGACTGAAGGAGCTGTAATAGGGGCAGCTGGAGCCAGGAGGTCCCTGCCAGGTGGGCATTGCTGCCCATCCACCCGGACTGCTCCCCACCCCCGGACACAGCTGCCCTGCAGTGCCTTCCAGAGCATGCCCGGGATCAGCAAGAACAGCCTTGTCAGGCAGAACTTCCCAGGCCCATTGATCACGCTGCTCTGGAAAGTCTGGCTCTGGTAATTTCCTCTATAAACTGGCCCCAATGTCAGGTGCCTGGGGCTTCATTCAGCTCAGCCCACCCAGGCCCTTGGGGCTTCTCATGTGGCGCTAGCAGTAAAGAACCCGCCTGCCCATGCAGGAGACATAAGAGACTCGGGTTCGATCCGTGGGTCAGGAAGATCCCCTGGAGGAGGGCACGGCAGCCCACTCCAGTATTCTTGCCTGGAGAATCCCATGGACAGAGGGGCCTGGCGGGCTACAGTCCATGGGGTTGCAAAGAGTCAGACATGTCTTAGCATGCACCCAGGCCCTGCTGCCCTCCTGCCCTGGCACATACCTTCCTCCCTAGGGCTGTGCCTTTTACTCACTTTCGTTTAGGCATCCCCTCCCACAGGAACTCTTTTCTGCGGTCCACGGGCTGGGTTAGGACTTCAGAGAATCTAAACTGGTGCTGACCAAAGGAAGTCTGTGAGCCACACATGTTAGCCACATATGTGATTTTATTTATTTCTTATTTTTAAATGTATTTATTTATATACTTGGCTGTGCTGGGTCTTCATTGCTGTGCGTGGACTTTCTCTAGTTGAGGTGAGTGGAGACTACTCTCTAGTTGTCATATGCAAGCTTCTCGCTGAGGTGGCTTCTCTAGCTGTCGAGCTCCAGCTCTAGAGCATGGGCTCAGTAGTTGCAGAATCTTGGAATCTTCCTGGACCAGGGATCGAGCTGGTGTCCCCTGCATTGGCAGGTGGATTCTAAACCATTTGACCACCAGGGATGTCCCATATGTGATTTTAAATTTTCTAATAGCCATATGAAAAAAAAAAAAAGCCAAAAGAGACAGATAAAATCATTCTAATGATATATTTTATTTAACTGAATACATCCAAAGTATCATTGCAATACAAAAGTTATTAAGGAGATACAGAACATTTCTTTAATTAAATCTTCAAAATCTAGTGTGGATTTTACACTTACAGCACATCTCAATGTGCATGAGCCACATTTCAAGTGCTCAGAAGCCATATGTGAGTAGTGGCTAGCTCATAGGTCAGCAGAGCCCTAGAGGTAGGGAGCAAAGCATAAGGGTTGAAGCTCAGCCCCTGGCCTCGGACAGACCTGGCAGATACATCCTGGCCCTGCCATTTATTAGCTGAGTGAACTTTGGGAAGTTGTTAACCTCAAGCCTCAGAGACTCCTGCTATGAAAATAGTTAATAATCTCAATGCCAGAGAATTGTTGTAAGGATTAAACAAATGAATGTGTGACCGGTGCCAGGCACAGATCAAGTACTCAGAAAGTGGTGCTGATTCATCTTACAACATCCTCTGATGTGCTGGTTTAGGTACCATTCTCTGCCGCTGGACTGACAGTGAATTCCAGGACAGAGGCTACCCAGTTCCTCTTGCCTTCCTGAGGCTCAGCGTGTACATCACTGTTTGCTAAATGAAAGATGCAGTCCTTACACTAGTAGCACCCACCACCCCACCCTGCCCACTCAGGAATCCAGGGGCCCTTCGTGACTGGGAGTCAGGAGACCATTGCCTCCAATGGGGTAACCTTGGCAAGTTGCCACTTTTCTCTGAGCCTTGGATTCCTCATTCAAAAGATAAAAGAGGTGGGGTGGGAGGGACTCTACCTGAGTATTTGGTTTGGTCCCTGCCCCACCAGTGGGCTTGGGCGGGGCTGTAGCTAACACCTTATGTTTTTGCTTTCCCAGCCAGAGGTGCACTTTCATTCTATTCCTGGCTTTCCTGTATACCTAGCACTTCTGCGATATCAAGTTCCCTCCAGTTAAAATTTCAGAAGAAAGACTTTCTGGGAATTCCCTGGTGGTGCAATAGTTTGGATGCCAGGCTTTCACTGCCAAGGGCCCATGTTCAATCCCTGACTGGGAAACTAAGATCCTACAAGCCACACAGCATGGCCTAAAAAAAAAAAGAGAGAGAGAGAGAGACAAAAATAAGAAGAAAGACTTTCTCCTACCTCCCCAGCAGCCCAGAGAGGGGGAGACCTTCTTTTCTGCTGACATCTGCTGATCTTCCATCACAGCAACTCAGGGAGTAAAGCAGGAAGAATTTCTACCACTTTATAGGGAATTAACTGAGGCTCAGAAAGATCAAATCATCTACCCAAGTAACATAGAAAGAAGTGGCAGAGCCAGAGCTGGAAGCAGAATTCAGAAGAGCCCTCCTTTTTGAGGGAGGGGGGTGAGGTGAGGCTTCTTTTCCTCCACCTGGGCTCCTTGCATTTCTCTGAGGTTTGGTTCTCGGTTCGGTCTTGGTCCTGTGTTTCAGTTTCCCTGTCCTGGGAATGAAGGAAGGCAAGTAACTGGGGTAGTGATTTCAACTGATGCCTATAGGGGGCTGTTCGTTCTTCAGAGAGTGCCCTGACCCTAATCAGATTTCTCTGGAAAAGGTTATTGTGGGGTGAAGTGGAAAGTGTCTGGTCCAGAAAATCAGTGTTACTTGGCAAGTGTGAACTTGTTCAAGTCACTCACTGCTCTGGGCCTCAAACTGCCTGTTTATAGGATGAGAGGGTGACAGTGTCACAGGACGTGAGGATGACCTCTGAAAGTACTTTGCAAACTGGAAAGTTCTAATAGAAACGGGAGTCTCTTGGACAGCAAGGAGATCAAATCAGTCAATCCTAATGGAAATCAACCCTGAATATTCACTGGAAGGACTGTTGCTGCAACTGAAGCTACAATACTTTGGTCACTTGATGTGAAGAGCTGACCCATTGGAAAAGACCCTGATGCTGGGAAAGGTTGAAGGCAGGAAGAGAAGGGGATGACAGAGGATGAGATGGTTGGATAGCATCATCAACTGACTGGACATGAGTTTGAGCAAACGCTGGGAGATGGTAAAGGACAGGGAAGTCTGGTGTGCTGCAGTCTATGGGATCACAAGAGTCAGGCATGATTTAGCGACTGAACAACAACAAATAGAAATGTTAGAGACTTCCCTGATGGTCCAGTGGCTAAGACTCCACACTCCCAATGCAAGGGGCCCAGGTTCAATCCCTGGTCAGGGAACTAGATCCTACATGCAGCAAGTAAGACCTGTTGCAGTCAAATAAAGAAATATTGTTTAAAAAGTTTTTTTAAAAAAGTCAATAATAATAATATAAAGAATAATAATG
>NW_011495059.1:7599341-7601448 GCF_000754665.1 Bison bison bison | reverse complement strand
ATAGCAGTAGAAGAAGCCCGGTTTTCTGTGTGGTCCCACTGACTTAAAGGGAATCGAGCTCTTCGGGTTTAAATCCAGAGTCATATCTGGGAATGTTCTGCCTTGGTCTTTGGAATGTAGCCTGGATTCTTCTGGGAAAGTGAGAGGCTCCATCTAGCTGAGGAGGGTGGGAAAGTGGCCCTGCCCCAGGGGAGAGGAGGGGAGGGGAGAGCAAGGCTTCTTCCTGGGGAAAGAAAGGAATGGGAGGAGGGTTGAGGAAAGGAGAGTTGAACTGGCCTGGCCAGGCAGTGCCATCTGGGCAGCTGGGTCTGGCCCATGGGAGCCCAGGGTTGGGGAGGACAGCAAGCAGAGGAGGCTGAGTGTCAATTTGGAAGGAAAATATTTGCAGTAAGCAGTGAGAAAAAAATCTCTTAGCAGATGTGTCTATCAAACAACAAATTCATCTGGTATAACTCCTAAGTTTTACTCGTCCTTTTGCGCATTCATTTGAGTAAATGTGGTGAACTGAACTCAAGCAGAGCACCCTAGTGTGAAAAAGTGACTTGCCCAAGGCCACACCCCCGAGGGCCTGGGGAGGTCCTGGGAAGAACTGACTCTGGGAAGCTGGGGATTGAAAAGTCCACAGACAAAAGAGGACATCTGTAGGGAAGTCCGCCCAGCAGGACTCCAGTCCTTCTGGGAGTTGGCCCCGCGATGGTTTGTGCATCTTCTTGTCTCCTGTCTGGAGGGAGGGTGTATTCTCTAGGACTCGGAGGAGCTGGTTTCCTTCTGCTCTCTGCTCTCTGACTACTCCTGAGCCTAGGGGCAGCAGAGAGAGTGGAGGCACCGGAAGCTGTGTCTTGGGAACATCTGGTGAAAGAGCTGGTGATGTTTAACTTGGAGAAGAGAAGGCTTGTTTTGGGGGTGGGGAGAAGGGACATGCTTGCTGTCTTGGTTCTCTGAGAGGGGTTGGGAAGAGGGGCATAGCTTTGTTCCATGGAGGATCTAGGGTTGATAATAGACCCTGGGGTAGGTCACCCTGATGGAGCATCTGCCTTGGGAGAGAGAAGTGGACAGAAGGAGCTGCCTGTCTCTGGAGTGTGGGAGTGCAGATGGATCCTGGTGAGGTGGACACTAAGGGATGCAGCCCATTGGTGAGGTGGATACTGAAGGAGATGCAGCCTGGGAGGGGCGGCGGGGAGGGTGTGGAGGCTTGGTTCTCATGTGGGTGGCGTCCCAGCTTTGAACCTCCAGTTACCAGTGTGGTGGATTCTGCAGCACCTAGAACAGTGGCTGGCACGCAGTAGGTACTCAGGGATGATTTGAAGAATGAGAGCATGTGTATGTGTATGCCTGGGATGGTGGCGGGTCAGGGAGCAGGGGTCCTGGGGGCTGCAAATGTGGACCCGTCGGCAGAAATCTCAGGGGATCATGTTGTGGAGACAGGTACATCCAGCTCTTTCTTTCATTGGCAAAGTGAGGCCCAGAACAAGAGAGCCATGTGCCCAAAGGTACTGGTTGACACGTGACGGGGCTGGACTGGAACCCAGGCTGTTGGGGGTTCTCCTCTGTCTGGTTAGGTGGTCTGGACGGCTTTCTGAGTTGTAACAGCGCGGCTGGAGGGGAGGAGCCAGGCTTCACTTGGTTTTGAGCCAGGACCTTGGTGCCGCAGGCCCTCTGGCCACCCCCCAAGCCCACCTTCCTGGAGCCTGGATGCCTACGCGGCACCTCCAGAAACAGCTGTACCCGGCCATTTGTCACCAAAGCACATAGGAACAAATGCACACGTACACGCACTCAGAGACACATGGGACCCCTGGGAGACGTTTGCGATACCGCCCCCCTGGTGGAGGAGGAGCGCTGGCTCCGGGGAAGTTCTGCCCCGCGCAGAGCTGCCGGGGAGGGGAGGTGAGGGTATCCGGCCGCGCTCGGTGGGCCGAGGCTGAGTCACCCCCTCTGAGTCAGGGAGCCTCTCCTCTTCCTCCCCCACTCCCCTCTCCCTCTCTCCCTGCCGAACCCCCGCGCGAGGGGACAGGAGGCTGGCCCAGGCCAGGGTGGGAGCCGCGGAGCCCCAGGACTGGGCGCCCGAGGCACAGTCCCGCCGGGGTCCCGGGGACTGCCCAGTGTG
>NW_011495059.1:7584285-7598675 GCF_000754665.1 Bison bison bison | reverse complement strand
GTGGGCAGGCGGGGAGCTGAGGCTTGCTGTAAGGATGAATGTTTGCTGGGTGGGTGCCGGGCTGGCCCACTCCTGTTCTCCCCACTCGGAGACCACTCCTGACGCCTCAGAGGAGACCCAGAGCCCTCTGGATATTTCCTCCGGGCTTCAGGCGCTGCAAGACAGTCTCTTGACTGGAGCCTGGGTTGCTGGGGAGCTCTGGTCCTCACTTATCCTCTGGGTGCAGACCTTCCTCCACTCTGGCTCATTCCCCATCCTACCTCCCTTCCATGTCTCCCAAAGCTAGGGGGTAGAACTTGGCTCTAGGACCACCTGGTTTCTGGCCTGGCATTGACACGTTAGAGGGAGAAGACTTGTGGGTCCCAGTTGTGCCTGGCACCTTCTCACTTGGGGGATATCTGAGGGCCCCTGAGGCTGGGTTCTTGGGGGGCAGGCATGGTATGTGGCTGCGGGGGGCTGGGGGGTGCAAGTGACTGCAGCCACCAGGATGCTTATCAGATCTAAGGCCACTGCCTGGCAGAGGTATGGCTTAGGAGGCTGGACAAGGACTAGGAAGGAGTTCTGAGGATACCGGTCTCCTTCGCGGCTACCGGTTGTGGTCCTTGACCACCTCCTTCCCCGCACTCACCACCCCCCCGCCAACCCCCGCAAGCTCTGAGAATACCTTGATGGGAGAGAGACACTACCGTTTGTTCCTGCCATCACTTCATATCTCCTCCTCTGTACCCAGAGGTGGGAGTGTAAGAGGGCTAGGTTTATAACCTCTCCAGCGCTGGGTGGGGTTACAGCTGCTTCGTCTCTCCCCCACCTCCCAGCATTAGGAGTCTTCCAGATTCAGTAGCCACCAGGCCAGGCTGAAGGCTCGGGACCTCGAATGATACCCCTGGAGGAAGTGGGGCTCTCTGTCCTGGGCAAGGATGTGGAGAACAGAGGCGACTGTGTACCCGCCTGCCCACCCATTCCTTCATATGGAGCCTGCGGCAGAGGCAGCCTGTGCCAGCCTCCTCTCTGAGCCGCCGTGGCCCAGGGAGGCTCTGCCAGTTCTGTGCAGGGATGAAGCCGGCTTCCACTGGCCAGTCTGAGGTCATACCTATCGTGACCCCATGTGCCGTATTTGTGTGTGCGCAGAGCATGGCTCCTAAGGGGCCCCTCGAAGCAGTCCTGGAGGAGATCAGTGCAAGAGGCCTATTCCCATTAAAACCCTCCCTGGGCCATGTGCGGTTCCCTGAGCCTGAGTTCAGTGAGCTCCATGGAGAGCTGCTTCCCAGAACTGGCACGAGAGCCTTTCCTGGTCCCAGAGGGCTCACTCAGGAAATACTGAAACATTGACTGAGGCCTCGAAAGGAGGAATGACTTGTCCAAGGTCACAGGCAAATGGGTGTGAGAGCCAGCACTAAGGTACCCATATCCTCTAACGAGTTTGGGTTTCTTGTAGCCCAAATGCCTGCCTCCCTATTGCCGTGGCCATTCCATACACAGGACTCTGATGGGCTGGCGTTATAGCCTGGAGCCTGAGTCTGCCTTCTAGAGGGGGACTTACATTGGTCTCGCAGCCCTTGACCCCAAAAGGTGAGAAAGCAAGGCCAGGCTGCCTCAGCTGCCAGGCTGCCTTGTCCCAGTTAAGGGGCAAGGGCTGAGGCATAGTCGGCCTGGAGCCCTGGTCCCTCTTGTAAGTATCCAGAGCCAAGAGGATGCTGGGTGCCCAGGCATGTTCTGGGCCTGAGCCCCCAAGAGCAGTGGAGAGGGTCTCCCGCCTAGGCTGCTGAGGTGGGAGGGGCCTCTGTGTTGCTCCAGCTAGGTCATCCGGGTGAGCCTGTCTGGGCTTCTGTGCCCCCATTTATTAAAAGTGGATAATAATCTCCATCTGGAGTAATACCAGTGATTATACAATCAGAATGAGGACATTTATTGAGTACTGACTGTATGCTTTGCATTATCTCCCAACAACTCTGACAGGTAGGTGCTATTATTATCCTTTTTACACATGACTAAGGCTCAAAGAGGTTGTGTCACGTGCCTAAGGTTGCACAGCTGGAAAGAGTGTGGCTGAGTCTAGAGCATCTCTCTTTACCTTGGCATTGTACCTGGAGCAAGGTCTGGGAGTACCAGGTTGGTGTCCAGCAGAGCCAGAGAACTGATGTGCCAGGACTGGTCCTGGTGGAGAGTTCAAGGGTGGGTTGGGTTTTGTGAGGCAAGGGTGGCCTGAGTGCTCCTGGAGTCCTGAGGGGTAGGGGGCAGAAAGGTACTGGCCAGAAGCCTGAGAGAGGGACTGGCCATGGCTTTCTGCTTCCTGGCCAGGATCCCCCAGCAGTGAGGGTGCTCTGGACTCTGTGCTCCCATTGGGTGCTGGGGAAGACTGGTTGGCTATAAGGCTGGCTGGCCCTGACACTCACTCCCGCCACACTAGACAGGAACCCAGTGACCAGAACATACAAAGGAGGGAATGCAGGCGCACCAGCTGGGACTGTGAGGAGGAGGCCCGGTGGGGAGGGGACTTGTGCATGGGTAGGCGGGTAGGGGTGGGAGCAGGCTGGCACCGCTTCCTCTGTGGGCGGGAGGCTTGTGGGTAAGAATAGTAGCAGCCAACATTTATCAAGCACTTACTACATGCCAGGCACCATTTTAAGGGCTTAACTGTGCCACTCATACAATCTTCACAAGCCCTTTGAGGCAAAAATCCTTCTTCCTCCCATTTTACAGATGAAGGGAACTGAGGCTTAGCAAGGAAAAGACAGTTGCTCAAGGTCACACAGCTCGGTTGTGGGGGAGCCAGGATTTAAATCCAGGCAGTGTGAGGTGGAGCCACTTTCCCCATGGCCATGCCAGCAGCCCAAAATTTCTTTTCAGAGGTCATACTCAGTTTTGTTCAATTTGAAAAATATTCCCTGAGTACCTGCTGCTGATCCTATACGGCCTCTGGTGAAGCATCCTTGTCCTCCCCGGGCTCCCAGTCTAGCTTGGAGAGACACAGACACGGCACAGGGAAGGTGAGGGATAAGCTATTGCCTCTGTAGGCGTGGATTCCTATTCTGGTGATCAGAGAAGGCTTCAAGGAGATTGCAGCCTTGGCACTGGGCACCAAAAGCCAAGTGGAATTTTGATAGCTGTGGGGGGAAGGGCACCCCCTCTCCTGGGCCAGAGGGAAGGGAAATGGGGACGTGTTTGAAGAACGGGTGGTCTGGTGTGCCTGCAGCAGATGGTGCAGGGGGCTGGGGGCTCTGGGAGGTGATTCAGAAAGTCAGCTTGTCTTTGGGTCTTTGACAAAACTCTGGAATCTGCCAGGCCTGAGCTCTAGTCGCAGCTCCACTGTGTCCTAGTCACGTGCCCTTGGGCTCTCACTTAGCTGATCTGAGCCTCAGTTTCCTCATCTGTAAAGTGTGGCCAAGCGCGCCTGTCTCAAGGAGACCACGTTAGGGTTGTTACGTAAAGAACCTAGTGCAGTGCTGGCATGCCACAGGGACTTGGCTAACATCACTTTCCTCCCCAGGAGCCTGGACGCTCCAGGAACCTTTGCAGGTATTTGATCTGCATGGGGCCTGCATTGGGGCAGGACAGAACCAGGTCTGGGAAGGTCCCTTTGGTAAGAACCACGAGGAAGGGACGGGCTCAGCTTTGCAGGAAAGACATCAGCCCTCTGGACCTGGAGGGCTGGGGAGGGAGGGAGGTTGAAACCACACTAAGCTGTCCCCTCGGAGGGTTTTGGGAGGAGCAGCTTAGGGTGGGGAAGGCCATGGGGTGGGGGAAGGGCACGAGTTTGGTTTGCAGCTTCAGAAGTTTAAGATGAAGGACTCATCTCCCTTCAGTCATTCTGAAGGTTGCGCAGCTTCGTCTTTGTGCATCTGGCTTTTTTTTTTCCCTTTTGCATAATTTCCTTTGGCTGAATCTGCATCAGAGCTTCTTCCATAATAGCAGCAAATTGGGACTAAGTGCCCAACAATAGGGGAATGATTGAGAGCGTTTTGGAACATCCAGTGGATAAAATAATATGCAGCCGTGAACAGCCGCAGAAATACTTACCCTCGAAGCGTATGGAGCTGTGCACTCGTCAGGTTCCTCGGCATCTTTTCTTCAATTCATTTCATGTCGCGGTGACAGAGGCGGGACAGGGTTAGAGCCTTCCCCCGCGTGAAGAGATTCAGGCCAGGCTGTCATCTCTTGGAGGGCAGTGTTCATGTTTTATTCATTGTTCTGTCCTCAGCGCGTGGCTGAGTGGTTTGCAAATGCTTGTCTGGTGAAGGAATTGATGGAGTGGGCAAAGCAGATGGCAAGTGACTTGTCCAAGGTCATGCAGGTAGGAAGACCAGGACCAGGGTCTTCTCATCCCTACTTGGCACATTCTTCTTACTCACTGGTCAGTATCTTGAAGGGGAGTAGGATGGAGAGGTGCGCAGCGAGGACCAGAGACAGACCAGAGCATAAGTCTCATTTCTATCCTTACTGACTGTGAGGACTTGGCAAGTCAGTTCATCTTCTTAAGCCTCAATTTCCCCATCTGTAATATGGATAATCCAAGTACCTGTTTTTTTTTTTTTTTAATTTTATTTTATTTTTAAACTTTACAATATTGTATTAGTTTTGCCCAACATCGAAATGAATCTGCCACAGGTATACCCGTGCTCCCCATCCTGAACCCTCCTCCCTCCTCCCTCCCCATACCCTCCCTCTGGGCCGTCCCAGTACACCAGCCCCAAGCATCCAGCATCGTGCATCGAACCTGGACTGGCGACTCGTCTCATACATGATATTACACGTGTTTCAATGCCATTCTCCCAAATCTCCCCACCCTCTCCCTCTCCCACAGAGTCCACAAGACTGATCTATACCAAGTACCTGTTTTTAAGCTTGTCATCAAGATTAAATGATTTTGGGTATGTAAGATCCTTAGCATAGGAACCAGCACACAGAGAAGTACCTAAGAATGTTAGATGTGATGATAATGATGATATAATAATGTGGAAATATTTCTGATATAGTAAATGTTTTTTGTTTTTTTTTTGCCGTGCTGTGGGGCACGTGGGATCTTAGTTCCCCAATCAGGGATCGAACCCACCCCTCCTGCAGTGGAAGCTTGGAGTCTTAACCACTGGACTCCTAGGAAGGTTCCCCGATACAATTTAATGTTAAATGGAAAAAAACCCCAAACCACGAGCACTCAGATTAAAATGATATAAAATTAGATCTGACCATAGGTACAGATTGGAAGAGAACAGGTGGAAATAGCAGGTACTATGGGGAATGAATGACTGACCCAGACAAACCTTTTTAAAAATACTTACTTTTTCTTGTTTTAATTACAAAAGAATTATGTGATAAATCCTAATCATTTAAAAGCATACTCTTTCCTTGTTTTCCCAACCAAAATCCTTCTCTCCAGAGGTAGCCAATGACAACAGGATGGTGCCTAGATTTTTTTCCATGCCTACATAAACAATAAGCATGCAAACCGGAATGGGACCATAAATTGCATTATTGTTTTACAAGTTAGATTTTTTTCATTCTATGTGCCAACATCTTTCTGTGTCAGTGCATCTAAACCCCATCCCCCAAATGTTCACACTAGATATGTAATACTTTTGTAATTCCTTTTTCACAGGATAAATCCTAGTTCATTTGGCCATCAACAGGGGGTTGATGGACATTTAAAGTTGTTTCCAATTTTACTCTATTCTAAATAACGCTGACCGTGAACTCTCGTAGTGTTTAAACAAGAAAATCAAGTGAGAGACTGAGAAACTGTGAGATTGCACAGGGTTGCTGGGGAGGGTTCCCTGCTTCTCTGGGCTTCTTTCCCCTCCTCACCTCCCTTCTCAGCGGAGCCCCAAGGGGCAAGGACACTGATCCAAAGCCATGTTTGTTACTGCAGTTCCCCGCTCCCTCTCACCAACTGCTGATCGGTGAGGTCCAAGCGAAGTGATGATGATGAAAGGATCCTTTAGACTGTAAAGCACCTGGCACGTGGGAGGGCTTGATACTGCTGTTATTATTTCCACATCCAGAGCAACAGTAGCTTTGGTTACACGGTTGACAGCAAGTGGGATGTAGCAGGTTTGAGGGGGAAGAGCATGGAGCCGTGAGCCAGCAGACCTGGGTCCGAGTCCCTGCTCAACTCGAACTGACAAGCCATGTGACCTTGGCCAGCCCCGCCTGCTGGGGGAATAAACCCACCCATCTCATGTGGCCCTGGTGGAGCTCAAAGGTGACAAAGCCCAGAAGGCAGCCAGCTCATGGTCCGGCTCTCAGAGGGTGTCCCGCTCCAGGGAGGTCTCCTCTGCCTCTGCAGTCATCCATGTGGACCAAGTAGGAGGCTTTTCTCCTTTCTGATGCCGTTTACTCTGCAGTTTGGGCATGTCACGTGGTCCCCGGCCTACAATGGCACACCAGTTTGTGGCTCCACAGTGGCACGTGAGACCTTTGGGCAAGAAGCCAGTGCTGACGGGTGGCAGCCTCTTCACATGGCTTGATTTTATTTAATGCGGTGCCCATGGGTACCGCCGGCCTCTGACAAATTGCCGTCTCCGCCCTGCCGCGTAGGAATGACTGCGGGCCCAGCTCCTGTTTCTACCCCTCGAGCTCCATCAGAGGCCTGGCTGGGAGGCGGCACAGTCCCCCTCCTCCCTCCTCACGGGTGGTCATTTCATTCATGTCCACCTGGAGATTGTCACTCAAGGAAGTGAATGTTCTGTACTGGGGAGATCCCAATGGGAGTTAACATCATCCCCAGAGGGAGAAGAATAAATCTTAATAGTCTCTCTTTCTCTCACTGTATTTTTTCTTTTAATTCTTTTCTTTTTCTTTTCTGACTCCAAAAGTAGTACAGGCTCATAATAGGAAATGGTGTAACACAGAGAACCCCCTAAAAAGCCAAAAAAACACAAAAGTCTGTAATTTCTGCTCTTGTTAACCTTTGAGCCTTTAGACGATGAGAGTTTCTAATATTTCATGAGTACTCACTGTGGGCTTTGGCTTGGAAGTGCTTTACGAGCCAAATTTCAGTTTGGTCTAATTCAGTTTTCTTAGTAAACCTAGTAAGTGGGTAAGGTTATCATCGTGGATTTACAGATGAAGACACTGAGGCCCAGTGAGATTGAGGGAGAATGCAAGAAGGTCTCCTGGTCGCCTAGTCCGTCCTTAACCATTAGACTATACTGCCTCTTTCCAATTTCTCCTCCCCTCCCTTTCTAGTTCGTGTTATCTACTTAGTGTCAGGTGGTATATCAGTCACAGGTGGCGCTAGTGGTAAAGAACCTGCCTGCCTGCAGGAGACATAAGAGACTCAGGTTCAATCCCTGGGTCAGGAAGATCCTCTGGAGGAGGAAGAAATGGCAACCCACTCCAGTATTCTTGCCTGGAGAATCCCATGGCCAGAGGAGCCTGGTGGGTTACAGTCCATAGGGCTGCAAAAGAGTCAGACATGACTGAAGCGGCTTAGCACACAGCACGGTGTATCAGTCAGATTCTGGTAGAAAACAGAATTCCACTCAGATGCTTTAACTTGGAGATGTTAAGAAAGCTGTGGGCAGGGTTAAGGGAACCCACGAGGGGGACCCACAAACTCACGGTGACAGAAACTATTAGCTCCCTTCGGCCTGAATGAACAGAGGGAGGGACTGGTGTTACTGGGCTTGTGCATGGAGCTGTCACAGAGCTGCTCAGCCACCACTAGAACCCCAGGGAGGGCGACTGGGGAGATATACCTCCCCCCTCTGCTTCCACTCTCTGACCTCCTGCCAGTGCCTCCCGTTGACCAAAGGCAACCAGAGGTCAGCAGGCAAAGGAGTTCAAAGGACAGTCCAAAAACTCAGCCTCCTGGCTCTTTGAGTGGGACATGGTTCTGGGGGTGCAAATGGGGATCAACAGCCCAGGAATTGGTCCTAGGGGAATGGGAAAGATGTGCTCCATGACTTCCCCAAAAGAAAGGATGATCTCGGTAACCATGATCATTGAAAACATCTTTCAGAACAGAAGACTCTCACTTTCTGCCTAGCATTCTCTTTGTTTTGGCATTTTCCACACCCTGTTCCTTCTTCCTCTCTCCACTCCTTCCTACTGTGAGTTCCTGCCTGGTTCAGAATTCCCACGACCGTCTGGACAGAAGTTGTCAGTGTCTCAGATTTAGAAGAGAGCCTTCGTGGCTGGGGAGTGATTGTTCATGACCGTGGATACTCGTGGCTGTGCGTGCCCTCACGCGGTTCCACTGCAGTGCATATGTATGCAAAGACACGCTTCCAGAACACATGTCATAAACATCTGTGATACACACTCCCTTGTCTTTAGCGTGACTGTAACTTTTGCATTTCAAAGTCCTTTTGTTCTCTGAAACATCCTTTTTCTCTACAGGGCCCTGCTCTGAAGTGTGCGATTAGGGCCTCTCCTCCCTGTTTAACAGATGGAGAAACTGATGCTCACAAAGGGGAAGTGACTCGCCCAAGACCCATCAGATAGGAAGTGGCAGAACTGAAACAAGAAACAGTGGTCCTGATTCTAACTTCTGCTCTTCTCAGTGTATTTGCCTTTTAATCTTGGGAAGTTTTTCCTTAGCCAGTTTTACCCCTGGGAGAAATTAGTACAGACGAACCCCCTGAGGCTGCTGGAATGTCATGTAGTGGGATGGACTTCGGAGTCAGAGAGTCTTGGCACAGTCTTATGACCTTGGGCAAATCGGTAGGCATCTTTGGGCCCATGTGTCCTCATCAGTCAAATAAGGATGATAATATCAGGAGTTTGGATGGAAAAGTCAGCTGCTTTTCCATCCAAAAGTCTGATAAGTTGTCAGGACAGACTGGCTGGCTGGTAGCCAGGAAGGCTCCTGAGGTGAGTGCAGCCCAGGTCTTTTGACTTGTCTCATTGCTGTTCCATCCACCCATCACCCATGTGTTTTTCCATTTATCCATCTGACCCCAGGCTCCATGGGTTTGAATTCTGACACTGCTGTTTACTAGCTGCACGATCTTGGGCCAGTTAGTTCACTTCTCAGTGCTTTAGTTCCTTCTTTTGTAAAATGGAGATATTGAGAGGACCTATTATGGGTTATTATGAAGATTAAATGATGTAAAATGCTTAGATCAGGGCCTGGTAAATAGCAAACTCTATAAATGTTAGCTTTGTCATTGTTATTTATCAAGAACTGCTCTAAGCCCTGGGGAAAATGGCAAATGAGACAGATAAGGTTTTTGTTGTCTTTTGGCCATGCTGCACAGCTTGCAGGATCTTAGTTCCCTGACCAGGGATCGAACCCAGGCCCGTTGCAGTGCATGCACGGGAATCCTAACCCCTGGATCACCAAGGAATCTCCAAGACATAAAGTTTTGTCTTTGTGGAGTTTACATTCTAGAGAAGGAGTAGAAACAATTTGTGAACTTATGAAGAAACACATGCTTGCTTCATGGGCGTAAAGTTTATTTTTGATGGGTGGTAAAAATTTTTGAAAGTAGATAGTAGTGTTTGTTATACAACACTGTGAATGTGATTATTGTCCCGAATTGTTACACTTAAAGGTGGTTAAGATGGCAAAAACAGAATAAAGCAAAACCAAAAAATCAGCTGTAACCAAAAAAAAAAAAAAAAAGGAAGGGGGGACCCACTTTAGACAGAGTGGTCAAGAGGCACATTAACTGAGATCCGAAGGGTGAGAGCTACCAAGAGACAGGGGACAAGCCCACCTTCCACACAGAGGGAGCAATAAGGGCAAAGCCCCAAGACAGGGGCAAGCCTGGCGTGACTGAGGTGCAGACAGAGAATCTGTGTCTCACTTCTGTCACAGTGATGGTGGCAGTAGGGGAGCTAAGCAGAGGCCTTATGCAGAGACCTGGAGCTTTGGTAAGGAATTTGCATTTTATTTTGATGGGAGGTCATTGGGGTTTTAAAGAGGACATCCATTTGGACCGTAACTGTGGCTCCTCTGTGGAGAATAAGCCCTAGGAGAGCCTACGTGGCTAAAGGGACCGTGGAAGAGATGGAGCCGCCATGCAGACAGGAGCTGAGAGTGGGTTGGACCTGGGTGGAAGTAGAGCTGGAGAAAAAGAACAAATCCAATTTACTGGACCCAGAGATGCTGAGTCACGCTAACCCTGGTGGGAGAGCTTGATGTATAAACCAGTCGATTCACTTTTAATGTGGGGGTACAACCGCAGGCCAAGTGGGTGTTGCCTCTTCCGGGCAGAGACACCCTCTCCCTCTAGGCGGCCCAGATGGAAAGCCACAGCGTCTGAAGCCTGCTTAGTGCCCCCGGAAAGCGAGCCCGGGGAGCCAGCCTGTGGTTGCAATGTTGAAGAGTGTCAGAGGCTGACAGGCTGCTGAGCTGGCCCCAGAGGGGGCCAGGCAAGCACGCTGGGCCTCACTGGGCCCCTCACCTCCAGACAGGACTGGCGCAGCCACTGTCAGCATTTCCTTCTTTGGCTGACCTTTCCCTTTTCTAATCCTGTGCGTTCGGGTTTTCACATGTTAGTGTCATCAGTCAGGCTTTGCTGGCCTCTGTCTCTCTCTCCATCTGTTCTGGGTGGGCACTTCTTTTTTTGTTTTTTTCAGTTGTTGTTGGGTTTTTGTGTGTGTGTGTGTTTTGGCCTCATCATGCAGCACGTGGAATCTTAGTTCCCCCACCATGGCCCAGGGATTGAACCTGTGCCCCCTGCAGTGGAAGCGCCAAGTCTTAACCACTGGACCACCAGGGGCGTCTCAGGGTGGGCACTTCTAAACCCCAGCTTCGCAGACCACTTCCCACTCTGGCTTCCCATTACTGCTTGTCATTCTGGATCTTCTCAGGGTTGTTTTATTCGGTGCCCTCTTTATGCTATTTTCCCGAATCTCCATCACCCCCCTGAGAAGGAGGGAGGAATATCTCTGTGTTAGGGTTGAGATGACCTAAGCTCAGAGGAGTGAAGTCACTTGCCCAGTGTCCCAGAGGGAGCTAGTGGGGGAGGGTTCTAGGTCTCACTGACCTGGGTCTGCCTCTGGCCCTGCTGCCCTGCATGGAGGGGTCCATGGGATGACTATGCATAGGGTCTTTGACGCTAGGCCTGGCCTGCAATGGCTCGGTGACAGGAGTCTTACCCTTTGCAGCAGAGTAACATTTCTGAGTCTTGCAAAGCTGCCGTCCCCCACACCGCCCCCTACCCCATCCACCTCCAGCTTCTTCATTTCTCCCTGACTCAAACCTATTCCTCCTGCCAGCCTGTGTGGAGCTCACATTTATAGGCTTCTTATTCCAAGAAGTCAAGTTGTCAACGCCGGGACTTCGCTGGTGGTCCAGTGGCTAAGACTCCATGCTCGCAACACACGGGGCCAGAGTTCAATTCCCGGTCAGGGGACTAGATCCCACATATGGCAACTAAGAGTCTGCATGCCACAACTAAGACTCAGTGCAGCCAAATAACTAGATATGGAAAAAAACAAGAGGTCAAGACTCCCTGTCCTCTGCACATCCCTTCTTGTTCCCACATCTGAGCATTTGCCCACATGGTGACCTAGTCCAAATGTCCTCCCTGCCATCACCTGTCTAGAGTCTCCCTCTTTTCAAAACCTAACTCCAGCTCACCCTGCACTCTCTACCCTATAAGTCTTCCTTGGAAACCCCAGGCCATACTGCTAATCACCAGGTCCTAGAATCTTCTAGAGGCTGAAATGTACACGGGCAAATCTATGTCACATTCTGGGTGAGTATCAACCTCCCATGTGGCAGGGAGCTCCATGGGAACCAGCACACGGTCCTCTGGGTCCGCTGCAGTGCCTGGGCAGCTTGTCCGCCCAGTGGGTTCCATCAGTCTGTGCTGACCTGGTCCTGGGCAGAACTGTGCCCATGTGACTAGCTGTGGCAGAAGCCAAGGTCAGGTTCTTGGCTCACTTTCTGGGCCCCAGTGAGAGAACCATGCCATTATCCCCAGACTTGTGAGATGAAGAAGGTTCTCCTCATCACAGATTTAAAAAATAATAATGTGATTTTTCTTTTTAATTCACAAATTTTCTTTTAGGTTTAAACAGATTTTATTTATCTCTGTCTCATCCTGTCATACCAGACCATGTGCATTGGAAACATTTATTTTTTGACTTCTAGTTGTTTTTTTAAAATCATTCAAGAAATCTCCAAGTGTAGTAGAGAAAAACGAGAACTACAGTTAAACAGAAAGAAGAAACAAAATAATTTGTATACCCGCCTTCTAGAAACAGCCATAGTTAATATTTTGCTGAATTTTCTTTTTTTCTTAAAGTATTTATCCTTTTGGCTGCACCTGGTCTTATTTATAGCACTTGGGATCTCTAGTTACAGCATGAGAACTCTTAGTTGTGGCATGGGGAAATCTAGTTTTCCCTAACCAGGGATTGAACCTGGTCCCCCTGCGTTGGGAGTGCAGAGTCTCAGTCACTGGACCACCAGGGAAGTCCCCTTTGCTGAATTTTCTGTATCTGTACGTGTATATTAGGTAAAAGAGGGTCGATCTGTACAAACTGTTGTGTGTCATGCTTTTCACTCAGGTGTCCTCCGTGATTTTGTACATCACGTCTTTTCACTCTCTAGAGCAGACACACCATCTTTTATCTCACCAGCCCCTGGCCACAGGGTTTGTCCGTGGCTCATGCTGCTGCCTTGGCTCCCAGCCCGGGGCTGAGTGCTTTCTCCTCCTCTGAGATTCTGTTGAGGTTTGCCTGAGGCGTCAGAGTGCAGCGGGAAGAATGATGGACCCGGAGCTGGGGTCTGGGGAGTCAGGAGGCTGGGTGAGGAGGAGAGTGGGTGGGAGGGACCAGGGAAAACCTGTCTGAGAAAATGACTGTTGCTCGAGCCCCTTTTGCTCTCTGGCTCTCACCTGTAAAAGAAGAGGAGGAGACTGAATTATCTCAGAAGCTTCCAGCTCCTCTCATCTGTGGGTTCTGCCAGCACCGAGCAGTCATGCCAGCAGCCTCTGCTGGAGACCTGGGCGGTGAAAGCCTGGGATATTTATTTAAGATTACTTGGCTGGCTATTTCCAAGATGATGCAGGCCCTGGTGAAGGTTCAGCGAGTCCAGGCTGAAATGAGACTGAAGCAGAGGCAGGAGGAGATGTCCTGGAGCCTCTGGGCTGCCTGAACCCATGAGGGGTGTGTGGATTCTGCTTCTCCCAGCACAAAATATACAGATTAGTCTGTGGATTTTTTTTTTTTTTTTGAAGCAAAATTAAGCAGGCATTTATTTGAAGAGTTCTTCCCTGTAGGCCTTATCTAGCATAATGCCTGATATCTCCATGCAGGCTTAGAAGAAATCCAGATCGGGCAGATTCATCTCAGTTTGACCTCATGAGGCTGTGCGCCATCCCCCTGGAGCAGCTCTGTGGCTTTGTGTTCTGGCACTGAGTCAGCACTTAGCGTCATGTAAGCAACAGAGCTTTTATTTAACGATGGCTTTAAGTTATAACCATAAAGCCCAGGGTAATGATGTGAGTGGAAAGCATTTCTGGGTGGGGATGAGGCCACGTGGACCAAGGCCTTCCTTTCCTCCTCATCTTCTTAACAACAGCATCCATAACACCAGACCTTCTCATTTGTGCTACAAGCTCCAGCTTACAAAGCGCTCAGCTCATTATCCGTAAGGTGGGGAATGAGAATGCTCATGACCTATCTTGGGCCCTGGAGACGTTGGGTGGCTGAGTGGGGGTGCTCAGGGCCCTTGACTTTCTGTTCAGTGCCCTTTGCTTTGGGCGGGGCTGGTGGCTCCTAAAGGCAGTGGGGGTAATAAGATGGGGGCTTGGAGCATGTGCTCAGCCCAGGGTGGATCCTGTATCTGTTGGCATCTGCCTGTCAAAGGCCCCCACGGTGGGTGGGGTGGGGAAGGGACCTGCCAAATCTCATCTGGATCTTTCTCTTTTAAAGTGATGGATTTAGAGAAGGCTCTAGACTCAGCAGGTGAGGGTTCCTGCTCATTTCTGTTTCCAGGTTTTAGCTCCAAACTGTTGTTTGTTTTTTGTTTTTTTTTTTGAGAGATGTGTTTTCACCGAAGGGGATCAGAAATGGCTTCTTTTGCTTTCCTAAAAACAAACAACTTGTGAGTTAAATATATGTATATGTGTGTGTGTGTATTTTTAAAATTATACAAGTAATTCCAAAGTATATGAAGTTAAAAATGAAGTTCCCTCTCTTATCATGCCCTATGGAACTCTCTTTTTCTTCTCTACCTAATTCCGAATTATTGACCTCTCTTACCAGCTTAGTGAGTATCCTTCCAGATCTTTTACTACATGCGTACAAGCACTAAGATGTTGAGATTGTTGGGGTTTATAAGGACCTACTGCCCAGCTGCTCTTTGGAATAAGCAAACTGCAAAGAGAGAAAAGGAGAGAAAGAGAGAATGGTGTGGTACTATTTATATATATAAATTTTATAATATAATTATATATAAATATATTACAAAATATAATATATAATATGAA
>NW_011495059.1:7583134-7584185 GCF_000754665.1 Bison bison bison | reverse complement strand
AATTATATATATTTTTTAATATATATAAGTGGGACCATGCCATTCTCTCTCTCTCTCCTTTTCTCTCTTTGCAATTTGCTTATTCCAAAGAGCAGCTGGGCAGTAGGTCCTTGATTCTCTGAAATCTCATTTCCTGCTTCAAGGGGGAAATGATAAGAATAGTCTGTTGCAGAGATAATTTCTGAGTCCCTCGCTTTTGGGATGAGTCCTAGTGAGACGAGCTGACTGCCCATTTGTAGCAGACGTGGGTCCTGAGCCCATATCTCCGTCTTTGACATCATCAGGGCTATGCGTTTGTTAAGAGGACCTGTCTTACCCCTTTAGATCCATCCTGACCGCATCCCCGTGGAGTCAGGGGGCAGCAGTTATTGAGGCTTGGGCCATGAAGAGCCTTGCCTAATGTCGGAGCTGGAAGGACTGGGAGCCTAGGGCTCTTTGGGTCGAGTTCAGTTTATCCAGCATTGGCTGAGGGGCCGCCGTGTGCCAGGTGCTGTGGTAGGAGGGACAGCCGGGCCCAGGGCCTGCCTGGAGGTGGTCCCTGACTGTTCCTGGTGCTCTTGGCAGAGTGGGGCCCCCTGGAGAGACTCTCCTTGTCCCCAGGAAGGGCCCTGATTCCAGACCTGGGCCAAGAGACTGGAGTCCCTGAGGAGCTATATGGGCAAAGGGTGGGTGGGGGTCTGTGACCTCAGCTGCTGCCGCTGACCCCTCACTTCTTTGGACTCTCTCCCCATCCTCCCTTCCTCTGTCTCTCCCTCCTCCCCCTTCTCTCTGTGGCTCTTTGTCCATTTGTCTCCATCTGTCTCTCTCGGCGTGTGGTTCCTGTCCCCCTCGCTCTGTTCTGTCATGCCCTCGCTGCCCCTCTCTCTCATCACATTCTCTCTCCTTCATGCCAATGCAGGCGTGCTGGTCACCATGACAACAGAGACAGGCCCTGATTCTGAGGTGAAGAAGGCTCAGGAGGAGGCCCCGCAGCAGCCTGAAGCAGCCGCTGCAGCGACCACCCCTGTGACCCCCGTGGGCCACGGCCATCTCGAGGCCAACTCCAATGAGA
>NW_011495059.1:7519227-7583034 GCF_000754665.1 Bison bison bison | reverse complement strand
AAGCAGCCGCCCCAGCAGGACGCTCGGCCTGCAGAACAGGTGTGTGCCCGGGAGCGGGGAAAGAAGGGAACCAGGGTGTACTGTTGACCCACGACGTGCGAAGCATTGTGCAGGGGCCATCGTGTTCGTTTTTACATTTTATTCTCCAGGACCTCAGGAGATAACTGTTCATTTCCCCACGTTACAGTGGGAGAAACAGAGCCTCAGCAGGATGGAGTCACATCGCTATAAAGTGCTGTGTGCTTCGTCGCTCAGTCACATCCAACTCTTTGTGACCCCATGGACTGTAGTCTGCCAGGCTCCTCTGTCCATGGGGATTCTCCAGGCAAGAATACTGGAGGAGGGCCATGCCCCCCTCCAGGAGATCTTCCCAACCCAGGGATCAAACCCAGGTCTCCCACATTGCAGGTGGATTCTTTGCCATCTGAGCCACCAGGGAAGCATAAAGTGACAGAAGTGCAAGTCAAATCTGTGTCTATCTATCTACCTATCTGTCTATCTATATTGGCTGCACTACATGGCATGCAGGATCTTAGTTCCCTGACCAGGGACTGAACTCACGCCTTCTGCAGTTGAAACATAGAGTCTTAACCACTGGACTGCCAGGGAAGTCCCAAGTCAAATCTAGATCTGATGTTGAAAAATCTGTGTTGCTTCAACCTCATTTTCCTATTCCCTCAAGCTGTCCATTCTAGCTGGGCAGGCCTGGTGTGACTTCAGAGCAAAATTCATCATCTAAAGAGACAAGGAGGGACTTCCCTGGTGGTCCAGTGGTTAAGAATATGCTTTCCAATGCAAGGGACGCAGGTTTGATCCCTGGTAAAGAAACTAAAATCCCACATGCACAGAGCAGCTAAGCCCACACTGCAGTTAAAGAGCCTGCTCACTGCAACAAAGACCTAGCACAGTCAAAAAAGAAAAACTTAAAACAAACAAAATAATAAAGAGACAAAGGATTTGGTGGGGGGGGGGGTCATCTAGCCATTGAATTCACCCCTCCCTTAATTCACAACAGGTAACCCAGCCAATATCATTGAGGTTATCTGTTGCAGAGTTAGGACTGATATGCAGGACTCTGACCTCCCTTCCTTCCATTAGGTCAGTCCTAGCCACTGGTGGCTCAGTGGTAAAGAACCCACCTGCCAATGCAGGAGACTCGGATTTGATCCCTGGGTCGAGAAGATCCCCTGGAGAAGGAAATGGCAACGCATTCCAGTATTCTTGCCTGGGACATCCCATTGACAGAGGACCCCGGCAGGGGCTACAATCCATGGGGTTGCAAACAAGTCGAACACAACTTAGTGACTAAACAACAACAAAACCTCATGCTTGGCCCAGTGACAGACTGGGAAGGAGGAGACCAAGCCCTGGTAACTCATGCACTGTTCGTCTAAGGAGAAAGGATAGCTCTGGCCTCTGGGTTTGGTTCTGTGGGATGCTTCTGCCTGCAGGGACACAGTGGACCCCTCTTATGAACCCACCCATTGTACGCAGTGCTGACTCTCCTCCTGCACTTTAGACGGGGGTGTCACCTGGGGGTGTTCTTAGAGGGCCATGGCTCTCATTTTGGAGTCTGTCTTAGCTCCAGCTGCTTCCTCATTGCATCTCATTTGGATGAAATGCTATGGTTTCAAGCTCATTGACCAAATCCTTCCCTTGGTTGGACTTGCAGAGCCTAGACATGGAGGAGAAGGACTACGGGGAGGCCGATGGCCTGTCAGAGAGGACCACACCCAGCAAGGCCCAGAAGTCACCCCAGAAGATTGCCAAGAAGTACAAGAGCACCGTCTGCCGAGTCACTCTGCTCGATGCTTCTGAGTATGAGTGCGAGGTGGAGGTAGGGAGCCACAGCCCAGCCCCAGCCCACTGGCCTCGGAGCCAGGACAGGCCTCTGGGCACTCAGCCTGGGCCAAGCCAGAGGGCATCCATTCTTAATGGAGGCCTGGACCGACTGCCGTGTAGATGATAGGCCAGCCCTCCTTTGCCTAGACCCTGTCACCAAGGCCCAGAGAGGGCTCTTATGATTGTACATAGAATTAGATGAGGCTCAGGCCTGGCACCAGGAAAAGCCTTCTTAGGGTGGCTGTACCTTGGGTAGGATTCACTGTCTAGGGGCTGATCTGTAGCCTGGTAGGACCTGGGCTCTTCTATCTCACCCTGTAGATACCGAGGTTTCGACTAGAATCATGTTCATGTATTTATTGGATGGGGAGAGGGGTTCTCCCTGTGAACCACCCTGTCCAGGGCGCCAGGACAAACTGGTCACTCGAGGGTTCCATGGTAAGTTGTCTCCCAGACATAGGGAGGCGGCGCATGGGAAGGACTGCTCCCCACAGGCTTTGTAGAAACCCCGTGGCATGGTTCTGTCCCCTAGTGGGTGGCAGGGAGGACACCTCTTCTCTGGGGTCAGCCCTCCTGGCTCCACATTTAGCGTCTCCCTTTCCTATGTTGGCTGGAACTCCCACTCGAATTCTGAACTCTGACTGCCCCCTTAGAGGTTCTGCCCCCGTCCAGGTGCCATTCCTGGCCCGTCCACATACATGGAAGAGTCCAGAGGGTGGCCTTACTGCTGAGAGTTACAAGAGCCACCAGTTTCCCCCTACCCCACCCCAGCCTCTGAGCCCTGGTCTTAAGGGACTGACTGACCTCTAAGCTCTGGGAGGCTGGTTCTATCTTCTTTTCAGGGTTGGGGTTTCTGTCTTTTTTTTTTTTTTTGATGTTTATTTCTTCCACAGAAGGGTTGCAGGGTGGATATCCTGGCCAAAAGAGAGGGATATCCTCTCCCTCTTCTCTTCTGCCCATGCTGGCCCCACGGTGCTGTTTCAGCTGCCCTAGGAGAGTGTGAGGGTTTGACTGAGGCCGCTTTCTCTGAAGGCCTCCTTCAAAAAAGGCCCAAAACCCAAAAATCCCTTGGTTTTTCAGCCGTTCCCACAGTCAGGCCTGATCCCAGTGACTCTGCCAGACCTTGCAGGGGCCTCCCCACCTCCCTGGAGCCCCCTGTCTCTTTGGGTAGTGACTGCTTCACTTGCCTCTGTTGGTGCTCGTCTTCACACCTGTGGGTTGGGTACCCACAAGTTCTGGGCTTTGTCCTTCCTAATCCTCAGACCTGGATGGTGCCCAGAGAGGTGCCACGCACGGATGATGGGAGCTAGGGGAGAAGGTGACTCCCACAGTGCTGCTTCCATCTGAAGCTGGTTTAGGTACTGTGACCGCCTGAAGAAACTCTCTTGCTGCTTGGATGGGGGGCGCCCCCTTAGTGTAAGGGGAGGGACCCTGGAGGAGAGTTACTCTGTGACACTGAGTCCCAGGCCCTCCCCTCCTCCCCTGCCCACAGCCGTGACCTGTCAGGCAGCTTGTCTCTTCCTCACATCCAAAGTTCAGATTTTTGGTTTTCTCTTCCTTGGGTCCAACTTAGACTGTTTCTCTTACTCACTGTACAGGAAGGAGAAGTCAGTCACACCCTGACCCCACTCCGGCTTCCCCCCAAGAAGATTAAGTGCTAGGAGGACCCCAGGAGGGCTTGGACGAAGGCAGTGGATGGGCTGGGATTAGTGTTCCCCAAGGGTTCCTTTGGACTTGGTGAGCAGAGCCTGGTGGGAGACAGGAGCTCTGAGATCCTCCCCAGACGCTGGAAGCCTCTTGGGGGTTTTCACGTCGTCCTGGTGGAGCCTGGGGCACCTCCCCGCCCCACCCTGACGTGTGTTCCAGCCTCATGGCATCTCTGCTTCTCTCTCTAGAAACACGGCCGGGGCCAGGTGCTGTTTGACCTGGTCTGTGAGCACCTCAACCTCTTGGAGAAGGACTACTTTGGCCTGACCTTCTGTGATGCCGACAGTCAGAAGGTACCTGGGCTGGGGAGCGGAGTTGGCTGAAAGGTCTGCTGCGGGGACACGTCTTCTCTTAAGCCCCCATTGGCCTGGCCGCATCCTATGGCTTCCATCAATCCTCAGACCTTCATTAGGCACCTTGTCTTTTTTGGGGGGATGTAGAACCATTTTTAAAGTCTTTATTGAATTTGTTTCAATACTGCTTCTGTTTTATGTTTTGGTTTTTTGGCTGTGGGGCATGTGGGATTTTAAATCCCTGATCAGGGATCTAACCCTCATGCCTGCATTGGAAGGTGACCTCTTAACCACTGGACTGCCAAGGAAGTCCCCACTAGGCACCTCCTGTTTGCGCAACCCCAGGGTTCATCCATCCCTGTCTATCCTCAGTTCTCTGTCTCCGCTGTGTGCTGGTCCTTCCTTGGGACCTGCAGGTCAGCCCCAGATGAGTATCTGGAGAGCCGTGACGTGGCTTCCTGGGGAAATAACCCCGGTGCCTCCTCCCCACCCTTGGGACGCTCCTATCTGAATTTCCTCCTTCGCACCCATGCCAGCTGCATTACCTGTTCACCTTGCTGCCTCAGGGCAATGCTAGGCCCAGGGCCCCAGGTTCCCAGTCCTGCCTGAAGCCAGGCCTCATTCCCTCACCTCCCAATCCCAAGGGAAATGACCCAGACTGCTCACCCAGGAAAGGGTGTTCCCTGCTGGGGCGCTGTCTGCAGGGCGCTTCAGGATATTTCTGTCTCCTCACCCTACCCACGTCCCCTCTCCCAGCTCCCTCTAAGGACCTCTTGTCTTCTCCTGCAGAACTGGCTGGACCCCTCCAAGGAAATCAAGAAGCAGATCCGGAGTGAGTGACCTGCCTTGGTGGGAACGTGGTGGGGACTCCATCCTTCTTGGGGAAATGCATTCAGACCCATGAGTTCATTTGCTCTGCGTGGCAGATCTTAGGGAAGGCAGGATATTACTGTAGAGATGAGGAGCCTGAAGCCTGGATGAGAGGAATGACTGTCTGGAGTCACATAGCATGTTAGCAGAGGAGTATTCAGGATGTCAGCCCTAGGCAGCCCAGGTCTGCAAGCCCAGAAGGGACTTACAGAGTCATCTAAGACCAGGGAGCAAACTGATGGCCCTCAGAACAGCCACCCTCCTGTGCAGGGCCAGTGTTGTCTTGGGTGATCAGTGACCTTTGACTCAGAATCCTTGTCCGCATTGCACTCTAGGCTGCTGCCAACTGATCGGTAGTGAACGTGTCCTGTATTTAATAATGAGTAACTGAGGCCCTGAAAAAGGCAGTTAAAGATCGCAGACTGAGGTATTGGCCACGCCAGGTCTCCAGCCCTGGCCTCCCAATACCATCCTGCACTCTTCAAGGCCTGGAGCGAAGACAGATGAGCAGGCCAACAACCTGTCTTTTCTGGCCCAGAGGGGAAAGCAAGGCATATTGGGAGGGACACGGAAGCCTTCAAATGGCAGAAGGGAGAGGTAGGTGGCCTCAGCCATGGGGACATCCAGTAGGTGGGGACTTGGAGCCTGGAGGCAGAGATGCCTCCACCAGGGGCTCCGCCCCCTTGGCTGTGCTTGGGCTCCCTGGTCCCCTGGCTGGAAGGCTATAGCCAAGCCTGTTGCCATGACAGCAGGCAGCTGGGTCTAGGGATGCCAGCTGACTATGCAGGAGGGGGCTTGAGAATTCTTCCTGTAGCCTCCTGTCAGTTGGAGACACAGAGGCAGGCTCGCAGATAGAGCCCTCTCCTCTGGGGCCAGCAGGGTCCCAGGCCTGGCCTTCAGGCTCTCCCCAGGAAATTCAGCCCCGCCGGGAAGCCTGCCCCTCATGCCTGAGAGGGTCAGAACACATTCCGGTGGCTGAGAGTGTTTGAGATGGACCAGGACTTTGGAAATGCAAAGCTACTGATAGAATCTTTGGGTCTCAGCTCCCTCCCAGGGCAGGGAGTCAGGTCTCCTCAAGTTATTGCGAAGCAGAGCTGCCTCCTTCAGTCCCTGTTCCTTTCCCCAGTTTCTACTCTTTCATCCCAGTTCTGTCTTCCGGGGCTCCGGGGAACAATTTGTTTATCCCCTACTCTACCCTCCCCATCATGTGGCTTGTGGAATCTTCCCCAACCAGGAATTGAGCCCGGGCCCTCAGCAGGAGGGTGCAGAATCTTAACCACTGGACCACCTGGGAATTCCCTGTCCCCTTTCTTGATTTGTGACAGCCCCAGCCTTCTGAAGCTGGCACCTGAGTTCTGATGTCCTGGCCTTCAGAGTTTGGTATATTTCCTCCTGAATCTCAGTGCCCATCACTCAGGGCACTGGGGGCGATTCCTCTACCTCTCCGGATTCCTGCATCTCCCTAGCAAGTGGGTTAATGATTCCTGCCTCGCTAGGTGGCGATGAAGTTTCTATGATGTGAGTGTGGACAACAGCCAGCACAGAGTATGTTCTTCACAAAGTAGGAGGCAATCTGGTGTGATGGTTAAAAGGGCAGACGTGGATCAGACTGCCGGGATTTGAATCCTGACTCCATCACTACTTCTTGTGTTAATTAATTGTTCTCTACCTCATCATTTATCAAGTGCGGGTCACCCTTATAATTAGGGTTCTTGTGAGGATTAAATGAGTTATTAGGTGTTTAATACCTAGAACGTGCTTGCACATAGTAACACCCAGTTTGTTTTAGCCATTATTATTATTATTGTTAATTATTGCCATTATTTTTTCTCTTTCTCTCTTTTTTTTGGCTGCACTGCATCGCTTGCAGGAGCTTAGCTTCCTGGGCAGGAATTGAACCCAGTGAAAGCCCAGAATCCTAACCATAGGCCACCAGGGATCTCTTCCATTATTATTCTTGAGACAGGAATTGTTTCCCCTTGAGGAGTCAGCTGTGGTCAGGAACCTAAGCTGTGGGGTCTTGGGATCAGAGGCTAGACTTATTTTCTACCACTGACTGGCTGGGTGATCCTGGGAGGATGACTTAACCTCTCAAAATCTTCATCTATTAAAAGAAAAGTGTACCTCAGGACATTATAAAGATTAAATTCCAAAAAACACATAGAAAGTTCTTAGCAAGCCAAGCAACCAGCACTTAGGAAGTTTGGGAGACACGACAGCTATGAAGATGGTGATGACCACAGGGACAGGATGGTAGTGAAGGTGTGGTCACCAGCCCTTCCTGGCCATGGCCATGTCCTGGATGGGCCTTGCTTTCTCACTTTGTCAGGGGTCCTTTTTTTAAAAATTCAATTAATTAATTAAAAAAATATTTATTTATTTTGCCATGCCAGGTATTAGTTGTGGCATACAGAATCTTTGATCTTCATTGCTGCGTGAGAACTCTTAGTTACAGCATGTGGGATCTAGTTCCCTAACCAGGGGTTGAACCTCGGCCCCCTGCATTGGGAGCATGAAGTCTTAGCCAGTGGACCACTGAGGAAGTCCCTGTTGGGGGTTCTTTTAGAACTTGGAGCCCCAAATACTCCATTGGGGCCGTCTGACCATTGTCCTGGACTATGGCCTTTCATCAAGGCCTCCTCCCTTCCCACCCCTGCTTCTTAAGTGGTCATCCCTTTTCTTGGCTCGCAGAGCTTTCCTCTAGCTAAAACCCCAGCCTTTATTTTTCTTTACTTTTTAAATGTGTACCATTGATTTTTCGTAGCTAAATGTGGAGGTTAACATTTATCCCAGTGAAATGTTTTTTGTTACTTTTAGCCCATTATATTTGCCTTTCAGTCTCATTTATAATCCATTTGAGATGGAGTCAACATCAGATAGGACAGAGTTTTGCACTGTCTGTTCTGAGAAACATTAATATGGAAGGAGGCCCGGTGACAAATGGACGCAGCAGGTCAAATGGGCTTTGGAAACTCCTGAATGCATGTCCCCCCTTTAAGAGGTACAAGGCACAGTAGCAGAGTGAGAGCTCCGAGAAACCCAAAGTCAGGAAACCTGTTTAATGTGGTACTTTCTAGATTAGCTATCTTCCCATGAATGTCCTGGGCACAGACTTTGGTGTAGAGGAGAGTGGGCTCTGGAGCCAGGTGGCCAGGGTGGGTCTGAACCTTAGCATTGGCACTTCCGAGCTGGTGACCTTGGACTGGCCATTTTGCTACCTGGGCCTCACCATCCTCATTTACAAAATGGGGGTGACCATAGGACTTGTTTACTGGGCTGTTGTGAGGTTTAATGAAGTGATGTTTGTAAAGTATTTAACAGCATGTCTAGCATGTACCATTGGTTTTCTTTCTTTCTACCTTCCTTCCCACTGCTAGTTCACAAGTCTTTTAATCTGGGCCTCAGTCTTCTTGTCTGTCAAGTGGGAATAATGTTCTAGGTTTTCTTATGAGTTTGTCCTAAGATTGCAGTTATGGGAAAACTTTGAAAAATTGCCCATGAGATGGTACATCTGGGCCACCCACTGGGAAGATGGGGCCTCTCTGATCTTTTCTCCCACCTGCTCCTCTCAGGCAGCCCCTGGAATTTTGCCTTCACAGTCAAGTTCTACCCTCCTGACCCTGCCCAGCTGACAGAAGACATCACAAGGTGAGGGCTGGGGAGGGGCGGTGTTGGAGGGGGATGGACACAGGGCCCTGGGAGACACGAGATGGAATATGGGTACACAGTGCGGAGTGCAAACCCAGATGCCCACTGAGGCCATGCAGACAGCATCAACAAGGGAATCCGACTCAGTGCAAGAGAGAGTGATGCAAGCACAGTGGTCTATGCAGTGAATCCTTGACTTCGGAGGGGGAGGTGTCACAGGGTGCAGAGGGGCTCAGTTCAAGAGGACAGAGCCCACCTAAAACGGTCCCTGTTCCCCTCGGCAATCACATGGGCATCGGGCCCTATTGTTGGAGGAAAGCTAGATTTGAGAGTAAAAGCCACAATTTTAAAATGCTGGTGACTCATTGAAACTTTCAAAGCATATGGTGTGGGCCATCTCTGGGTAGGATAAGCCAGACACATCTGAAGGCTGATGGGCTGGGTGGACCACCCGGTTTTGACTAGGGGGATAAGGAGGGATTAGAACACAGATGCCTTTGAAAGTGGGAGTTTGGTCCTGTGTGTTACTCTGTGTTTGACTCTGAAGTAAGGGAGTCAAATGGGTGTGACGTCCCCAGGGAGGCAAGCCCAGGCTGCTGGAGTGAATTTGGATTGTGGACGCAGGCCTTGTGCCTCAGGGCCAGTAGATAAGAAGGCTTGAGGATTAGAAGAGGGTGTGAAGCATCCCTCATGGGGCTCAGCCTGCCTCTGGAACCCAAAACAGGGAGAGCACTTTCTCTTTATCTAAGTGCGTTAGTTGCTTCAGTCATGTCCCACTCTTTGCGACCCCATGGACTGTAGCCTGCCAAGCTCCTCTCCATGGAATTCTCCAGGCAAGAATACTGGAGTGAGTTGCCATTTCCTCCTCCATCTCTTTATCTAAGCCTCTTCCAAAGAGATAGCCTTACTTCTTGATATCCTGGGGCTGTGTCACACCTACCACAAATAGGATGTGGTTTGGAGCTACTAAGCCAGTCCCTGTCTCCCACTGGGTCCCTCTCTAATCTCTGCCACTTGCCAAGCAATCAGCCAAGGTCAAGATACTGACTCTGGTCTTGGGAGATAAAACAGATGTTCCTGAAATAGATCAAATCTGAGGCCTTGGCCTCATTAGCCCTGCTCTAATTCCTGAGGTCAGCTTGGGGCCAGGGTGGCAGCAGCAGGGTCTAAACTTCATTCCTGAAAGGGCTGAGAGCTTTAGACCAAGACAACCCCCACCCTTCCTGGTCTTGCCCGCTGGTGCCTCCCCTCTTTGTTCCTGGACATTGGGACACCAGGAAAGAAGTTAGCCCTGCCCAGTATGGATGGCCTCAGGGAATGGGGTTGGTAGTCGCAACTATTTAGGTGTTTATTTCTTGGCCGGCGCACTGTGTGGCGTGCAGAATCTTAGTTCCCCAACCAGGGATCAAACCTGTACCCCCTGCAGTGGAAACCAGCGGACCACCAAGGAAGTCCCTGTGGCAGCTGTTTAGCAAAAAATATTTAAACCCCAAATAAACTGGTCAAAATGACAAAGTGACTGGGATGAAAGACAAGTCTGTGTACTTGGCAATGATTTCTGAATTTGGAGACTTTTGAATGAAATGTTCATAAGCCCACCCTCGGTGCCTGTGATGTTTGAGCTGCTGCTGATTCTGAACTGCAGCCTTGCCTCTGAGCATACACTGAGGCTGCATGTACTTTTTACCAGAGCTCTGACTGCAAGATAATGTCACGGAGCAGTACAAACTACTTAAAAATAAAAGCCACTTAAAAGATACAAGTAATTGAAAAAAAAAAATGGTGAGACATGGCAAAGTGGTCAGGGAGGTACTGCAGGCTGAGAATGAACTGGAACATTAAAAAAAATACACAGTAACTTAAAAAGCAATAAAAAAAATGTGTTTGAAATCGTTCTAAAAATGGTAAAATCATCCAAGTGTGCATGAAAGTTATAAAAAGTCTTGAAAGTTATAAAAGTGGTTGGAAATGTTTCTTCTGGGCCAATTTGGTTTTTGACAATTTACTTAGAGCTGTAGCCAAATTAAAAAGTTCTGAGACTACATCGGCAAACAGGTTTTTCCGGATGGTGGATTATGGTACAGAAGTGAAAATGAATAAAATCAAGTCGCACGTGCTGACATGGGAAGGGCTCTAAGGCACCCAGTTGAGTGTGAGAAGCAAGTGAGCTGCATAGTCAGATGTTGCATTTGCTAGATTTACCTGCTAAAACCTCCCCATTAATCGAAACCATGTGCATTTTTTTTTTACCATGTGCATTTTTTAAAACTTTATTTTATTGAAGTATAGTTTCTTTACAATGTTGTGTTAATTTTTGCTGTACAGCAAAGTAATTCAGTTATATGCACACACACACATGTATTTTCTTTTACGTGTTCTTTTCCACTACGGTTTATTACAGGCAATAGTTCCCCATGCTATCCAGTAGGACCTTGTTGTCTTTCTATTCGGTGTGTATTAATCATAGTTGGCACCCGCGAATCTGCAGCTCCCACTCTGTTCCTCCGGTACCACCCCTCCCCTTTGGCAACCAAGTCTGTTCTCTGTGTCTGAGTCTCTTTCTGTTTTGCAGATAAGTTCATTTGCGCCATAGTTTAGATTCCATATAGAAGTGTTATCATGTGGTATGTCTTTCTCTTTCTCACTTACTTTACTTAGTACGATACTCTCTAGATCCATCCATGTTGCTGCAAATAGCATTATTTCATTCTTTTTTATGGCTGAGTAGTATTCCACTGTATTTGGTTGGCCAAAAAGTTCATTTGGGCTTTTCTGAAATGTCCTGTGGTAAAACCCAAATGAACGTTTTGGCCAGCCCAATACACCACATCTTCTTCATCCACTCATCTGTTGGTGGGTATTTAGGTTGTTTCCATGTCTTGGCTACTGTGAGTAGTGCTGCTATGAACATAGGCGTGCATGCGTCTTTTGGAATTATATTTTTTCTGAATATATGCCCTGAAGTGGGATTGCTAGATCATATGGCAACTCTATTTTTAATTTTTAGAGGAAGCACCATACTGTTTTCCATAGTGGCTGCACCAATTCACTTTCCCAACAGCAGTCTAGGAGGGTTCCCTTTTCTTCACACCCTCTCTAGTATTTGTTATTTGTAGACTTTTTAATGATGGTCATTCTGACTAGTGTGAGGTGGTACCTCATTGTAGTTTTGATTTGCATTTCCCTAATATTTAGTGACGATGAGCATCTTTTCATGTGCCTATTGGCCATCTATATGTCTTCTTTGGAGAAATGTCTATTTAGGTCTTCTGCACATGTTTTGATTGGTTTTTTTTTTTAACTAGGTTATATGAGCTGTTCGTATATTTTGGAGATTAAGCCCCTGTTGGTGGCATCATTTGCAAATATTTTCTCCCAGTCCATAGATTGTCTTTTTGTTTTGTTGATGGTTTCCTTTGCTGTGCAAAAGCTTATAAACTTGATTAGGTCCCATTTGTTTAGTTTTGTTTTTCTATTGCCATGGGAGATTGACCTAGGAAAACATTGGTATGATTTATGTCTGAGAATGTCTTGCCTATGTTCTTTTCTAGGAATTTTACAGTGTCATTTCTTATATTTAAGTCTTTAAGCCATTTTGAGTTTATTTTTGTGTATGTTGTGAGGGCATGTTCCAATTTCATTGATTTGCATGTGGCTCTCCAGCTTTCCCAACACCACTTGCTGAAGAGACTGTCTTTTTCCCATTGTATTTTCTTGCCTCCTTTGTCAAAGATTAATTGACCATATAGGTATGTGGGTTTATTTCTGGGCTCTCTAGTCTGTTCTGTTGATCCATATGTCTTTTTCTGTGCCAATATCATGCTGTTTTGATTACTGTAGCTTTGTGTATTGTCTGAAGTCTGGAGAGGGTTATACCTCCTGCTTTGTTCTTTTTCCTCAGGATTTGGCAATTCTGGATCTTGCAGATTATAGGATTATTTATTCTAGTTCTGTGAAAAATGTCACAGGTAATTTGATAGGAATTGAATTAAATATTTAGATTGGTTTGGCTAGTATGGCCATTTTAACAACGTTCATTCTTCTAATTGTGAGTATGAGATGTCTTTCCATTTCTTTGAATCATCTCTGATTTCTTTTATTAATGTTTTATAGTTTCAACATATAAGCCTTTTACCTCCCTGACCACGTTTATTCTTGTTGGTTTTTTTTTTTTTTTTGGATGCAGATTCTAAAGGGGATTTGGTTTTTTACATTCCTTTTCTGATATTTCATTGTTAAAGTGTAAAGAAATGCAACCAATTTCTGTATGTTAATCTTGTATTTTGCTACCTTGCTGAATTCATTTATCAGTTTTAGTAGTTTTTATGAGGAGTCTTTAGGATTTTCTATATATGGTATCATGTTGTCTGCATATAATGACAGTTTTATCTTTTCCCTACCAATTTGGATACATTTTATTTCTTTTTCTTATCTGATTGCTGTGGTTAGAACTTCTATTCAATATTATGTTGAATAGAATTGGTGAGGTGGGCATCTGTGCTTGTTCCAGATTTTAGTGGGAAGGCTTTCAGCTTTTCAGCATTGAATATCATATTGGCTGTGGGTTTGTCATAAATAACCTTTACTATGTTGAGATATGTTCCCTCTATACCCACTTTCTTAGGATTTTTTTTATCATGAATGGATGTTGAACTTTATCAAATGCTTTTTCTGAATTTAAGAAGATGATCATGTGAAAATTACATACATTTCTAGACATCCATGAAGGAAAAAGGTCTAAACACCACAGGGATAACAGGAGTAACCTCTGGGGAGGGGATTAGGACTGAGGATGAATATAAAGAGGAAATTTAGAATTACCTCTAAAGTTTACATTTTTTCCCACCATAAGTGTATATTAATTATATAATTCAAAATACATCACATTTTTAAAAAATGGCTAAAGCAGTCCTAATTTAGCTTGAAAATGAGTTCGAAATTGAAAATGTTCCCATAGTAGGAAAAATCCATCAAACTTAGAAATGAACAAAAATGCTTAACATTTCATGAAATGTTACATAACCATCTTCTAAGATACACCCAGAGTATTAACACATGACCTGCCAGTATAACACATGGCATGTCTGGGAATATTCCTCTCTGTGCTGAGCATCGATTAGTTTGGAGCTGATGGATCCATAGGAAGCTGTGGTTGGGGGCGTCTCGGGAGGGAGTGGGCCCCCCCGTGCCCATGCCCGCTCTCCCCTATCTCCAGATACTACCTGTGCCTGCAGCTGCGGGCAGACATCATCACAGGCCGCCTGCCCTGCTCCTTCGTCACACACGCCCTGCTGGGCTCCTACGCCGTGCAGGCTGAGCTGGGCGACTACGATGCCGAGGAGCACGTGGGCAACTATGTCAGTGAGCTCCGCTTCGCCCCGAACCAGACTCGGGAGCTGGAAGAAAGGATCATGGAGCTGCACAAGACATACAGGTGAGAGGACCTCCACCCAGGCCTCCCCTGGCTCCTCGGCCCATTGGCCAGAACCTTCCTGGCTAGACCCTAGAGGCTGTGCTGTAAGAACCCCACCTGGTTCTGCCGCTAACGTGAAGTGTGTCTGAGAGCAGATTATCTCATCAGAGGGGAATGATGGCAACTCACTATGTGACCTTAAATGACTTCTGCATGGGTGCGATAATTCCCTGGCCTTGGCCTCTGAGAATTGGTCTCTTGATCGGCCAATTGGAGATGACACAGTAATAACTATTATGTGTCCCTGGGTAAGTGTCCTAATGTCTCCATCTTAGCATAAAAGTCAAGTTTACATTCTAAAGCCAGACAATCAGGTTCACCTTTTGGCTCTGCCACTTTCTAACTAGGGCATCTTGGGCTGGTTGTTTCACTTCCCCATGCTTCAGTTTCCTCATCTATTCAGTGGGCACTAATAAAATCTATGTTATAGGGTCCTAGGGGTGCTAAATGGCATGTATTAGAGACTCACTGCGTGTAATTGTTGCTCTGTGATTTGAGGGGTTGAGTCATTGATTGTGCAGTGGAAGACACCTTGTTCCAGGAGTTAGAAGGTAGTTAACTAGTTGGGTGATGGTGGGCTGGCTAATTAACCTATCTGCCCCATTTCCCACCTGTATTTGTAAGGACATAGATTATCAGTGTTTCTCAACTGCTGGTATTAGAGTAGAAGAATTCACTGTGTGAGATGTTTGGGGCCCCTGGACCCCAGGCCCTAAATGCCCATAAGACCCCCTCAGTCTTTGTAATAATGGAAATGTACCCCCCATTTCCAAATCCCTGCCATGAGGGTGATATCCTCTCCCTGAGGGTTCCATGGAATTAAATGGTCCTTTTAAGCTGGAAGCACTTTGAACTCCAAGTCCAGGCTTATTAGGGGAACCCAGTGTAATAAAGATACGAAAGTGTTAGTCACTCAGTCATGTCTGACTCTTTGCAACCCCATGGACAGCCCGCCAGGCTCCCCTGTCCATGAGATTTTCCGGACAAGGATACGGAGTGGGTTGCCATGCCCTCCTCCAGGGGATCTTTCCCACCCAGGGATCCAACCAGTGTCTTTTATGTCTCCTGTGTTGGCAAGCAGGTTCTTTACCACTAGCACCACCCAGGAAGCCCCTTAGTTGAGACATGTGAGATCTAGTTTCCGACCAGGGATTGAATTTGGGCCCCCTGCCTTGGGAGCATGGAGCCTTAGCCACTGGACCAGCGGGAAGTCCCCAGCACTTCAGCTTTAACAGCTCTTTTGACTTAAAGCAGACTGACCTCTAGTGTCTAGGCATCCATGCAGCAGCTCCCCAGGGTAGACAGAACACAGGAAACTGAGGATATAAGACAGATGGAAGCAAAGTGGTTGGGAATACAACCATGAAGCCACATTGTCTGGATTCAGATTCTGACTTTGATACTTAATAACTGTAGGCCCTTAGGCAAGTTATTCAAGCTGTCTATGCCACAGTTTCCTCATCTATCAAATGAGAATAGTGATATCTACCTTTTGGGCTTGCTATGAGGATTCACATGAGTTAATACATGTTAACATGTTAACAGTAACCAGCACATAGTACTCAACAGATATTAGCCGTGGCTAACTGCAGAGCATGCAGTTTCCTGGCAGCTAAAGCAAAGAAGGAGCGTGGTGAATTACATAACTCTTCTTTTCAGAAAGGAGAATGTGCACCTGTTCTTCAGGGGAGATTAAATGGTTTCTGATACAAAATTCTGGGAAAAATAGCTGATGTGGGTAATAATTCAGGAGCCCCTGGGTGATTATAATAAGCAGTGTCAGTCACACGGGTTTCATTGTCGTGAAGAAACAGTATTTATGGTTCACGCTTAACCCAATGGCAGAATGAGGCAAAACTCTAGACTCCTGGCTGAGCCCTTGAACGCTTCCTGGAGGAAATAGGACTGGCCCTGAGCTTTGGCAGGAGATGAGAGTTCAGTGGGCTGAAGCAGGGGGCTAGGGGCACACCATTCGGCACTGAGAGCAGAGGGGAGGGACCGGGAAGGCCCAGCTGCACTGTGCTCCGGAAGCTTTGCTTCCTGGAATCCCAGGTTCTGATCATAGCCACCTTCAGTTGGCAGGACTTGGGCCCAGGCCTTTCCTATGGCCATCACTGATCACTTTCTTTCCCTTAGGGGCATGACCCCAGGAGAAGCAGAAATCCACTTCCTAGAGAATGCCAAGAAGCTCTCTATGTATGGAGTAGACCTGCACCATGCCAAGGTACTGCTGGGAGTGCCCCCCGAGGGACTACCAGGGCCTTCCGGAGGGCTTGGTGTGCCAGTCTTCTCATTTCTCATTCCTTGACGCTCCATAACCCTTTACTTCCCCATGACCCTTATGATTTTTCTTATTATTTATGAACCTGTCTGTGCTGCCACCAGATTGAGAGCTTCATGAGGGAAAGACATGGGTCTGAACTCATTTCTGTATCCTGAGCACATAGCATATGACTTAGTATGCCTAGGTACCACTAAATGTTTGCTGGGTGAATGAATGATTGAGTGACTGGTGGAAAATGATCGAACAAGTGAGTGGGTGAATCAATGACAGAGTGAATGAACTGATGGCTCTGTGAGGGATACATCGGGGCGACTCCCCATGGATGCTCAAACCCTGCTCCTGAGGGCTCGTTACAGGCAGAGCCCAGAGAGGGGTTGTGGGGTGGGTGGCAGGCTGTCCTCAGGCTTGGACCCCAGACCTGACCTTGCACGGCCCCTTCTCACACAGGACTCAGAGGGCATTGACATCATGTTAGGAGTCTGTGCCAACGGCCTGCTCATCTACCGGGACCGGCTGAGGATCAACCGCTTTGCCTGGCCCAAAATTCTCAAGATCTCCTACAAGAGGAGTAACTTCTACATCAAGATCCGGCCTGGGGAGGTGAGCCTGCCTAGGGAACCCCTTCTTCCCTGGGATCAACTATGGGACCCTGGCAGCTAGACCTGGGACTTTTCCGACCTGGGATGCATAGATGGAGGTGCTAGGTGAGGAGAGGGCCCTCTTTTGCTAGGGCTCTCTACATAGACATTGCACTTTCGGTGTGTGCCTGCACGTGCGCGCGCGCACACACACACACACACACACACACAGCAGTGTACCTATAAAGACAGCCACATAGAGACTTCCCTGGTGGTCCAGTGGTTAAAACAATGCACTTCAATGCAAGGGCCGTGGGTTCAATCCCTAGTCAAGGAAATAAGATCCCATGTGCCATGTGCGGCAAAAGTTACTAATAAAAAGATAACCACATATACTTAATAAAAAGATAACCACCTAAGTATATTGATCTTACACAGATCAATGAATGTATGCCCATATCTGGGCTTCCCTAGTGGCTCAGTGGTTAAAACCTCACCTGCCAATGCAGGAGATGCGGGTTCAATCCCTGGGTCAGGAAGATCCCCTGGAGAAGGAAATGGCAACCCACTCCAGTATTCTTACCTGGGAAATTCCATGGACAGAGGAGCCTGGTGGGGCTACAGTCCATAGAGGGTCTCAGAGAGTCAGACATAACTGAGCAACTAAGGTAACAGCAGCACCATGTCCATGTTCCCGTGTTTTGCTTACATGGGTACTCGAGTGTGTACACATATGAAGGTACACACACACATGCAAACTTGAATACTTCCACCCTCCACATCCCATGCATCACAAACTCCACTTTGTTCTAACTCTAGAATTAGGGCAAGCCCTTCTGCCTCTGGCCCCCTGTCCACTGCCCTGGCCACCATCTTTCCCCTCCACGCTTCCCCTCTCCTTCCCACTGGTCCCCCAGCCTCCATGGTCATGGTAGGCCTTTTCCCTCACAGCTGCTTAAGAGTCCCTTCCAGCAGATCAGGCCAAACCCACCCCACTCCCACTCTTCACTTGAACCTTTCAAGGGCTCTCTTTGGTGCTTGGACTCAAGTCCTAACTCTTCTGCCCACCTGCCTCTCGCACATGTCTCTGCCCTGCCGCCCCATGCCAATGGCACTCCAGCCGCTTGGGGCTTCTATTTTAAGTAAGCAAACTCTCACCTGTCTGAGCCTTTTGCATCAATGTTCCCGCTTCCTGAAGTCCTCCGCCCCTCCTTCTCACAGAGCTTTGGCTCCTTTCCCATCCTCCAGCTCTCTGCTCCAAGATCCCCTGTGTAGAAAGTGTTCCCTGATAACCCTTTCTTTCTTTCTATTTATGTATTGATTTGGCTGCACCGGGTCTTAGCTGTGGCACGTGGGATCTTCGTTCTGCATAGCAACATGTGGAATCTTTTAATTACCACATGTGGGATCTAGTTCCCTGACTAGGGATCAAACCCGGGCCCCCTGCATGCGGAACACAGAGTCTTAGCCACTGGACCATCAGGGAGGTCCCTGATCACCCCTTCTAAAGTAGCACCCGACCCCCGGGCCTGCTCAGACATTCTGTCACATCACACATCTCTGTCCATTTCCTTTGTGCCCTTGTCAGTGTCTGAGATGAGCTTGTGTACTCACTTATTATCGATCCTCCTACCCTCCCCCAACCCCTGAGAATCTTCTGTTTGGTCACCATGGTGTCTCTGCTGCTTAGCCCTGGACCTGTCACAGAGTAAGGGCTTAACCCACCTGATTGATTAAATGAATGAATAAATGAGATATATATATATATAGTTTATATATATATTTATATAAATAAATAAGCAGGCCAGAGTCACACAGGCCTGAGAAGAGGTGCAGAAAGCCTGGACTGGCGGCGGGAGTGGGCCCAGGCCCTCCTTCTGACCCGCCCTCCCTGGTTTTGCAGTACGAGCAGTTTGAGAGCACGATTGGCTTTAAGCTCCCGAATCACCGATCAGCCAAGAGACTGTGGAAGGTCTGCATCGAGCACCACACGTTCTTCCGGTGAGCCTGCGCCTGGGCGGGGTGGGTACTGGGGCTGAATTAGAGGCCGTGTGAGTGGATGTGGGTAGTGTCTGTGTCCTATCCATAGAAGGAGCCAGTAGGGACTCTAGGAAAACCCTCCTCCTCCTCCTCCTCCTCCTCCTCTTTCCCCAAGCCTCTCCCCTTCTGGACCACTTAGAGTTGTAGGAGGAGAAGGGGGCGACAGAGGATGAGACGGTTGGATGGTATCATCAACTCAGTGGACATGACTTTGAACAAACTCTGGAGATGGGGAAGGATAGGGAAGCCTGGTGTGCTGCTTTCCATGGGGTCACAGAGTCAGACATGACTGAGCAATTGAACAATAAGAGTTGTCGTAGCTGGTGGGACAGCGGGATGGAAGGCCAGCTGTGGTCCAGCCTTGGGTTTGGCATTGCAGGTCTGGTCCTCCCTCCTTACCTCCACCCCTCCATCCCTCCCCTGCAGGCTCGTGTCCCCTGAGCCCCCACCCAAAGGCTTCCTGGTGATGGGCTCCAAGTTCCGGTATAGCGGGAGGACCCAGGCACAGACGCGCCAGGCCAGCGCCCTCATTGACCGGCCCGCGCCCTTTTTTGAACGTTCCTCTAGCAAACGGTACACCATGTCCCGCAGCCTTGATGGAGGTATGCCCCGCACTGGAGGTTGGGGGAGAGGGGTGTGTGGAGGGTACATCACACTTGATTTGCACCAGGCCTGGAGGCCCAGGAACACTCCTGCATCAGTGGGTTAGTTCAGCCTCTGGGTTCCCCTCCTGCTGGAATGTGACACTGCCAGCTCTCTGGGCTTCCCACAACTTCCCTGAGCTGTGGCCTTTTGGGGTCCCTGGTTCACCGTATGGTTTTCTGGGCCCCCTTCCTAAGAAGCTGAGCTGTTCACAGCTTGTCACCATACTGGAATGGTTTATTGTAACTGCATTGAGGAGCTGGTGATGTCCTACCGGAGGCAGAGTTATTCCCAATCATTTTTTTAGTTCCACTGGGCTCTGGACATCTAAACACAGGGCACTTTCCACTGCCCCCATTTCTGTTGAGTTGATAAGGGCCCTTACTATCAATGAGAATTGCCCGTACTGAGGCCCAGAGAGGTTGTGTAATTTATCCAAGGTCACACAGCCAACAAGAGATGGATTTGTGATTTGAACCCAGGTTCTAAAGCTGTGGAATCGGGAAAGGACCTGGGGCTGGAGGCAGCTCAGTTGCCCTTGTATGAAGCAGACCAGGGTTTCTCAAAATGTAGCCCCAGAACCAGCTGTGAGCTTGTGAACTTGAGGAGTCTTAGACCTTGATCTGATCCTACTAAATCAACACCCCTTAGGGCCCAGGACTGTCCAGGATATACACACAAGTTTTTAGGAGAGATTCAGGAGCCCCATGGGGCTTTGGGAGTTAAGCAGATCTGAGCTCCCCTGCATTGGAAGCACAGAGCCTAAACCAGGGAAGTCCCCCAAAACAATAACATTCGTGAGCCAACACTGATCGAATTAGCTCACTCAGTGCTAGCCACTTCTCTTACACACATCAGTTTATTTGTTCCTCCTCTCAGTTGTCAGAATTAGCTACTGTTTGTAGATGAAGCAACTGAGGCCCAGAGAGGTTGTGTAATTTACCCAAGGTCACACAGCCAAGAAGAGATGGAGTTGAGATTTGAACCCAGGCTCTAGTGCTATAGAGTCAGGAAAGGAGCTGGGGCTGGAGGCAACTCAGTCACCATCCACGTGACCTGGGAAAGCCCACTCACTCCTTGGGGCACTGGCTCCTTATCCCCAGGGTGCTGGGGCTGTTTGAGTGTTTGCTCTACTCCAGGCGTGGCTGGGCTGGTGGTGGGCTGGCTCCCAGTCCCTGCGCCTGGGAGATGACTCAGGAGATAACTCACACAGCTGCCCGGCCATCTCTGCCCACTTCAGCAGAGTTCTCTCGCCCAGCCTCCGTCAGTGAGAACCACGATGCAGGACCAAACGGCGACAAGCGGGAGGAGGACGGCGAGTCTGGAGGGCGGCGGTCCGAGGCTGAGGAGGGAGAGATCAAGACCCCCACCAAGATCAAGGAGCTAAAGGTACGAGGCTGGCTTTCTTGTTTCCTCTGACCTGGGGGGTCAAGAGGCTGATCCTGGGTCTAGGCTCAGCCTTGACCTTCAGGTACCCCCCGCTGTGGCCAAGCAGCCTGCTGTGCGGTGCACCATGGACAGGGCCTTGCCCTTGGGCCATGCTCCGTACCTGGAATTGCCAGGTGGGGTGGGGCATGCTGCCCACCCTGTACCCTTCCCCTCCTTTGGCCCTGCTGTCCCGGAGGGGCACTCTGCCCCCTGGTGGACTCTGGCCTCCTCTTGCTCACTCCTGATTTGCCCCTTTGCCTCTGATCTGGGTCTGCACAGCCTTCTTCCACCCATGATGGGGTGTCCCTACAGACCATGGGGTGAGGTTCAAGTGTGACACCTCCTGCTGCCACCCCCGTCTCCCACCAACCTGTGCACACGCTCATGCAGGCCCACATGGCCTCAGACTCACACGCGTTCACTCATAGTTGTATACCCCTCTCACCCATAGGGTTATGCACCCAGACGTGCAGACAGCCTGCGTGCGCACACAGGCACGTGCACACACGGGTGTAGTGTGTTTCTATCACGCACCTCGGGAACACAGGCCCCTGAACACACTGCCTGCAAGAAGCGTGACTTTCCAGAACCCCTACGTCCCATCGGCTGAGTGCAACTGCCCGCTTTGCCTGTGGTCCTCCCACCCCCTTCTTGGCCTTCTTGGGCTCCCTGCTTCCCGCACCTTCTGACGACCTCACTGCCCTGCTGGCGGCCCAGCCAGCATCCCACAGTGCTCCGGGCTACCTGCTAGACCAGGGCGGTAACGGTTGTCTCTAATCCATTTGCTCTACTGATCCTGCTGGTTCCTTTCCTCCTCCCATGTCCCGCTAGCCGGAGCAGGAAACCACGCCGAGACACAAACAGGAGGTACTGCGAGGGGTGCCTGTCCCCACCCACCCAGCCATTCCTCGTTTGTCACCACCGTCCATCCCAGGCTCACATCCCGGCTCATATCTCAGCTTCTTCTCCACTCCCAGCCATCTCTCTCCATCACCCAAGGCCACCCGCCATCACTCCCTCCCTGTCTTAAGCTCATGGGTAGACTCCCTCCCCTCAACAACCAGCCATGCTCCCCTCTCTCCCTATCCCTCCCTCCCCCAGCTTCATGCTCTGCCTCTCTACCCCATGCTTGCTTCCCACTTGCTGATCATCCCCACTGTGTCGCCATCCCGATTCTTGTGATCCATGATTCCATGATTTTATTGAGCTCATCTCCACCCCCATTTCCCTCAACCCCTGTCCCAAACCCTTCCTTAGACTCCCCTTCGTCCACCACTGTCTCGTCATGCCTCTACCTCATCTGTGTCTGCTGCATCCCACCCCAAACTGCTTTTTGTATCTATTGACAACCGGATGTGGGTGGTGGGGTATGGGGGGTGGAGCCTCAGAGCACATCTGTCTTCTCAGACCCCTGGCGCGCCTCCCACCACACTGGTGGGACCGCCCCTGCTCCAGCTCCACCAGGACAGCTCCCCGCTCCCCCTCCCCCTCCCCTTCTCTTCTTCCTCCTATTTTTTCATTCTCTCAACTTATTCCTCCTGTGTTAACCATACCTCCTTTCTTTCACATAGTCTCCAACTCTTCCTTTGAAACTTAACTGCCAGAGAAGTGGGTCTATGGGCTGCTGAGGGAAAGATCAGAGGCTGGGGCATCAGAAGGGTCTGGCTTCTGGGTCCTGAGATCTGGGTTTCAGCCCCAGTTCTGCCACTGATTCTTTGAGGGTCTCGGGAAAGTTGTCTCAGGCCCCAGCCCCCTGTCTGCACAACAGGGCATTCAGATTAGGTTTCCCCAGGCCCTTAGCCTTCGGGGATCCACTGCTCCCTCCAGCCTGGGGGAGCACCACATGCCCATAGGGCCAGGGCTGCCGCTTCTGGATGGAAGGTCACCAGCCGTGTCTTGGGTTCATGGTGGCCCAAGCCCACCATCCTGTGCACGCTCTCTCAGATTTGATTGCTCAGACAGATGTCGTCCTGGGGCAGCTTTGCTCAGGAAGGGGTACAGGAGGTACAGACAGATGTCTGGAGGGGAAGCAGAGCCTCCGTGGCACTGGTTTCTTTCCTGAAGTGACTTCAGAGTCAGTCCTGGTGGATCCTTGGATGTCAGACATAAGCCCAGGGGAAGCGTCTAGCCTTGTCAAGGGCGAGCTTGCCTCCCAGGCAGTTCCAGAACTGCTGATACGACTTTATCATGAGCTAAGATTGTCTGTTTCTTGTCCTGAATCCTCAAACAGCTTTGCAGATAAGGGTCCATGGGCTTCCAGCCCACCTGCCCTGCCTCCAGAAGTGGGCAGACCACTTCCCGCTTCTCTGCAAAGGCTGGTCCTTGCTTGAACTCAGGGCAGATTACTGCCTCATGCTGTACTGGCCAGAGCTCTGACCTGACAGTTTAATAAGGACACACCTCTGACTCCAGCTATACCAGGCTCGGTTCCTGTGCCCAGCCTTGGGACTTACCTCCCTTCTTCCTGGTCTCTAACGGTAGTCTTCCTGAGCACCTCACGGAGCCCCAGTTTCTCCATCTGGCTGTGTCTCACCCTGTCTGCTCTTGAGGAGTGGGTGCCCACAAGGTATCTGGAAGATCCTGGGTGGTTGGGGAAGGTAGTGGCTCACAGCAGAGAATGCTGAACGTCATCTCTCCCCAGTCCCTGACGTGGAAGCAGGATGCTTTTTCCTGGATGTCCCTGGCTTTAGAAGGGCCCTACAGAGCCTGAGCAGTGACACACATTGGGCTAAGAGGGGCCTAGACTGAGAATCCTACTTAAACACAGTGGTCCAAGGCTTGGCCAGAAGTGGGGACCAGGATCCGGGGAATGACCAGAGCAGCCCAGTGAACAGAGTTGGTGAATCCTCACTGTGGCTTGGAGTAGTAGCCGGAGGAAAGGCACACGTTATGAAACTAAACGGAACTTTACCCAGACCCGTGGGATTTGAGTCGACCTAGGTGCTCCGAGGCCAGGAGCCAGTCCGGGCAGAAGAAAAGGTGGTACTTGGCCAGACATCTCCTCTTCTTGATCTTGAGTGCTTTTTGTCCTTCTGTCTGATCTTGAGTGCTCTTTGCTCTTCTGTTTAATCTTGGGTGGTTTGTGCACCTGTTGGGGCTTATCATCCTTGCTCTGCTTGGCTATGGAGTGCTGTGAGGGTAAGGCGGGGCCATGGATGGGACCCACTTTGCTGATGGAGGGCGGTGATGGGGACCATCACCATCTTCACCCACGCCTTGCATCCTTCTCTTGGAGCTGTTCCTCTGACAGCTGACTGTCCTCTCCGTGTACCCCTAGTTCTTAGACAAGCCAGAGGACGTCTTACTGAAGCACCAGGCCAGCATCAACGAGCTGAAGAGGACCTTGAAGGAACCCAACAGCAAACTGATCCACCGGGATCGAGACTGGGAGCGGGAACGCCGGCTGCCCTCCTCGCCTGCCTCCCCCTCCCCCAAGGGCACTCCTGAGAAAGTCAATGAGGTAGGTCTCACCCTGAGCCCCTCAACTGGGGCCTTGGATAAAGATGGTGGGGAAGGTTGCCATGTCCTGACTTATCACTCCCCTCCACACCCCACTGCTGCATAAGGTGGTGATGGGAATGGCGCAGCGGGTTAAGCCAAGAAAGACAAATTTACGCTGTCTTGGACTCTTGGGCCTCAGGGACCACCTTGAAATGCTCTAAAGACTCACTGTAGCTGGGAGTATTTCCCTTCCATCAGCCAGAATATAATGGAGAAGGGGGTGCTGGTTAGAAATGCAGGTTCTGGGGCCCCACATCAGACCTATTGAATCAGAATATTTGGTGGTAGAACCGTGGAGTCATCATTTAAACAAGGAAATCCTCACACATATCCTAAGTTTTAAGAATCCTGGCTGCTCTGTCCAGTAACCGCACCTTTTTATGCCTGTGGTGAAAACACGGCTGGGTGGTGGGGGCGGTGTTCCTTCCTGGGAGGATCCTCAGAGCCCACCAGAGGGGACCAGGTCCTTTAGGAAAGGCAGAGCTGTTCTTGATGCTCCAAGAAAAGGTCCCACTTGACACGCCTGTCAAAGTGGAAAGCACGGGGTGTTTTTTCAATGGGAAAAGAGAAAAATAGGCTCTTGAGAATTCCTGTATTTATAATCCCAAACCGTTATTTTTAGCGCTGCTACATCTTGGCACTCTTTCCCCCCTGTTGACACTCAGGTGTTTTCTCTCTAGTGCTGCTGCTCACTGATCTCAAACGCATCTGAGGTCTAGACTTAGAGTGGGTTTATATAGTGGCTCTGCTGCCTGCTAGCTGGCTGACTCTGGGCTTGCTACTTAACCTCTCTGAACCGCCGTTAAGTAGAGATAATAAAAGTCCCTAGTTCCTAGGACAGTTGTGAGCAGCCAATGAGACAAAGCAGGGAGGGACAGGCAGAGGACCTAGATACTCAGTGTGAGTTACTTCTTTCATCTGGAGAGCCTTGGGACAGAAAGTTAATTTCAAATCAGAATCCTTTTGAAACTTGGGAAAGACCCTGGAAACCTACTTGGTCCAAGGTCATCTTACACACAGGGCACAGAAAATCAGAAAGGGGAAGACCTTGGACTTAATCAGTGTCATAGCTGCTAGAAGAGGAGCCGGAATCTGATTTTCTTGTGACCCAGGCCATTGTATTCGCTATTAAATCACAGCTGCCTGGGAGCAAGACCAAACCATGTGGAGACCAGGACAGAGTCAGTTGTGCGTGTGCTGCCCTTTAATGCTTTGAAAATTGGTGACGCAGCTGTGATCTAATAAGCGAGCCTTTGATTGAATCAGTACTCCTGTGGCCTTGACATGCAGGGTGACGGAGGGCCTCATCCAGTGAGGCTGCTGTAGGAGCCCCCTGGTTGGTGATTCACAAAGTCACGGGTGCTCTGGAGGCCTTTAAGTCTGGTGCCATGGAGGAGGGCACCTGTCTTCACCCTCTGAGGGCTTCTGTGGTCCCCACCGGCACCATCAAGGACGCTGAAGACCCTGCATGGGGCTGTGGGGCTGATCTAGTGATCCGGTTACATGCCCCTCTCCTAACTTCCCTGAGAGACTCTTGTCCCTGGTGGCCTCTGTTCAGTCCTGAAGTCGGAGAAGTGGATGCTCAGGCTTCTGAAAGGGTTGGACTCCAGCTGAGAAGGGAAGGCTGAGCCCAGAACAGGGCTCTGGAGAGTAGAGGTGCCTCTGAGGAGGTGGGTACCCCACCTGCTGGTGACAGCTGGAACTGCTAGAAGGTGCATCTTATTAGAAGGTGGAGTCTCTTCTACCTCCCACCGCCCCGCCGCCCCTGTAAGAAGCATAGTGCCTTGTCTGGTCCAGGAGCTAACCTCGGGGCGATGGACAATTTAACTGGCTTACAGCTCTCACTGGCATTTAGAGGCCCTTGGAAATTTGGGAAATGGGAGGAGCTGTAGCCCAGGACTGGACTGTGTCCTTGGGCCGGTGACATCACCTCTCTGAGCCTCACTGCCTAGTCAGCCCATCTAAAAGGGCACCAAAATTGCCACTCTACAGCACTGCTGGGAAGTTTGAATGAAATAATGGGTATAAAGTGAAAGTCGCTCAGTCGTGTCCAACTCTTTGTGACCCCATGGACTGTCCATGGAATTCTCCAGGCCAGAATACTGGAGTGGGTAGCCTTTTCGTTCTTCAAGGGGTCTTCCCAACCCAGGGATCGAACCCAAGTCTCCCACATTGCAGGTGGATTCTTTACCAGCTAAGCCACAAGGGAAGCCCTAATGGATATAAAAAAGCACTTTGTAAACTGGAAAGTGCTGGCCGGTCACGGGGCCATTGGCTGACGGTAACTAGGATCCCTGGTCCAGACGTGGGCTTTCTGGGTCTATCTGCAGGTGTCACTCAGAGCTCCTAGTGGCTCCTCATATACTCTGGGGCCCGTTCTGGGTCAGTGGGAAAGTGGTAGGAACTTAAACCAAAATGGGGACCCCATAGTATAGAGTTCCCATCTGCCAAAGCCAGGTTTTTGTTCCAAAGATAACTTTTTTACAAAAGCTTTCTGTTTTGTATTATAGTATAGCCAGTTAACAGTGTTGTGATAGCTTAAGGTGAACAGTGAAGGGACTCAGCCATACATATACATGTATCCATTCTCCCCCAAACTCCCCTCCCATTCAGGCTGCCACAAAACACGGAGCAGAATTCCATGTGCTATAGAGTAAGTTCCAAAGGTAATTTTTTAAAAGGGGCTGAAACCCAATTGCAGGATTGAACCATTGCCTCAAAGACACCCAGGGAGGACTTGGACTCAGAGTCCCAGTACAGGACTCCAGACTCTCGAATGAGTGACAGGTGAGGGGGAAAGGCCCGAGGTCCGGTGCTGGCTGGCAGCTGACCATGGGCCTCCCTCCCCTGAATGGTTCCAAAGGGCAGTTCCTTTCCACCTCACCCCACGGTCCCCACATGGCTCCTTCATGACCTAAGGATGCGGGCTTTACAAAGCTGGGCTATTCACAGACTCTGTGTGTGTGTCTCTCCTGCTTTTTCTCTCTCCCTCTCTGTCTCTCCTTCCCTTCCTCCCTCTTTCCCTCTCCTCCGGCCTTGGGCCTCCCCCGCAGTCCCAGAGGACCCTGGACACCTCTCAGCAGGACTTGGCACCTGAGCCTGGGACGGCCATAGGCTTGGAAGTGTTCACTCAGAAAAGCCTCGCAGCGTCACCTGAGGTTACTGTCACCACCTCCCTGCCCACCCAGAACCACCTTCATGGTCTTAAGAAAGCCCTTTCTCTGGGTTGAGGGGGTTGGACCAGGGTCTGTCCTGCAGGTGGGAACAGTGGGTACCCCATGTTATCCACATGCTGTGACAAGTGAGTGTGCCACCTCCCAGGGATCCATAAAGGGCCAGCCCATCCCTCATCCGTGGTTTCTCAGGAAGGACAGGACTGAAAGCATTCAAGGGAGACAGAGTAGTCTGAGTCACCTTTGGCTTAAAAAGGGCAGGCAGAAATGACCTCTCCAGCACCACTGAGGCAGGTGACCTGGAGGCAGACTCTGACTGCTAGGCTTGGGATCAGGGGTCACGGCACCTAACTGCTTTTGCCCTGAGGTCTTGTCTCTGCTCAGAGGCCTGAGTGAAGTCTAGCAGTGGCTTGTTAGTCCATCCATCCCCTGCCTCCACCTTCTCTAAACTCCACGTGGAGCTTGGGTCTATCAGGGTCTCCAGGCAGGTAGAAGTGAGTGTCTTTCTCCAGAGAGCATCCTTGGGGTTGTATGGATGTTGTTCAGGCAAGCATTCTAAACTAGGAGGGCATTGCTTCTGTGCTCAGGACGACAGCAGACCAAGAGCTCTCAGAACTTCTTGTGCCCCTGCCTGGAAGCCAGACGGACTCCAGGTCCAGGGCAGGGGGTTGCATCATCCCTCTCTACTGGGACTTTGTAGACTGACAGGGTTGGAAAGGAAGACCAACTGATCGTCTGGGCGAAACTTCCTTCTCCCTGATAGCCAACACTTCTCTGTTGGCAGAGTGTGTATGAGGGCATGTAGTATGCTATACTCCCAGAGGAAACTTTTGTAACTGCTAGAAGTGTCCAGGAGCCGTAAGAGAGAGATGAGTCAGCTACATAAATGGTAAAACATAACTCACAGTTCCATTCTGAAATTTTCCTCAATGTAAAAATAAAAACAAAACCAGGAGCACTTGAGAGAAGTTGGACAGGAATCAACAGCATCCCAAGGTTAGGGAAGCAGTGATGTCTTGGAACACAGAGATGTGAGTGGAGCCAAGCACTAATGCCCTTGTTTGAGGCACAGCATGCATCCTTCACCGGCATCCCCAAAATTGTCTGTCCAGCCTCTTCTACAAGGCGGGGCTCTCGCCATTCTTAACAGTATCCCATTTTGTCTTCAGTCATCCTTTGGGAAGTTTACATATTGAATTATAACCTGCCCTTCTGAGTCACCTGCCCGTGAGCTGCTCTGCCCCCTGGCACCTGTAGATCCGGTCTGCATCCTCCTCCAGGAAGACCCTTCAGAGTTGAGCATCCCTTTTACACCCCCAACTCCCACTTTCTTCAGCAGCTTCTACTTTGGTTTCTAGAGGGTTCCTTGTCGTGGACCTCTGCTTGGGGCGGGGGCATCTCCTGTAAAGAGCAGGGCCCAAAATGTGATCCAGAGCTCCAGGTGGACCCTGAAGAGACTGGAGTCAGCAGAATCCTGGCTGGAGATTTTCTTCCTGTGGTTTTGTGTGGGAATGTAACTGCCCCGGCTCCCAGCTCCCAGGTCCCTATTTCTGTCTGAGGGCCAGTCTTGCTGCAGTGGCCCCATCTGACAGCAGGGGGCGCTCTGAGCAGACACTGAAAAAGAATAGCTAGGGAGGCTTCTCTGACACCGTCCATCCCGTGAATCTGGTCAGAGGGCCAAAGCTTTCCTCTTTTTGTTCAGTCTTTTTTTTCTCTTCAGGATTTTTACTTGTTATAAACAGAGCTTTCTCTTCCCTCTGGGAGCCTCAGTTTCCCCTTCTGAAATAAGGGTAACAGGACCTGCCTCGCAGGTCTCCATTTGGATTAAATTTAATACTGTCTCCAAAGGGCTGACATTGCCTGGCACATAGTAACTAAATACAAGGGCGTGTTTCCCTTTTTCTTCCTGCAGAACCTTTCTGTTCTGTGCTAGCTCCCACCCCACTCAACCTAGTTCCTAAGCTTCTGGTTTCTAGAAAACCAGAGGCATGGCCTGGAGACCCTGATAGACCCAAGCTCCACGTGGAGTTTAGAGAAGGTGGAGGCAGGGGATGGATGGACTAACTGGTCTAGTTTCCAGTTAGACTTGGGGCAGGGATGCTCCAGAAGGGGTCTCATGGACTATCTTTGGCTATCATTGATTGCCAAGCTGTTGATGTCAGTACACGCTGAAATGGGAGCGGCTAAAGCTGCCTGCTTCCCAAATACAAGAGAAAGGAGGCTTTGTAGGCTCTCAAAGTTCTTCCCTCTGGGATCGTTCAAGTGCCGTTGTCCTGAAAGCTTTACAACCTGGAGAAAAATCTCAGAAAATGATGCAGACTTTATCTGGACCCTCCCCATTCCTTGTCTCTCTCTTTCCTGTTGACAAGATTCTTTTCATGAGGTTTGATTCCCTGAAAGTCATGGAGATTTTGCTAAAGTGGATCTGGGGAGTGGAGGTCAGAGGGTTGATCATGCTCCCTTGATCCTTCAGAATGCTTCAGATCTTCTGGGATCTGACAGATTCCTCACCAAATGCTCACCCGCATCAGAGCACAAGCTCATGGAAACTTGCCCCCTTCTGTTGTTGGGAGCAATTTTCATCACATCTTACCATTGAGCTCTTCGTAGGATGTGGAGTCAGAGACTGGGTTCTAGGCCTGCCTTTATCTCGGGCTAACTCTTTGACCTTGAGCATGGTGCTTACTTTCCCCAGGCCTCAGTTTCCACACCTGTGGGCTTGAGTCAGAGCAGTGGTTTCAAAAGAGGGAGGCATTCTGGGGCAGTAGGGTAGCCCAGACCTCCAATGTCAACAGGGCAGTCCAGGATCCATGTTACATACTGAACTGCCATCAAGATTTCATGTGAAGAAAGTATTGTGTGGTTGCAAGATTAAAATCCCAATGGCCTTCTTTCTTTTTTTTTTTTTCGGTCACACTGCTTGGCTTGAAGGATCTTAGTTCCCCAACCAGGGATCAAACTCAGGCCCCTGGCAGTGAAAGCACTAAGTCCTAACCACTGGACCATCAGGGAATTCCCAGCCTTCTTGCTGTTTTTTTTTATAACCATTCTAAAAGTCCATCCTTCCCTCCTTAAGTGTTGTTTGAGAAACTCTAGGGAAGGCAGAAGGCTGTCTCATTGATGGTTGATTGTGACACTCAGTGCTTCTAACTGATGATGAAGCTTGGATCATTAGATGTTTTTCTTCTCTGATGTGTTCTGGTCAGTCCTTTTCCACTCTTTCTGTGAATTTCATTAGAATTCTCTAAGAATGTGTGTGCTTAGTCACTCAGTCATGTCCAACTCTTTGTGACTCCATGGACTGCAGCCCACCAGGCTTCTCTGTCCATGGGGAGTCTCCAGGCAAGAATAGTGGAGTGGGTTGCTATGCCCTCCTCCAGGGGATCTTCCCAACCCAAAGACTGAACCTAGGTCTCCCGTACTGCAGGCAGATTCTTTACCAACTGAACCACCAGGGAAGCCCAAGAGTGGAGTAAGAAGCCTATCCTTTCTCCAGAGGATCTTCCCGACCCAGAAATTGAACTGGGGTCTCCCACATGGCACGCAGATTACCATCTGAGCTACCAGGAAAGTCATTTCTAAGAATAGGCCTTGGTATTTGTTTTTTGGAGAATGAACCCCACAGAACTCAAACTGTTTAAACCATTATGGTGACTGGTACTGACCTCTAGATCTGGCCATGTGGCAGTTTTCACTCTAATCTCTTTCCTTCCAATGAGCTCTTGCAAAAAGGTTTCAGGCTGTGGCCTGTGAAACTCAACTCAGTGCTTCCCCCTCAGTTGGACATTAGACCACAGTTGGGACCCATATTCTGTTGGCTGTAAGTTGGCCAAGCTCTCAGGCATCAAAAATCAAGCATTCTTTTCCTGACTGTACCATCAGTTGACCGTGACCTGGAGTAAGTCACTGACCTTCTCTAGGCCTCAGTTTACCCCATTTCTCAGTACGCAGAGAAAACTGGACTGGAGGAAGTCTTAGGAGTTCTTTTGGCTCTAGCCTTCAAAGGTTCCACGTGATGTAAGCTACTTTCCCCTCTGTCACTGACAGTTTTACTATTAAAAGAGAAAGAGTCCTGGACCATCGATAGATCTCCATTTCCCCTTGGTTAACACAGGGAGGGTATGAGACCCCCACTCCATTTTACCAAGTTAGGGTGGTGGTTGAGGGGTAGATAACATCAGTAGATAATTGGTTGGGTGCCTTGATGGGAAGTGTAGCCTTGATCCTTGATGAGGCTGACCAGCATTGTCATGCCTTCCTCTGCCCTGCCAGTTCTGGGGACAAGTTGACCTTGGCCCCTTCTTGCAGAGGGAAAAAGTGATGCGTTCTTCAGGTGCCTGATATTTCATATTAACTCCTCTTGCTCCAATTGAAACGCAGGGTTCAGAGCACTGGGTATTTATAGAGAGAGAGTACATTAGGCCAGAAGAGCTCAGTCTCCTAAAAGTGACCAGCATGCAGCAGGAAGGAAGTGACTCCAGCCTCGCCGGCATCCTTGCTGATGGCAGACTCTCCAAGGTAGACATCCTGGTGGACAAGTTCAAGGTGGAAGTGGCCACAGAAGAAAAGGTGGGAGCCAGAAGAACAAACGCACAGCGACCAGGAAGAATGATCGCAAGCCCTGAAGACTTCGAGTCCATGTGGGAGGAAGCCCTCTGGGCCAGGGGATGCCCAGAAAGGGCTTCTCTGGCTCCAGGCTGCACCCCAGCAGGAAGGCTCCCAGAGAGCTCCCAGTTCAGGGTGAATGCTGCAGAGGTAGTGGTCAGGAAACCCCCGGCCTCCGATGATCAGCTGGAGGGCCTGGCAGAGCTGAGGCAGGAGCTGGAGGAGTTCCAGGCTCGCAGAAGACCCACTGCCCCGGGCATCCAACCCGCAGAGATGGATGTGCCCTCTCCAGCCTCCGACACGGCAGGACTCCGGTCGTTTCTTCTGGACCCCGGCCACACAGAAGCCAGAGCCGGCTCCAGTGATGAAACTGACACTTCCTTCGCGGAGAGAAGCTTCTACTTCAGCTGCAGAGAGAGAGATGCTGAAGATCAAGTCCTCCCTCCACCCCTGGAGGAGAGAGAAGAGCACTTAGATGCCCTATCCGAATGGGAGACCAGGCGGAAGCTGGTGGAGGGGTTCACGGAAGGATTGGAGCTGGACTCCTCAGGCCCGTGGGGCTCTGCTGCTGCTGGGAACAAGCACCATGGGGGTGTCGCCCCCTCAGCTTCCCCAGAGGACGAGGCAGGGTCCCCCAGGAACCACCGACCAGAGGACCTGGAGGTCTTTGCTGAGCAGCTCGGAAAGGGACCTTCTCCAGGGCTGACGTTCGCTGAGGATGGGGACGCAGCTCAGTGTGGGGTGGAAGGAGAGGCTGCCCACGCCTTATCCTCAGAAGCTGCCGAGGAAGAGGCCCCCAAGAGTGGAGATTTGATGGGAAAGGCTGAGAAAAGCCCCCCTGGAGAACGGAACCACTCACCTCACAGAGGAGGGGCCATGCATCCAGACCCCCAGGTCTTTGCCCTTCCGTGGGCCATCCCGCCTGGCGACGTCGGGAAGCCAGCCAGGCCGGACAGAGGTAACTTCCTGCCCGAAGAGAGGGGACCAGTTCACACCCAGACAGGAAAATCTGAAGCAGAGGACAGCAAAGTCCCAGCGTTCCTTCAGATGGAAGTGATCACCCCGCTCCCGACCTCCCCTCTTCCATCTGCAGCTCAGATTTCTCCAGAGGCAGCTTCTCCAAGCTCATCCCCTCATGGGGCAGGGGAGCCTGTGCAGCTCAGGGACCCCTTTGGAGAACAGCCCCATGTGTTTCTCAAATATGCCCATCCTTCTAAAGAGAGCCCGGAGCCCAAGCACCAAGTCGGGCTGGCTGTGACCCCGACGGACGGAGGGGAGCGCAGGGCCCCTCCCGTCGCCAGCAGGAAGCCCAGAATCATCTCTGAAGAGGCAGAGGGGTTGGTGTTCCCTGCAGCGAAGCACAGGGAGATGCCCTCTCTCCAGGCTGGGGGTCAAGAGGGCTCCTTGGAAGATATCAGCAAGACCTCCGTGGCCAACAAAATCCGCATCTTTGAGACCCATGGAGCTGAAACTCGCTGGACAGGCCTGGGGGAAACCAGGGCCTTTGCCCACGAGTTGTCTTCAGAGGCCTCCACGGGGCAGGCAGAGCAACAGCGGAGTAAGCGCTTCGACCTGGGATGTGTCCAGTTCCAGCCCCCGGGGGATTTGGCTGTCCCCACAGTCACACAGCCTTCAACGATGCCGCCGGCTCCCAGCCGCCTCCTGGAGGGCGTCTCTACATCCTTCCCTCGGGAAGGACGCAAGGATGTCGAGCTCGTGTCCAGCAATCCAGGCTGTGAAACCACACTGGAGGAAGCTCCTGGGGGAACTGGCCACGTGAGCCCCCACCCCCACTGCCGCCCCCGGCCGGGGAGCTGACCGCATGCCGCGTAGCTCTGTAGAAGCATGGTTCCGGGGCCCCTCGTCATTACCGCAACCAGAGGCTGCTTGTCCAACCCTATGAGTTCTCTTCCCTAAACGGGCCTGAGTGTGGCTCAGGCGGAATGACGGGTTCATCTGCTTGGCCCATGTTAGATTAGCCACAGAGACCCTAGGCTTCTGGTGTGACCCAGCGCCCGGAGGGTCCCACAGCCCGGGTGGAGAAGGTGGCACCACCTCCGGCAAACTACACACTCGCTTTGCCTTGCTGCCCCCACCTGCTGGGTCCTGCCGTTTTGCTTGGCTTGGCCAGCGATCTTCCTTCATCCTCTTCCCTTCCCTGATGCTCCTGCCCGCGGGAAGCTGACAGTCCAGAGGTTTCCATCCTTCGCTTCTGATTCCCTCTCGGTCCCAGTGCCAAGTTCCTTTCTGCCTCCTTAAGACTAACTGTCTTCTCTAATCCAGAACAAAGCCGGAGATGCGGTCAGGCAAGAGACGCAGGTCACCAGCCTAGCGGCGAACCCCCCAGGAAAGGGGGGGCACCTGAGATTCGCCAGCCCCCTGGGCCCTCAGGTCTCTGCAGCCCCTCGGTGCCCTAATGACCTGGTCACCTTCACCTGGCCAGGGTGCCTCGCGGCCTTCACACCCCCACCTGCTCGGGCAGCGCCTCTTGTGGCAGCTCACCTCTGGCTTGTCTGGAATGTGTCCTCACACCTCTCAACCTTCCAGAAACTGGCTGAACGGAGGCTTGTCTCGCGAGTGAATCTCTAAGCCTACTGAGTCTCTAGAACCTGGAGCCAAGTACTTTAAAAAATATATTTGGTGGATGTTAGATTGGTCTTTTAAAAAAGAATGTCGTAAAACAGCCAAAAATGTGTGTGTGGTGTTTAATCCCTGACAGGCCAAGTTGAGAGGTATGTATGTCAGACAAGAGTGGCTGGTCCCCCTCCAGCACTTTCTCGGCCTGCTCTTGTCAATTGCACTGATTTGACCAGAACCTCCTCTCAGAGAGCTCAGGGTGGAGGGCTGTAGCGCCCAGCTCCCAGGAATTACCCCCGTGGCTCCTCCCTCTAGACGACGCTGACTCCGCCCACCGAGACTCAGTGGAATTGACAAAGCGTGCTGGCTTCCTCTTTGTTCCTCAAAGCTCTTGGCTCCAGCCTCTCTGCCTCCCCATCCTGGGTGTCCCCAAGTCCCTGGGCCTCCCTCCTTGGTTTCTGTTTCCTCAATGTCCGCCTGCACGGATGGGCCTGGGGTCCGGGCTCCCATCCCTGCCGCGTGCGCAGTGCCGCTTCTGATAAACTCCCAGATCCAAACCTTGGATGGAGCCTCCTGTCCAGGCCCAACTGGCAGGATGTTTGCTTTGTACTTGCTTTTGCCATCAGCGAGAGACCCTCGGAAAGGAGCGTCCTCACTCTTGAGAAATTTTCTGTGTGTATGTTTTCTTTTCTTTTCTTTTTTTTTTTTTAAGCTTATTATGGTGTCAAAGAACCTTTCCGGGGGTGTTTTTCTTTTCCTGACCTGCTCTTCCATTTGGGGGCATCAGCTGCCCCAAGATTTCTTCTGTCATTCACCATCTTGATTTCTCTCTTTCTCTCTCTCTCTCTCTCCCCCCATCCCACACCCCACCATTCCTCTGATTTTATCTGGCCATAGAGAGCAGGGCTGAGGGAGGGCTCCGAGGAGAAGGTCAAACCGCCACGGCCCAGGGCCCCAGAGAGTGACACGGGAGATGAGGAGCAAGACCAGGAGAGGGACGCCGTGTTCCTGAAGGACAACCACCTGGCCATTGAGCGGAAGTGCTCCAGCATCACCGTCAGCTCCACGTCCAGCCTGGAGGCGGAGGTCGACTTCACGGTCATCGGCGACTACCACGGCAGCGCCTTCGAAGACTTCTCCCGCAGCCTGCCTGAGCTTGACCGAGACAAGAGCGACTCGGAAACCGAGGGCCTGGTGTTCTCCCGGGATCTCAACAAACGGGGCCCCAGCCAGGATGACGAGTCCGGGGGCCTGGAGGACAGCCCAGACCATGGGGCCTGCTCCACCCCGGATATGGCCCAGTTCGAGGTACAGTGGAGCGTCACCGGGACCCGGGCCCGCCGGGCACTGCATGTTCAGAGGGCCCTGGGCCACGCGTGAGAAGACTGAGCCGCCAGCCGGAAGCTCTGATCCGTGTTGCATGACCGCCCCTCCGCAGAGCAGCATGGTTCTGTGCTCGCATGTTCGGCAGCTCGGTTTACCCCTAACGTGCACTCGTGGGCACTTTAACCCCGTGACCCCATCTTTTGCCTGAGGTCACGTGACGACAGGCAGTCTGGTCCGACTCGACTCCTCCCCCTGCCTGCGTTGCATGGCACCTGCAGACTGTGTGCTTGTGGACTCATGGGGGCGCCCTGCTCTGAAAGCCAGATGTTTGTTTCTGATCCCTGCGCTGGCTCCTCTCCCTGGGGCCTGGGGTCTTGGGGGAACAGTGGAAACTCCTAGAGAAAAGGAAACGTCGTTGCAGAAGGGGACTCGGGGACAGACTGGGTCTGGGCCTCTCTGCTCTCAGAGCTTCTTACAGGGGACCTTTGGTCCCGATTCCTTTGCTTTTGCGTCTCTTCCAGCCCCAGCTGCCTCCCACCACATTCTCCCTTCCCCCACATTCCAGGCGTTGAAATAGGAGCTCATCCATTCTGGTTTTTCACTCCGTGCTGAACCCTCTGGAGAAAGTTTTTTCTCCCTTTCTCTGCCTTGCGAATTTGTCACGTTCCAGAACTGAGTTCACATGTCGCTTAACAAGTGAATGCTTTCCTGACTACCCAGGGCAGAAGCGTTGTTCCCTGCTCAGCCCCCTTGCTCTGCTTGCTTCCACTCCCATCATAACTACAAGTTGTCAGGTTACTGGCTTACAGGTCTGCGTTCCTACCAGGTGGCAACTCCACTAAGCTTGCACATACCAAGCACTAATAATGATTAACTGAATGAGTGGCTGGATCTCTAAGTTACAACCATCTATTAAAAGAAGAGTTCCCTCTTACCAGCCTCCCAACCTGATGAAAACTGGCATTCATTCATTCATTTATTTATTCATTCTTTCATTCACATATGTTAGCACCTGCTGTGTGTATAGCCATGAACTAGGTTCAATGGAGGACTCAGAAGATACTAATCATTTAACATAAGACTTCTAGAGTAGAGGCTGTAATCTGTTTGCCCACGGGTGTTTTCTTTGACCTTGGTTTAAAAATCAGGACGATGATTACAAGATCCAAGGATTTTTTTTTTTTAATATCTTTTAAAAAATCAGATAATCCAGTCACTCAGACCAAACCTGAGTGGACCCCATGTGCTCTCCAGTTCATCCCCATCCTCAGCAAGCCCACTTCACTCGTTTACATCTGCTGCCTGCCCCTTCCCCGCACCCCCAGGCCTCCAGGTGTGTGACTCTTGCTCTAAAGAACAGACAAAGCAGCTGGGAGGTGGTGGCATCACCCCTGAAGTCATTCAGGACGGTGTATATCACGACGATGCTGGATGTGAGACCCAGCAAGGAGCATGTTTACTGAATAGTGAATGTTCTCTTAATGGTAGCCTGAAAACCAGCACGGACCACCATGAGGTTGGACCACCATGAGGTTGGACCACCATGAGGTTGTATTGTCGCAGGGTCACAGGCAGCCTGTCTGGGTGCTGCTGATGGGTCTGGCTCCCTTCCAAGGCTGTTTGTCTATGACATCACACCAGGCCTCTTTTGCCCTGGCCTGCATCACCCTCTGGAAAGTCAGCCAGCAGCAGGGGTTGGAATTCACCTGTTGACCCTACGTCGCAGTTGCCTGTGAGCAGGAATCATTCTGGGGTTTGAGACACAGTGTTTCTCCTTCATCTCCCTACAGCCCGTGAAAACGGAAACCATGACTGTCAGCAGCCTGGCCATCAGGAAGAAGATTGAGCCAGAGGCTGTACTGCAGACCAGGGTTGCCACTGTGGACACCACCCAGGTAACCTGTGCTTTCCTATGTGCCTGAGCAAGGAAACTGGGCATTGGAGTGAGGCGTCCCCACTGTGGCAAACTCCCTTGGCCAGCCCTTGCCACCTTGGCTTCCCCCAGCACCACAATTTTAACCCCAATGCTCTTCCAAGCTTCATTATCTTCCCTGAGCCCCATGGGTGGGTGATGGGATGGGCAGACTATTCCTCTTAAAGCTTCAATTTTCCCATCTGTAAAATGGGGATGGTCATGTGGCCTTTATTCTCCTGGGAGTGTTACATGGATAAGACAATGGGTCTTATCAAGTGACGATGGGTCACTTGAAGGAGTTGGAGAGGTTTCTTGAGCTATCCCAGGGACTGCTTTGGGAGAAGACAGATCCCAATTCAGCTTTAATCAGAGCTGCTCACATGGGGTCTTTTTTTTTTTTTTTTAATGCATGGGGGTTCCACATCAGACTGACAGAATGAACAAACTGAGGGAAAAAAAAGATAAGTTATTTGGCTCAGCAAGATGTAAAAATACCTAGTACCCTGGAGAAAGTGTTAAGTCATTCAGTCGTGTCCAGCTCTTTGCGATCCCATGGACTATAGCCCACCGGGCTCTTCTGTCCATGGGATTCTCCAGGCAAGAATACTGGAGTGGGTTGCCATCCCTTTCTCCAGGTGATGTTCCCAATCCAGAGGTTGAACCCCGGGTCTCCTGCATGGTAGGTAGATTCTCTACCGTTTGAGCCACCAGGGAAGCCCAACCTGGAGAGGCAGTTGCAAACAGACACCGATCCATTACTTACAGTGCATTTTCTCAGCTCCTTTCGTTTTTAAGCTCTGAAAAGGGAGACTGAGGGTCTGGTAGATTTCCTCTTGGTTCTTGCTGGCCAGAGGAACTGCAGTGCTGGGGCTCTTTTTCCCTGGAGACCAATCTTTGTCTCAAGAACTTAAAGTAAGATGTAAATCTACACGATGTGGGCAACTCTGTCCTTTCCCGAACTTTTTCTCCATCTTTGATAACATGCATAGAGGTTTCTGAGGTGGCTAGTGCAGCTGTAAAAACCTTCGAGTTCTGACAAGCTGTGTGACCCTGGGCAAGCTGCTCCACTGGTCTGTTTTGTTTTAGTAATGTGTGTTGGCTTTGTTTTTATACAGAGAAGTAGAAAACTAAAAATGGCCCCACAGCTCCTATAACAAAATAACAACAAAATAGTCACAGTTATGAAATTCAAACAGAACAGAATGAAATTTTTCTTGTGATTCTTCCCAGAAAAAAAATTATGCATATACTAACATATGTGCTTACATCTGTAGATATTTAAATTTTTTACACAAAAGAGATTGTTCTCTCTTTTACATTTTACCTTTTTTCTTAATATTTACCCTGCAGATCCCTCCTTGTTGGCCCATGTGGACCCACCTCACTCTCCTTATTCCAACTTAGGAATGGATCCTGATTTAGCATGTGTTTATCTCCCATCAACGGACCTGTGATTGTTTTTGTCTTTTGCAGTTAACACTGATGCTGCAATGAACTTTTCTGTTCAGACTCCCTGGTAAAACTTTCAGTATGCATCTGAAGGGTGAATTCCTAGCAGTGGGCTCCTCAGTCAAAGAACACAGGCTCTGAAATTTGGATAGAATGTTTCAAATTATCTGGGGTTGTTTTCCCTTTGTGAAATAAAAGAATCTGAATGAGCTGGAGGACCTGTGACCTGGAATGACCTGAGGCCCGTTTGTAGTTTGGTCTGTGTCTGGATAGGGCTTCCCAGGTGGTGCTAGTGGTAAAGAACCTGCCTGTCGATGCAGGAGACAGAAGAGATGCGGGTTCGATCCCTGGGTTGGAAAGATCCCCCAGAGGAGGAAATGGCAACCCACTCCAGTATCCTTGCCTGGAGAATCCCATGGACAGAGGAGCCTGACGGGCCACAGTCTGTGGGGCCACAGAAAGAGTCAGATACAACTGAATGCATGCACACATATGCATATGGTGTGTGGACATCCCCCTCCCCACGTTCGCTCACACTGCCTGCCGCTTGGTACCTGGGGATGCCTCCTGCCCAGGTGGCAGATGCTGCAGTCATTTTCGGTACTCTTTCTCTCTCCCCCCACCCCTCTAACAACTCCTCCTCTGGCCCCCAGGTTGATGGGACTGCCCCAGGAGGGAAGGAGTTCCTCACAACTACTCCCTCCATCACCACAGAGACCATATCAACCACCATGGTAAGTAGGACCTGAGACTTGCCTCTCTGACCAGCCCCTTGCCCCTGAAACAGCCAGATAACAAGCCGACCTCGCCAGGTGTGGCAGGAAGCCCTCATCCACCTCACTGTGTCAGGCGTGGGACACAGAGCCGAAGTTTGAAAGTCTGGCCCGTAGCTGCCACAGGATAGCCTGTGAGATCTCAGTTTTGCAAAGTGAATAATGTGGGAGGTGGCATCCCTGAGTTTCAGTCATCTGGACCATCTGAGCTATGGCAGGGACAAGGAGAGGATGCTACTGTCTGAGTAACTGATTATCAGCAACACGGAAGGATTGTGCGGATAAAATCCTTCCTGGATGAAGTCCATCCTCCTGGCACCTGTAGGTGGCCCAGGCCACTTCCTCACGTTGGTCAGTAGATGGCGTGTGGTGACTTTAAGCCAGAAGCTCAAGTCCTGAGGGACCCTGTGGTTCTGCTCTGAAGAATCACATCAGATTCTTCAAATGATGACACAGCACAGCTAGCATTCAGCCACAGGTTGTGACTCCATGCAGCACCCTCGGGGGGCAGAAAAGAGCTGTGAGGTGGATGCTCTTTTTCCTCCATCCTTTACAGAGGAAGAAAATGAAGTTCAGAGAGGTAAAGTGACTTACCCAAGGTCACACCACCAAACATATGCTAGAGCCAGGTCAAAGCCAGGTGTTCTGGGTCCGGAAGCCCCACTGTCCACCTCAACTGCTCTGCTCTGCTCCCCGATTCTGACCGTTGTGAACAGTGGCCCATGTGGGGCTGGGGCTGGGGCTGAGCGGGCATCAGTGCCCGGGCTGGATCTGTCTTGAGCTGGGGGAGGTTGTTTTCAAATGCTTTCTCTTGCCAAACTCCTGATACACACATAGGAAGAAAATTATACATTAATTTAGGCTACTCCATAGGAAGGTTTTGAGTAAATAAAGACTTTTAAGATACATAAGCCTAAACCAGTGACCAGCTTGCACACTCTCCATGGGTCACTCTGTTACTCTTCTCCCCTCAACCCTTTGCCATGTGGCATCAGGATGGTCCTCGGGCTAAATGTAAATCTGTACCATGGTGAGCAGGCAGTTACATCATTCATTTACTCATCCATCCATCCATCCATTCATTTGTTCTAAAAACATGTATTAGTCTCTACTCTGCCTGGAATGGGGATATAGAGTTGAGGAAAAGACACTGCTTGTTAGAACTCACTCGTCCAAGTGATAATCACGGGCACATCTATCGTTTAGGTCCTGGCACACAGTGGTGAACAAGGCCCGGCTCTCCCACTTTCCTGGCTGGGTGACCTTGGACAAGTTACCCAAAACCTTTTCAGACCTGTTTCCACTTGGAAAATGGGGTGGGGGGGAACAATAGTATATCCCCAAAGTGTTGAGATGAGACTAAACTAAGGTAATCTATGTAAAGCCCTCCAAAGAGTGCCTAGCGCACTGTAAGTGGTCTGTAAATAAGAGTGGCCATTATTTTTTCCTGCCTTCAGGGAACTGTGTAATAATGCTTTCCCAGGGAGCCCAGGGCATGGGTTGAGACTGCAGGAGCCTGGGAAGGCTTTCCCTAGGCAGTGACATCTGAGCTACCCTGGAGGATAAAATTAGGGGGCAGTCATGGGAGGAGGTTTCCTAGGTCATGGTAACAGCAGGTGTAAAGGCAAAGATGTGAAGAAGTGGAGCATTTAGGGAAAGGAAGTGGTCAGGGAAGTGAGATGTCAAGTGTGTGGACGGGGAGCAGGGGGAGAAGGGGCTGGAAAGGAAGGCTGGGCTGAAAGGGCCTTAGATGTCATGTATGAAGTTCACATTTCATTCTGGAGACCATGGAGATTCACTTCCATTTTTAAAATATTTATTTATTTATTTGGCTGTGCCGGGTCTTAGTTGCAGCATGTGGGATCCAGTTCCCTGACCGGGGATTGAACCCAGGCTCCCTGCATTGGGAGCGCAGTTTCCCAGCCACTGGGACCACCAGGGAAGCCCTTCAGCTTTTTAAGTAGGGGCATGGTGTCATCAAATATGTGTTTCTGTGTTTTAGAAAGATAACTCTAGCAACCTGTGTGGAACATTCTTGGAACAAATTTCCTTCCCTTGGGAGCTCGCATCCCTTTTTTTCCCCTTCTTCCCTCTAATCCTTCCTCTCTCCTCCCCTCCCTCCCTCCTTCCTTCCTGCAGCAAATATTTACTGAACACCCACGGTGTGTGAGGTAGTGTAAAGCCAGGCACTGCGAATCCAGCGCGGAGGGAGACAGCAGTGCTGAGCCCACATTCCGCTGGGAGAGACGGAAAGAGCAGGGAGAGAACTAGTTTAGGGGCTGGGGCAGGGCCAGAGTGAGAGGTGGTGGAGGCTGACCAGGGGGATGGGGTTAACGCTGTCTGGAGGCAGGATTTAGTCACTGATTGGACGTTCAGATGATGGGAAGAAAGATGGACCAGTGAGGCTGCTCAGTCGCCCTGGAAATCTACTAGAAAGGAAATTCTCAGGCCCCACCCCAGACAACTCGAAAACTACAGGTTGGAGCCCGGATGTGGGGGTTGTCTATTTTTTCACAAGTCCTTCAGGTGATACCCCTCAAGTCTGAGAAGCATTTACACCAACGAGGAGCACAGCAGAGGGTGCTCCTCAGCAGAAGGTATGTGTTGGGGGTGAGGGAAGCAGTGAATTCCATTTGGGGTCTGATTGAGCCTGAGGTGCCTGTGGGACATTTCCAGGGGAAAATGTCGCGGAGATAGTTGGTTTTAAAGGTCTCAGGTTCAAGAAAGATCTGAGCTGCAGATAAAGGGAGAGGGGACTGTGGCTTTGATGAGGCCATAGAAGGCTTGAGTAGCCGAGGCGTCTCAGAGAGAGTAGTGGGGGGAGTGGAGCGGGATGGAGAGGAGGCCCGAGTCTGGGGAGGAAGGACCTGGCATGGAAATGGGGGTGTAGCCCCAGCCAGGGAGAAGGGGTGCTCCTCCTTGAGGCAGGAGAGGTGACTGGTGAGCTGGAGATCTGGGAAAGGCAAGTGGAGTAGCTGGCACCTTGCTTGGAACGACCTGTGTGCCCAGCAGTGTGAAGGTGGAGGTGAGGCTTGGCTAGAAAACAGGGATCCATAGAGGAAGTAGAGGTTTGAAGGCCTGGAGGGATGGGAGGATTCAGAGGGGCTAGTGGCTGTCTCCCTGGCTGGGAGAAAGGAAGCCTGAAGCCCAGAAGGCTGCCCTTTTCAGGCCTGCTGCTGAGCCACATTCTGGGACGCTCTCTGAGAAAGTGGCTTGTGATTAGAATACCAGGTAACCAGGTTACCCACAGCTGGGGCTAGATCAGGAGAGGGTGGGGCGAAGGCAGAGGGCTTCTGTCCTCACCCATCCCCTGGCAGACAGAGGTCCAGATCTGGAATCAGTCATGCACAGTCCAGACCTGAGGCTCAGCCCACTGGGGAGCTGCAGAGTGGACACAGCTCTGGGCCCCTGGATGGACAAGGCTGAGCCCTGCGGTGGTGCAGGAAGTGGGAGATGGAGGCTCCCACCAGTCATTGTCGTTGTTTAGTCGTTAGGCTGTGTCTGACTGCTCTGCGACCCCATGGACTGTAGCCCACCAGGCTCCTCTGTCCATGGCATTTCCCAGGCAAGAACACTGGAGTAAGTGTGGGTCAGTAAGCCTCGGTCCAATTCCAGGAATATCTAGGAGTTAGATCCCAAGGCTGGACCAGGAGAGCTGGTTCAAGGGCAGAGGGGCATGGCAGAAGGAGAGTGTTGAATCTGGAGTCTGACCAACTTGGATCTAAATCCAGGCTCTGTCACTCACTTGTACGGGGGCTTGAACAAGCCACTTAACATTCCCTGACCTTCCAGTTTCTCACCTGTAAAACAGGAATATTAAAACAATTTCCTAGGTGGTTCAGAGGCTTAAATGAGACCATGCATCCCTAGCACAATACCTAGCACCTTGTGAACACTCAGAAAGCAGTAGTCATCATGTTGTTAGTATCAGCCTGTACTCCTGTATTTACCTGACAGATTGCTGTTTGCAAAGCCCTTTCATCTTCTTTCAGTTTCATAATGTCCCTGTGCAAGTGGGACAGGGGTCTCCCTTTAAAAAAATTTCTTTTAAGACTTTATTCTTTTAGAACAATTTTAAGTTCACAGCAAACTTGAGAGGAAGGTCCAGAGATTTTTCCTAGACCCCTTGCCCCCCAGCACATACACAACCCCCGACCTGCACCTCATTACCCAACATCTCCCACTGGAGTGGGATGTTTGTTGCCACTGATGAACCTGTATACTGCAGGGTCCTTTTATGTAGGTGAATCGAGGAGGCTTGGAGAGTGCAGGTGGGTCTGCCCCAGGTCACGTGGCTGGAACATGGCAGGGCCTGGATGTCTCGACTCCTTTGTTAGTACTTACAGGAAGAACATTGAGTCTTGAGTCTTGTTCACCACAGTGTCCCTAACGCCAGGCATTCGGTAAATATTTGTTGAATGTGCGGGTGTGTAAGTGTGTAAGCGTGTGTGTTGAGTGAGCGAGCAAGGGATGAACAGGAGCAGACTGAACTGAATGATGCCTTCAGCTCTCTGCCTCTAACGTCACTATTCAACCTTGTGGCTGGGAGAGCTCCATGGTCACGTGCTCCGGCCATCCTGGGGGCCTGCCCACCTGAGACCTGGCCATCTGAGCACTATTGTTTCCCCAGGAGAACAGTCTCAAGTCCGGGAAGGGGGCAGCTGCCATGATCCCAGGCCCACAGACGGTGGCCACGGAAATCCGTTCTCTTTCTCCGGTAAGTGGGCAGGGCCAGCTCAGGCTAGGGGACTCCACACAGAGCATTGTGGACGTGGGTCCACACGTGGCCCAAGGCAAGTGCGGCGTGGAGCCTGGGAGGCCGCCCCTTTAAGGACAGCACTAGGAAACGGCATCACCTTCGGGTGCCCACAGGGCTCCCTGGTCAGGGTCTCGTCCATTGCCCCCCCCCCCCCCGTACAAGTAGGGCAGCAGAGTGGGATGAACTGGTCCCTCCCCTTGGTGATGCCTGTAACGTCACAGCTCTTTGGCATCTGCTGTCCTTACTGACCAGGAGGAGTAATGGACTAGGAGTCCAGAGGCTTGGACTCTGGACCTGCTCCACCCTCAGCAGCCTGAGTCTGTCACTGAGAGGTCTCTGGCAGTGCCTCTGTTCTCCAGATCTGTCGTCTTCATCATCTAGTCCCAGAAAGAGCGTCTTCCCCACCCTGACAGCATGGGGGATGAGGAGTGCTCTGTTTCTGCCCTGGGATCCCTCTGTTCATCCTTCTCAAAGGCCAGGATTCTTAAATTCTAGGGTCTTGTTAGGATTCAAGACCTTAGGAATCTCAGGTTCTAGGAATCTTAGATTCCAGGGTTTGAGAATTTCATGGGTCTAGCATTCTGAAGACTCCAGTATTCCTGAGTTCTTAGACTTGGTGACTCAAAGCATCTTGGCTTCCAGACTTCACCTTCATGGAACCACCCCCTTCCCCACTTCTCCCTTGGTTGGCCCCGCCCCCGCCCCATCCTGCAGACCCCAGCGCCCTCACCTGACCCCTGGGGTGGGGTCGTGGTGGTTATATTCTGCAGATCATCGGGAAAGATGTCCTCACCAGCACCTACGGCGCCACCGCGGAAACCCTCTCCACCTGCACCACCACCCATGTTACCAAAGTGAGTAGCAGCAGCAGGACCCCGTGTGCCCCCAGCCTGGCCGCGGGGCTCGGAAGCTCGCCACAGCTCTGCCCTGTGACGTGGATAGAGAAGACTGCAGTGTTCCCAGTTTCTGGAGTGCTGTGCACTTTGTTCTGTGCTAAGCATCATAGGCACCAACCTGCCCTTCATTGTTGACGGCCAGGCTGGGGGGATGGGACTGTCTCCTTGGAAGACATTGTGAACCCTAGTGTTTGTGCCTCATGGAGCTCAAGTGCCAGAGGGATTTAGCAGGGAGCAATTTAAGGAAGGCTCCAAGAATGAGGAAGGGGCTTCTGGAAAAGGTGGGGTTTGCGCACGGTCTTGGAAAGCCAGGGAGGACTCTTGAGGGAGGAGGCAGACGTTCTAAGCCACGTGGAAGATGGGAGCAGAAACCGTGTGTTCGCTTATTCATTCTCTGAGCAAATGTTAGTTTGTCAGCCTTACGCTACCTTTGTGCTAGGGACTGCTGGAGGGGCTGCAAACAGTGCACACGGAGAAACAAGATAAGCCGTCTCTGCCAGGAAGAAGCATGTAGGGGCGGAACTGTGAGAAATTAGGTTGAACTGAGGGAGGGGGAAGCAGAACAGAGACAAGAAAGAGAAATCCCAGGACAAGGGTGACAACAGAGGGTCTGAGTCTGAGAGCCATGGAAAGCCATCAAGGTTTTTAAAGTGGGAAGGAACCCAGTGAAAAGGGGTTTAAGGAGAGGAGATGAGGTCCACTAGGATGTGCAGCTAGACGGGAGAAAGAAGAGAGATGTGGAAGAGACTAGGCGTGGAGGGGGCGGAGCAGGGTTCCAGGAGGAAGGGGCGGGGCCAGAGGAGGGGAAGGGGCGGGGCCAGAGGAGGAAGACCTTCCCGGTGGGTCAGCAGTGACTTACAGGATGGGGCCCGCGGGCTGAGGACCCGCTCACCACTGTGTCCATGCCTGAGTGGCCAGGAGGAAGAACAGGAGGGAGCCCAAGGCAGAGATGCGGTCCTGAAGGAGAGAGGCCAGGGAGCCAGGCTGAGTGGGAGGTTCCGTTCAAGCATCGAAGGAGGAATCTGGTAGACAGCACTAGCCCTTAATAAGCAAGACCACCCCAGCCCTACCCCCTGCCACACACAGTATGGTCCCCAGAAAGAGCCCATTCCTACCAAAAGCATCAGTGAGCAAGGATGACTTGACTGAAAGGTTTATGGGAAGGGGTTCCATCACACACCCCGCAGCATACAGCTCAAAAGTCTCTCCTGGCCCTGCCACCTGGGAGCCGTCCACTCTGCCCTGGGAGCCGTCTTCTCTCTGTCCACTCCTGACTCCAGCTGGGCATTCCCTCCGCCACCACCTACCTTTAATATATTAAGCAGTTAAGTCCTCCCCCATCTTCTAAGCTTGCTCCCAGGCCCCACCCCTTCAGAAAACAGTGGCAGCTATCAGCTTATGTATAAGTATCATTCATGCAATTTTCTCTTCTAGTGTTGTTGGAAGTCATTTAAAGGAGAACCTTGTCACCATTCACATTTCATTCATGTGTTTCATTCAACAAATCCGCATTTTAGTACCTATCCTGGCCAGGTGGGGCAGGGGAATGGGGGAGGAGGGGATGCAGAGGTGAACAAAAATAACGGCCCCTACCATCAAGAGCCCCAGCCTAGTGAGCAAGGCCAGGTCACACACACAAGGTCAGCACAAGACAGAGAGGCCCAGAACCATGAGAGATACGAACTTGCTGCTCGGGAGGTACCGAGGCAGGAAGGTGGAAGGGCAGCTCACCAGGGTGAGGGCCACAGCATTCAAGCCCAGCTTGGAAGAGCTAGAGAGGGCAGCTTGGTAGCTGGGGGAGCAGTGGCAGCCAGGCAGGGTGTTCAGTCTGAAGTCCCAAAACTAGTAAAGGGAAAAACCAAGGGATCCAGGAGAGAAGGCGACTGCTGATTCCAGCCTTGCCCTTGAGGGGTGCTTTGACTCTGTCCCCTGTCGAGGCTGCTGCCCCAGCCAGACCTAAGGCTGAACCCGCCTCCCTCTCCCTCTGCAGACTGTGAAAGGAGGGTTTTCTGAGACGAGAATTGAGAAGCGGATCATCATCACCGGGGACGAAGATGTCGATCAAGACCAGGTATGTGGATGGGAGCGTGGGTCCCAGTGGCACTGCCCAGGCCACCGGCCCTCCCGTGTTGGGTTACCTGTGGACGGCTTCGTGTGTGAGCAGAGAAGATGTCCACTTCCTGCTGACCCTGTCCAGAGGAGAAGCCCCCAAGGAAGGGGCACTGAATGGGAGGCAGAAGGAGCCAGAAGACCTGAGCTCCACCCTCTGCCATGAACTTGTGGGAGCGTCCCTGTGCACTGGAGGGGCTTGCTGGTCTCTGTGGCCTCACCCGTATTCAGTGCGCTCTGGCTCCTCACCCTGCTCTTCTTTTCCTCCAGGCCCTGGCTTTGGCCATCAAGGAGGCCAAACTGCAGCATCCCGACATGCTGGTAACCAAAGCCGTCGTCTACAGAGAAACAGACCCATCCCCTGAGGAGAGGGACAAGAAGCCACAGGTGAGGCTCGTGGGGCTCAGTAGCTGTGAGACAGAGAAGAGAACAGGGTCCTCCAAGAGGCATTTCCATGTGAGGACCCACCCAGAGGCTGGGTCTCCAGCACAGCTTTGATCACCACCCCCCAGGCTTCCTGATTTTGGATTCAAAGGGAAGAAATAGCTCCCCTAGATTTGATATGAGGACAGAGGGGAAGGAAGACTGGTTTCTTTGGGGTTTTAGGCTCCAGAGCCAGAAAAGTAAATCCAGAAGTGGTGAGAAAAGGGGAGAGAGGATTGGACGGGTGGATACCAAGGTGGGATAGACAGAGTTAAGCAAAACCTCACTGGCCCATTGCCTATAAGCTGGAAGTCAGAAAAAGTCCTACCCAGCCTACGTCATATTCCTGTCCCCAAGTCTCTGTCTCCATCACCAGCCACTAGATGTCGCCAAGAAGGAAAGTTTTACAAATTGAAGTATAGTTGAATGTTGAAAAAAGATAAAATTGTAGTTTTATCTTTTATAGTTGAAAAAAGATAAAAATTTTTATCTTTAAAAAAAATTGTATTTATTTAGGCTTCTCTGGGTCTTCATTGCTTTGCACGGGCTTTCTCTAGTTGTGGAGAGTGACGGCTACTGTTCATTGCAGTGCTTGGTCTTCTCTTGCTGCGGAGCACGGGCTCTAGACACACAGGCTTCAGCAGCTGTGGTGCACGGGCTTAGTTGCTCCGTGGCATGTGGGATCTTCCTGGACCAGGGATTGAACCTGCGTCCCCTGCACTGGCTGGCGAAATCTTATCCACTGTGCCACCAGGGAAATCCTACTTTTTTTTTTTAATTGAAGTATAGTTGATGCCAAGGAGGAATATGAGGACCAGAGTCCTTCATCCCATCTGTCTTGCTAGATTGGAAACTCTTCTGAGGCCACCTGGGGCCAGAATCCGAGGGGACCTCAATCCTTACTCTTTCCTCTTGGGCCATCAGTGCCTTGGTGAATAACAGGAGGGAAGTGGTGCTAGAGCAGACAGGTCTCCCGCCTGAACTTGGGGGAAGCTGGTGAGGCCCCTCTAGAAATTTACTGAATTTTATCAGATCTATAATAATTGAGTTGAGTGAAATAAGTTAGACACTTACAAATGGGTCCATTCATAGGAAGTTCAAAAACAGGCCATACTAAACATGCTCAAAGTCTGAATATCAGTTCCTGCTGAGAAGTGGCATTGACAGGGAAGAACCACAAGGGGACCTTCAAGGGTGCTGGAAGTGTCAGTGTCTTGAACTGGGAGGGCTGCGTGGATGTGTACACATATAAAAATGTGTTAAGCTCCACACTTAGATTTGTGTACTTGACTGACTTTGCACATTATACCTCACTGAAAAATAAATCCATTTCAAAGGCCCCCACAAGCAGCAGGTCTCCTTTTGTCCTCCTCCCTGATGAAGAAAACCAGTGTTTTCTAGAAAGACACAAGAATGTTTCTTTTACACCCTTTTGATTACCACCCCCTTCATGTCACAAGAAAAGGTGCGGAAGTATTTTCTTGCCACTCTGAAGCGTTGCCAACCCCAATCTAGACCAGTGCTGTCCGACAGAACTTTCTACAGTGTTGGAAATAATTTTCTGTGCTGTGCAGTGTAGGAGCCACTAGCCACATGTGGCTGTTGAACACTTGAAACTGGCTAATCTGAAATGAGATGTACCTTAAGGGTAAAATGTGTGCTGGATTTTGAAGATTATATATGGAGAAAAAGAGTATAAAATAGTTCAATAATTTTAATATTGATTATATGTTAAGTGATAATGTTTGGATGTATTAGGCTAAGTGAAATACATTATTAAAATTAATTTCACCTGATTCTTTTTACTCTTTTTGATGTAAATTGAAACATTAGAGTTTTACTAATATAGCTGGAAATTTTAGAAAGCCATAAATTTCTAGGATGTTTAGAAAATATTGTCTAGAAAATCTATTATCTGAAAAATTTTCAATTCCATCTGTGGCTAGTATTTCTGTTGGGCAGTGCTGGTCTATTTGTGTGCTTAATTTATTTATTCATGCCGGGCTCGTTGTGCCATGGGAGCTCTTAGTTGCAGCATGTGGGATCTAGTTCCCTGAGCAGGGAATGAACCCAGGCCCCCTGCATTGGGAGTGCAGAGTCTTAGCCACTGGACCACCAGGGAAGACCCAGACAGGGCTGGTCTGGAAGTCATGTAAGCTGATCACAGGCAGAGCCTGCCTTCCTCAGACTTTCATGTAAATTGTCATTCTTGTCCCCTCAGTTGCTTAGTTATTGTTGCTTTTTGTTACCCAGGTCTCAGAGGGGTAGAGTGTAGGTCACTTGCCAAGCTGGTGCTGAGCTGGCCGCATTACCCTGGGAACACAGACACTAGAGAACTATTGTCATAGGGTCTGACTGAGAAGTGCTGGGTTACGACCCGGAAATCTTTTTTTTTTTTCAGTTTTATTTTATTTATTTGGCTGCACAGTACGCGTAACTTCCCTGACCAGGGATTGCACACGTGCTGCTTGTTTGCTTTGCAAGCTCAGAGTCTTAACCACTGGACCAACAGGGAAACCCCCCTGGGAATCTTTATTTATACCTTGGTCCTTGGGAAATCCGTGTGCAGCCAAGTGTAGGAGCCACTGATGCCAAGAATTCTGTGCTGGGAATCTGGACCTGACTCCATTCCATCCATCCTACTGACTTAGCTTCATGACCATCGGGGTCTCGGTGCGCTCATTTGCAAAATGAAGAGACAGGACAAGCCCTCTTGTAGTTATATACAATCCTCTCGCTACTTATTTGCTTCCCTAGGTTCTTGTACCTCCTCCATTCCCTGTCTCACTCCTCTTCGTCTTTCCCAGAAGCGTCCCAGTCAGTCCCCCTAGGCTCCTGCCTTCCTGTGTTCCCTGGCTATTCGGCGCTCTCAGCTCTTACCCCAGCGTCGTCCTCCCTACCCCATGCAGTCTTCACGTTTGCCCACCTCCGTGCTCCCTTTGCCATCTCATTCCCTCCTCCTCCCCCCACCCTTTACTTCTTCCTTGGCTGCCATTGTCCCACACGTCACCACACACCCTCTCTCTCTATCTCTCTCTTTTGGATTCTTCTGTAAAGCTTACCTTGTTATGTTGCCCTGGAGAGACAGAAGTTTCTACATGCCTTTTCTGTCCACCTTCCTTCCCATTAATTGTCGCCAAGTAGAAACCACTTCTGACTCTTCATATAGTCAGACTCACTAATTCTGGAGGGGAGGTCTTCTCTGAATTGGAAACTCTTTTTTTAAAAAATTATTTATTTTTGGCCGTGTTGGGTCTTAGTTGTGACATTCAGCTTCTCTCTAGTTGAGGCATGCTGGCTTAGTAATTGTGGCACACCAGCTTAGTTTCCTTGCATCGTGGGGGATCTTAGCTCCCTGACCAGGAATTGAACCTGCATCCTCTGCATTGGAAGGCAAATTTTTAACCACTGGACCATCAGGGAAATCCTCTAAGGCAGGTACTCCATTAATTGATGAGAAAACTTAAAGTGAAGCCAGCATTGTAAGAAAAACTTCTCAGAAAGTAGCAGAATGGAGTAGAAAGAACACACCCAGCTTTGGACCCAGAAAGTATGTCCAGAGGAACCACCCGGGCCTCAGTTTTCTCACCTACAAAATGGAGTTAACCTATACATTGGAGCTGCTGTAATGAACCACATTTATAAGTGTTAGAGACTGCACGGGCTGCTGTAACAGAACAGAAAACTGGATGGCTTAAGCAAGACACACTTAATTTCTCACAGTTCTGGGGGCTGGGAAGTCCAAGGTCAAGGGGCCAGCCAATCTGGTTCCTGGTGAAGGCCCTCTTCTGGTTTGTAGACAGCCATCTTCTCTGTGTTCTTATGCAGTGGAAAGCAGAGAAGTCATCTTTCTCATGTCTCTTACAAAAGCACGCATCCTGTTTATGAGCACCTCCTAAAGGCCCTGCTTCTGAATACCATCCTCTTGAGGATTAGGGACTCAACCTGTGAATTTTGGGGGTTCATATTGAGTCCATAGCAGTGACTTACGAGGGTGTTGTCTCACATACCAAAGGTGCTTGGCGATGTGAACTTCCTTCCTTGTCCCTATAGTTTCGTCATATTGAGTGGTTGATGAGAGCCCTGAGCAAGTCAGACTTTAAACTTCTATCACCAGCCTCTTGCACGAGTTTCTGTTTCTATGTGGGCATCCATCTTGCCAGTCTTCATTGTCTCTCCCCTCCCTGAATCCTCCTTCTGTCCCTGCTCCAGCAGACTTCCTTATGAAGTTCTTCCTTCTTGAAGTTCTTGCTGTGAGTGTGGAAATCACCTGCCTTACACAGTCTTCTCTCCCTGCAGCTCACAGACCAGCTGTGTGGGTTTGGCTCTATCTTTGCTCCACTGGCCAACCTCCTTCAGGCAGGATCTATATCCCAAACACTGCCAGCAAGAGGGTGGCATCCACCCAGCTTCCCAGAGCTTTCTTGCTTTCAAAGTTCTAATTAAATGGGGAAGGTGAGGGGTAGGCAGGATTGACCTATTTCAAAGCAGGAGCCTTGAATTCTAGTCTTGTTTCTGCCACCAACTTGCTAAGTCTTTGCCCCCTCTGGGCTCAGTTTTCCCATCTATCAAATGAGCCAAGAAGGATCAGTTATCTACCACTCCATTAGCACTTGACCATGTAAATGGTAAAGGACAGGGATGATATGCCACCCGTTAAATAGTTCTGGGTAGTTGCTATATGTCAGGCATGGTGTTGGGCTCTGGAAAGACAGCAGTAAGTAAGAGACAGCCCTTGCCCTCAATGAGATCAGAACAGTGTGTGGTTAACTTAACAACAGCAGTAGTAATGATAAAAACAGCCAGTATTTACTCAGCACTTACGCTGATCCTTGTCTTGAATCTTCCCTACAACTTCTGTCCATTTTATGGAGGAAGCAGCTAAGGTCTAAGAAGATTAGGAAACTCGCCCAAGGTGACAGAGTTAGTAGACCACGCAGTGGGATTTGACTTCAGATTGTCTGATTTCGGAGCCCAGACCCCTCAACCACTCAAGTTTTGGAGTCAAACTTGAGTTGGGATCCAGATTTCAGTCTCTTCACTTAAACACTACTCTCTGGGGTTTAACTAACCTCCAGGACACAGCAGGCCATGGCAAATAGAAAGGAAAGACAAAAAAAACCCACCTCTGCCATCACATCTAAATATTTTTTAGATCTGAGAGCAGATAGGAAGACAAAATGAAACAAGTGTGATCTTAGCTAAGTGTGATCTAACAAGTGTGATCGGGTAAAGCTAAGGACAAAGTTTCAAGGTAACTTGAACAATTTTCAGCCAAAGTGAAAGATCCTACCTGCGTGGACACAGCCCAGCAAACATGCATGGACTTTGGAGTCAGACAGGTGGCTTCGAGAGAGAGTGAAGGACAGGAAAGCCTGGTGTTCTGCAGTCCATGGGATCTCAAAGAGGACGACTGAGTGACTGAACAACAAGGTGGCTTGAGTTGTCAGTGGCCACTTTATTACCAGCTGTGTGGGCTTGGATAAGTCACTCTGTCTTCCTAAGTCATAATCAAGGGCACACGGTAAAGAGAGTGAAAACAGCCATGTATTTAAAGATGGACGACAAAAGTTACTAACTCTCCTTGTCCTCTTCCTTCCTTTGCATCTCCCTTCTCCTCTCCACCCCCTGCCCCCCGACCTCTGGCTTCAGGAATCCTGACCTCTGTGAAAAGATGCTGGCGTTTCTGGTCCAACCCAAGCCAGAGAACCATAAAGAAGGGGCCTTCATCCTGGATTCTCCAACTCAACACCGACGTCGCAGCTGTGACGTACTGTCCCTGAAAGAGACTGGGAAAGGAAAAGCATATATATATAGATATATATAGATATAGATATATATACACAGGAAACACCACGTCCTCGCACTGCTGCCGGGGCTGGCCGAGCATTCGGCCGACAGCAACAACCAACATCTGAACGCCTACATTTCCTTTGCAGACAAATTGAAGAATTGGTGGGATTTTCTAGGAAACCAAACAAATAAAAATTATAACAACAGTAATCCCTTGCTCCCCTCCCCACCCCACTTTGAAGCCCTGCAGAACAACCAAGGCAAGCCAGACCACGCTGATTGTAGAAGTACAATGCCTCCTGGGCCTACACGTTCCCTTCAGTGGACAAGCATCCCATTTCTTCTTTTCCTGCGTCCATTGCCCACTCCAATGCAAAGGAAAACACTTTTGCAGCCAGTTAGAGAAGCTGCAGCAGCAAGACACGCCCCCGTCAACCGTTTTCCAAGAAAGAAAAATCCCCCATTTGGAAAGGAGGAGGAGGAACACTGGATTCTTATTTTTTGGGTCTTGACACTGGGCTGCAAAATCCACCTGCCTTTCTTCCGCCTCCTTTCCCCCTCAACTCTCACACGTCTCGTCATTTTCTGTCTGGGTTCCCTCCTCCCTCTCCCCCACCCCACACCCCTCACCCTCTGTGTCCTGGTCCTGCCGAGGGCCACTGCAGATGACTCTCACTGGAAATGAGAAAAAGAAAAGCAAAAACGTGAAACCAAGCCACAGGAGGTGAAGTAGACATTATATGTTTATGGGTTCTCATTATGAAGGTGCCGCTTGTAGGAGATTTGTATGGATGTGCTTTTAAGTTATGTATATTACATATAACAGGAAACAAATATTAAAATAAACAGTGCTGGTAAGTATGAAGCTGACATTTTAAAATGATAATTATCTGACTGTGATTGATGTATTCTCAAGGTTCCTAGATCTCACCGAACCAACCCAGCCAAGGAGACCCGGACTCGGGCTGTGGGTCGCTCACAGTAGGAGCTGACAGTTCAGTGTAGAAATACAGTGTGTGGTGTTTGTACTTGGTTGATTGGTGGGGAGGGGTGGGGTCCCCATATGGAGAGGCAGGGGTTTGGCAAGAAGGAAGCGACCCGGGTGTGGTTCAAGATGCCTTCTCCCCCAGGCAGTAGCAGCTGGGACCCGGACCGTGCTCAGGACCCTGCAGCACAGATCCCCTAGCTCAGTCCCCCTACCTCCCCGGAAGGCTCGCCTCAGTTCTCAGTCGTCTCTTTGTTGTGCCACATGTCTTGCCTTTCCCTGACCACAGTGTGACAGCTAAGTCCTATCCCAAGGGAGGTGATGCCCCCAGCTGCCGCGGAAGACGGTGGCTTCCACCTGGCTGTCTGAATGTCCCCAGCTCAGTTCTTTCTTTTGACCACTCCTGTATTCTGTCTGAATCATTCTCTTCTTCCTGGGTCAAAGCAGGGATGGTAGAGACTGAACACAGGGCAGGCCCTGACAGGTCAAAACTGGACTCCCAGAGGCTCCTGAAACAAGCTGAGGTGGACAGGAGGTGTTGCTGGGGCTCCACCTTTGAATAAGACCCTGGCTTTGGAGACCTCCCCTTCAGTCAACATCTGTTCTCTGATCCTGGGCCCTAAGAGTCAGACCACAGGAGCCCTTGGAGAAGGTCCCATCAAAAGCTTGGCATTGCCCTGTGGCACACGTGGGCTTTCCAGACACAAGCTGCTTTCGTGAGCTCAATGAGGCCCCTTCTGAAGGCATTTGCCCTTTAATTTCTCAGTCCCATTTCATTTCCCCCATCTTGCTTCTAAAGCAGTTGATAAATTCATTCAACAAATATTTACTGAGTACTTACTTGTGCCAGGCACTATTGTTAGGCTCAAGGAGAAAGCATGGCGGTGGGGGCGCGGGGAGCAGAGGGACCTGGGAAGCTCCTTGAGCCAGCCTTACATCTCCAGCCCCTCTGAGAGCACTTCCGCCTTCTCTCTAATTATCAGACATCTGCGGATGCCCTGCCAAGGGCCCAGGCTTGCTTATACGTTCCCTTGGTGACACATATGCTTCGCTGCTTAACTGGTGCTGACCTGAGGCAGAACGGTGTTTGCCTCTGTAGGTAAACGTGATGAGGAGAGGCAGAGAGAGCCCTGAATCTGGGGCTCAGGTGGCACAGCCAGCCACACCCCCTCCAGCTCCCCCTGAGAGTGGAAGTGCGCCAGGTTCTTCTTACACAGAAGCCACAGAACCTCCTCCCCGTCCTCAGCTTGAGAGCCCCCACTCCCTCTGGGCCAAGAGCTGGAGTGGCTCTGCCCTCTCTGGGCCATCTGGAATCTGGCTCAGGCATCCTTGTCTTTGCAGGAACCAGGCGTCCTGAGCGCACTGGACATACCTCAGAGGGAGAATATTTGTTGTGGGTTCTGCACCTGCCTACAGACCCTATGTGTGTGGCTTCAGGACAGGGAAGAAGTGACCAGGCTTGGTTTGTGGGCCAGCCAGGGTTTATGGAGCTCTCCAGTCCACAGATGCTCTGACCTTCCACAGAGAGGCAGGCATCTGCCAGCAGGGAGGAGGGGAGCTGCAAAGCTGAAATCTAGGGCGCTGTTTCCTTCCCATCCTCCTCTTCATAGGGAATATAGATGTTTGTCATATCTGTCGTCAACCTACTTTTCCATTTTCCATTTCACATCCTTTCTGTGCCACCTCTCCACCCAGGAGACCATGTAGCATAGTGGAAGAAGTCCTGGAGGGCAGTCAGGAGTTCTGGGTGGCCATCCTGGCTCAGCCTCTAACTCACCACGTGCCACTGAGCTCATCTTAGCCTCGCTTCGGGGCCTCAGTTTCCTCACTTGCAAAAGGAACAGGAAAAGCAGATGCCCTCCATGGCCTTTGTCCACTCTGCCAGCCTGTATAAGTCTTTGTTTGCCCCTATTTTGCTTTCTTGGGATCTTTTCAATCTGAGGGTACAGGAAGTGCCAAGACCTGTTTCAGTTTTTGAATCCTATAAGCACATTCCAAGACTGGCCTGAAATTGCATGAGCAACATCACTCTAAATTTTTTTTTTCAAAAAGCACCTTCCTAACCAACTGCGATGCTGTCCTGGTCCTTTTTGCTCACACCCCTCTCTCCTCTCTCGTCCCCGCGCTCCCCCACCTCAGTGCTCCGTGCTGTATGCGTGTGCTCTCTGTTCTTGTATACTCAATAAAAGTGAAATAAATGTGTTTGATGCTGAACCACAAACTGCCTTGGCATCTCTCTCTGACCTTGGCTACCAGTACAAGTTGGCATTGTGGGACAGGCTAAAATTGGGGTGGTGAGATCCCAACTGGAACATTTTCATTCAACCTACAACACCTTCATTCAAATATCTGCAGATCCCAGCGTGGAACAGGTCTTGGCTTTACGGGAATAACAATGAATAAGACAAAGCCTTTGCCCTCCAGGAGCTCAGAGGCTAGTGGAGAAACTGAACGAACCAGGCGAGCGCTCAAAGACGCGTCCAGCCAGAGTGATCAGCACCAGGAAGGAAATGCGCTGGGGGAGGGGATGGTCACTGAAGGAGGCCACTTTAAATAAGGTGGCCCCCGATGGCCTCCCTGAGGACATCTTTTTGAGCTGAGTGAAGAGAAAGATCCAGTAAGGTGAAAAACTTGAGTGAGTGCATTCTAGGCAGCAGGAACAGTAAGCAGGTGGGCCCAGGACACAGAGGGGCTTGGTGTGTGGAGACCCCTCCTTGGGAGTCGAATGGATAACGTACACAGCAAGCCCCAACGTCAGCCTTTGCTTATCCCCTTCGCATATGTTGCCATGTCCCTGCACATGCCACCTGTCCCAATGTTGACATCATTTTTCTTTAAATTGACTCTGAGCAAACTCCGGAAGATAGCGAAGGACAGGGGAGCCTGGCACGCTGTAGTCCATGGAGTCACAAAGAGTCGGACATGACTAAGTGACTCAACAACAGCAACAAAAACAGAATTATTTGTAAAGGAAACCGTTATGTCCACAAATGAAAAACTAGGGTCACTTGCCAAAGAAAGGAGGTCTTTATAAAAATAAATGCAAAAATACTAAAATTTGAAAACCATTATCCATGTAAAATTTAAACCTGTCCTGTGGGCTACCTGAGATACACATACCAGCAATTTAATTCTACCAAACAGCTCACCCCAAACGCTTTCTTTATTACCCCAAATCTCACAGGCAACAACCATGGCTAAACGATTTGGTGCAGTTTCTTCCAGTCTTTTCTCATGTGTAAGTATCTTATCAGAGTTGAAGTCACCTTGTACATACCATTCTAAAAACTTGTAAAAACTTAAATCCTGATCATTTCCCTATAATTTGAAACACTAAACACCACGTCTTTTCTTCTTTGTTTTGTTTTTTGGCCACACTAGGCAGTATGTGGGATCTTAGTTCCCCAACCAGGGATTGAACTCATGTCCCCTGCATTAGGAGCTCGGAGTCTTAACCACTGGTCCACCAGGGAAGCCCTATGCTTTTTCTTTTTGAAGGGAATTCATTAAATGATATAAAATGCTGTGCTATGAAAAGCAATTCTTCTACTATCTCCAAACTCCTGTCCATTGTCAGAAGCAATTGTGAATCCTTCCCCGTATTTTCCCTGTAGGTTTCCTTTAGTTATCTGTCATTCCTGGGATCCTGAAATAGGACATTGTTTGCAAACACTGGGTACCCACACACCCTGGATCTGTGTCTCTGTCTCCCATAAATACAGGGTCAGTCTCTGAGCTGTTAAGGAATAGCGTGGCTGATTCATTTAGATCAGTGATTCTTAACTCGGGAGTATGTGTGATTTTGTCACCCAGGGAACATTTAGTAATGTCTGGAAATACTTTTGGTTGTCACAACTGAGGGATGCTACTAACATATAGTGGGTAGAAACCAGGGATCCTGCTAAACATCCTACAACACAAGAGGACAGCTGCCCTACAACAAAGAATTATTTGGCTCCAAATCTCAGTAGTATCAAGGTTGAGAAACCTGATTTGAACAGACATGCAACCCACCACGTGAGATTCCTGGACTACCATTTAACAGTGCCTGTGCCCAGAGTTCAGTGCCCTGGAGTCTCAGAAGATGGTGAGTTCAGCTGGAACAGGGAGCTCATCATGAAAACAGACCATGATGCTCAGCACCCAAGACCAGGAATGGGGAGGGTGGGGAGGGAGCTGAGCTTCTTCATGCAGGAAATGGAACTGACATGACAGGCTGAGATTGACATGCATGACTGTGACTGATGGAGGCCATCTCTGGCTAATCCTGCGGCAGCTCGTTGTGATCAACCATGACTGCAGGGCCCAGTCTAGTCTGCAACCCACTAAGAGATGAATTTTGACTGAGACAGATGGGCATGTCCAGCTGTCACTGAGGAATTGTGACAGGCAAGCTAAGGAGCAGCAGCAGAGAGACAAGAAGAGCCAGTCACCAGTCAGACCTTGGTTTGCATCCTAGCCTGAACTCTCTCTGGCTGTGCAACTTCTCTGAGCCTCAGTTTTCTCTTCTGCACATTGGGAATACTGAGTCTGCTTACTAGGGTTAGTGCAAGGATTAGAAATCATATACCCAAGGGGCCTGCCCTCTGGATTTTGTATTTCCTTAGGCAGCCCTCAGAATCACATAAGCCAATTCCTTGTAATAAAGCTCTTAAATACCTCCTGCTGGCTCTGCTTCTTTGATTGAACCCTGACTGATACAACCACCCAGCACAGGGCTAGGCTCCAAAATAGAAGTCACTAATTAATAAAGAATCACTGTCATTAATTAAATGCACAATATATGTGTTGAACTGGGTCTTTGTGCTGGATTCCAGAAAAAACAGCGGAGAACAAGACAGGTTCCCTGCCTCAAGGTGCATATACAGCCTGACTGAGATTTCATACTAGGCCTGCACTGCCAGAAGATATCGGGTGTTTATGGCTGGAAGGACCATTGTGGTGACCGCTGCTGTTAGGCTGGGTCTCTCTGGCTTGGGTTTATGAAGCTCTCCCTTACAGCTGAGTATGGTTGGAAGCTAAGACCAGGTGATAAAGGGCCAACTGTGACACTCACTCGGATTGAGATCGTCTGACCAGGACTATGACTGAGCCTCTTGACTGTGGCTACTGGATGACTAGGAGTCTACGAACCTCAGAGACCACGACTGATTGAAACCGAAAAGCCGTGGCTTGCGGATGTGTTTCTGGACCGGGATATAAAATGCATCGTTTGATGAAAGTTATTATCCACGGGCTTAAGAACTAAATCCAGTAACTCAAGGTAGCAAAAGACGTTCGATGGGGCGGAACCTGCTGGCACGGGCCGTTTCTTCCGCGACCCAGGGACCCGCCCGGCCCCTTTCCCGTTGCTCCCGTCCGGCGCCAAAGAGGGAGAACTTCCGGTGCGCTTATGCTGTCCCTGGACCTCGGCGAGACACCAGTCGGTGAGTTCACCCTCCTGTCCTCTTTTAACTGTTTTGCTTTCGTTGTCTGTGTGGTCCGGCCATCTCTCTTTTCGGCTGGGGATCGCGGAGGTCCTGAACTGGGACACCGAGCTGGGACTGTGGCGTCCCGGTCTTGAGCCGGTGGTGGGACCCACCTGCCTCTTTCAGATAGGTTACTCTTACTTGCTCCCCGAGTAACCGTCAGATACGCCGTCGCCAGAACTTCCTGGGAGCACGTGCCAAACTTCTTTTTTCCTAACTTTAGAACTTATGGGCTCGGAGGCCTTTGCTCCGCCTGACGTGATTCTGATTTACTCTATCTTCGGTAAGGTCTTTTCCCCGAACCAAGTCTTTGTTTTCATCTACAAAATGGATATCGTGCTTTTATTAAACAGATGTTTAGCAAGCGTCTAATATGTGCTAGAGGTACGAAAGACCCGCATCTCCTGGAGGTGACAGCCCTCTATTAATATTTGCAAACTTGCAGCTGTGATTAGTGAAATGGAAAGATAAAAGGCACTTTGAGAGCACATCACAGCAGATCTGACTTAGCCCCAGGTCAAGGAAGCGTTGCTGAGGAGGTTAATATTGAGCAGAGATCAGAAAAATGCTTTAAGACAGGAGGGAAGAGTTTTCTATCAGGGGAGCCTCTGTTTGAGGGTCTGAAAGAGGTCAGTGTGGCTACAACAGAGCTTGTGGAGGAAGCATGATATGAGACAAGCTGGAGGAGTTTCCACGGACCAGGCCATACAGGCCTTGTAGGTCGCAGGGGGGAGTTTCGTTTGCCAAGAGCCAGAGGATATTAAGTATGGGTGGTGACATGCTTAGACTGGCGGTTTGAGAAGGTCACTCTGGCTTTTGGATGGAGAACGGACTGGAGGGACAATCTGGCTGAGGGACATGGTAGCTTAGATTAAGGATGTGGTGGAGAGAAGTGGGTAGATGTGATTCGCTGCATCTCAAGGCATCTTCTTTGTGCCAGGTCATTTGCCAACTGTGGAAGATATAGTGAAGAGAATTACAATCAGCTGGAAATAGAAAGAAGTGGCATTATCAAAGAGGAGCACACAGATGCCACCGGGAAAATGGCTAATTGATGAGCAATTATTCTAAATGCAGTAGCTGTTCATTTAGCAAACATATTAAGTGCCTTTTGAACTCAAGATTGGTAAGATGATATAAATTATTTAGAGCAGTGGCTTTCAGACTTTTTGCACTGTGACCTACAGTAACGCATATATTTTACATGGTGACCAAGAGTCCATACAAACACACAAAGCTTCAGAAAACAGTACTTAGCTTTACTACTTAGGATGTGCTCTGGTTTTTTTTTAATTTTGCCCTTTTATTTAAAAAAAAAACAAACAATGTTGGTTGAGATCCTCTAAGTTGATCTTTTGACCCATTATCAGGTTGTGACTTGCAGTTTGAAAAAAAATGCTGATTTAGAGTCATAATCATTCGTGTGGGTTTTGGGTAAAGACAATAAAATATGTCCTTTCCATATTGGGAAAAGGGTTGGTCTTCCTTTCCTCATGGTATTGTTTTGTTTGTTTAAAATGAGTAATAGGAATTAAACAGGCAGTTGGTTCTTCTGTTTGTGAAGTTTTGTGGTCTTGTTGATATGTCTGGCTAGATTGGAAGTGCCTGGAGGGCAGTAACTGTCTTCTCCATGATTATTTCTGTTAGTGTCTGGCAAAAATCCTGCAGGCTCTCCAGGGTTATTTGTTGAATTGAATAGGTGGTGTCTTGGGACTAGAGAGTTAGATGTGTTCTGTTTAAATTAGTTCATGTTGGAACCATCCTTATAAATGCAGAGGCTGTGTCTGTTTACAGAAGTCTTATCAATGTGTCCTCATGGGTAGTTCAGAGGTAGATAAAAATAAATGTTCTAAGGTCTTTGTCTTCTAAATACTGATCCGAGGCCAGCCATGCCACCTGGATCCATTTGGGTGAGCAGTCCAGAGCTGCTACTGACTGTGGACCCTTTGGAAAGTTGTTTCACTCCCTGGACTTTAGATTTCTTTATATATAATACATATTATATATATATGTGTACATATGTAGGAGAAGAGGGTTGTGGTTGAAAAGCTCTCCACTGCCCAAACCTTTTGTGAATTTTAGATGCTAAGCACCCCGTTTCCACCTTCTGTCCATTTCTGGGTCTTCGTTGAGGCTTATGGGAAACTGGGTGGATGCTTCTCGAATCTTCTAGGTTTTAGACAGAATTATAGTTTAAGACAGTTTAGGCACAGTAATCCTTTAGAGTGGACCAGGCGTTCTCCGCCTTCATCCTCTGTTATGAGAAGGAGATCTGAAGATCTCAGATCTGAAGGAGATCTGAAGGAGCTTCGAAGTGCACAGTGGAAAGAACACTGGCCTGGAGGGCAGGGTACCCAAGTTCTAACTGGGTCCTTGTGTGATCTTGAACATGTCTCTTTTCTTTAACTGATGTCTTTCCAGCTGTGAAGTGAGTGTTCTTGCTCATTAAACTCAGAAACAAAAATCCTCTACTCTTTGAGTATTGTTTTCTTTACCTGTGGTGAAAATTAAGGTAGAAAATTATGTCATTGGAAAAGATCCTGATGCTGGGAAAGATTGAAGTCAGGAGGAGAAGGGGACAACAGAGGATGAGATGGTTAACTCATCACTGACTTGATAGACATGAGTTTGAGCAAGCTCCAGAGTTGGTGATGGACAGGGAAGCCAAGCATGCTGCAGTCCATGGGGTCACAGAGTCGGGCACAACTGAGCAACTGAACTGAATTATTTCAGGGATCTAATTCAGTATCTGGCACATAGAGAATGCTCAGCAAATGAATAATCCTTCCCAAGGTTCTGATTAACTCTGACTTCTTTCTTTTTCAGCAGAATAGAAAAGTTTTCTTTTTGATCACTCACCCCTGGCCCCATGGCTGCCATGCAGATGGATCCTGAGCTTGCCAGGCGCCTCTTCTTTGAAGGGGCCACCGTGGTCATCCTGAATATGCCCAAGGGGACAGAGTTTGGCATTGACTACAACTCCTGGGAAGTGGGGCCCAAGTTCCGGGGCGTGAAGATGATCCCGCCAGGCATCCACTTCCTCCACTACAGCTCTGTGGACAAGGCCAATCCCAGGGAGGTGGGCCCTCGCATGGGCTTCTTCCTTAACCTGCAGCAGCGGGGGCTAAAGGTCCTACGCTGGGATGCCGCCCGGGAAGAGGTCGACCTGTCCCCAGCCCCAGAGGCTGAGGTGGAAGCCATGAGGGCCAACCTCCAGGAGCTGGACCAGTTCCTGGGACCTTATCCCTAC